>NC_062564.1:44614437-44944422 GCF_022837055.1 Prionailurus viverrinus
AAAGTATGTTCATCACTACAAGAAGTCAAACAATCCACATATAATGGACATCACACCATGGAATTACATCACTTCACTTCCAAATGACCAGTATCAATACATGTGTTCATTTTTAGCATGAAATCAAGAAATAACGGGATTCCAAATGCAATAAATATATGACCTGTTTGGATCCAATTCAAAGAAACAACTGAAAGAAGTGTATTTTAAACAACCGTGGAACTGTGAATGTGGACTGGGCATTAGATCATTAAGGAATTATTATCCACCTTATTTAGGAATAATAATGGTATAATGGTTTCATTCTAAAGAATCCTTGTTAGACACAAATACTGAGGGTTTTTTTTTCATATTTATTTTTGAGAGAGAGGCAGAGAGAGAAAGAGCGAGAGCACAAGCAGTAGAGAGGCAGAGAGGGAGACACAGAATCCGAAGCAGGCTCCAGGCTCAGAGCTGTCAGCACAGAGCCCAACACAGGGCTCAGACTCACAAACTGCGAGATCATGACCTGAGCTGAAGTTGGACGCTTAACTAACTGAGTCACTCAGGTGCCCCTAAATACTGAGGTATTTATTGGTGGATAATATGCTATTTGGAACTTGCATTAATACTCTAGAAAAACAAAGACAAAATTCATAAGGTACACTTGTCTAAAAGTAGTGAGTTTATTATTTTAAGTAGTGAGTGTATTTAAATTCACTTTCACATTCTAAAGGATAATGAAGGCTATTCTGAATAAATCATGTCATTAAAAGAGCTACTAAACATTAAAGAGTTTTATGACAAAAAAGTCATAAAATCAAAAGACAACTGACAAACTAGGAGAAAATGTTCACAATATGTACCACAAAAAGCCAATATTCCTAGTATATAAAGGGACAGATAATTCAAGGAAACACAAATTAAAACAGCACTGGGGTATCATTTCTCACTTATGAGACTGGCCAAAGTTAAAACACAGGACAACACATTCTGTTTGTGAGGCCACGCGGAAATAAACACGCTACATTGCTGATGGGAATACAAAATCACACAACCTTCTGAAGGGAAATTTGGCAAGGCTAGCAAAACTACATATATAGTTGCTTATCTTTTGCTCCAGCAATTCTACTTCTGGAATTCTACCTTGAAAACACACCAGCAACAATACAAAACACACATGCTCACAGTTATTCACTGTCTTTTTGTGATTGCGAAATACTAGAAATAATCTAAGTGCCCACAGAATGGCTGAATAAACCAGATACATCCACATAATAATCATGAAGCTAAAAAAATAGAAAACAATTAGGATGATCTCTCCAAAGTGCTGTGGAGTTATGACATGAAGCAAAACGCAAAAGAGTATCTATAGTATGCTGCCCTCTGCATACGAAAAAAAGAGATAAAAGGAAATACACATATATCTGCTTATTTGTGCAGAAGAAACACAGCAAAGATAAACTAGAAACTAAAGAGACTGGTTACCTATAAAGGGTAGGTGAGGGGAAAAAAGGGAGAATGGGGTTGCAGGGATGGGGTTGCGTTAACCTTTTCATACAACTTTACTCCTGGAACCACAGTAATGTTTCACACACCCTTCACATAACCCCCTGACACAGACACATAGACACAGACACATAGACACACACACACACACACACACACACACACTTTGCCTCTCCCCCGAAAGAGATGGGAGAACCTAAAAACAGCATACAAACACTAACAAATGAGCCTGTTATAAATGAGAAACACAAGCACACTGAAGGTGGTGAGAAAGAACAGAACGAATCTAAGTTAACAGTAACTTGAAGGGATACTGCGAGGCCAAAGACAAAGAGCTGTGCGTAAACACTGGAAGCTCGTGAAGGTTTCTCATAGAGGTTAGCAATTCTGAGACTGCTTTATGTGCATATGAGAAGTGAACAAGGGAATACAATGCAGATAGAGTCAGGTGTCTCACAGTTGGAGAAAGAAGTGACAAATAAGGAAAGGTGGAGGCCTGAAACAACCCTGCAAGCATTTGGGAGCCAAGCTATCAGTACAAACTCAGTCTAGCCCTGTACGTATACGCGTCAGTTGGTATACATATACTTTCCTACTTCTGTCGAGGGAGTCTGGAAGTGACACTCAGGGAGCATACCTAACACTTAGGTCTTTATTTCTAAACATCATTTTCCAATCAAAGGAACCAGGGCTCTTCAGAGAAATAGCAGATACTTGGCCTGGGGCATGGAAAATACAAGATAAGCCAGGAACATTTTGATGCCAGAAAGTAAAGAAGTACTTAAAAAAAAAAAGATGAGGCTTATCAAAAAAAAAAACCACACAGGAACTAACCTAAAGAAGCTCCCAATGGCCAAAGCGGGAATAATTTGAGCAACTAGATAAAGTATACCCCAACAGAATAAAATAAATATCTGAGTTCACACTGATATAAATAATCGAGTAAATAATAAATGGAGAATAAAAAATCATCAGGCAAACACCATGTCAATAATCACTGCAGAAAAGATCCAGGTACTAAAATTAGTGAGCAAAATATAAACAGAATCCAAAACAGACCTGGGAAAGGTGGCCAGAGACTTACAAATTGTGAGATCCTAGAAAAGAGGCATTAATGAGGAAACTAGTGAAATGTAAATGAAGTCTTTAGTTTCATTACAGCATTTACTAATGTTTACTTCCTGGTTTTGACAACTATCAATCCTATAAGATGTTACCATTAGAAGCTTGAGGAGGAGATGTTACCATTAAAACTATTATTTTTGTAACTTTACTGTAAGTTTAAAATTAGTTCAATAAGGGCACCTGACTGGCTCAGTCAGTAGAGCATGCAACTCCTGATCTTGGGGTTTAAAGTTTGAGCCCCATGTTGGGTGCAGAATTACTTAAAAAATAAAAAATAAAATTAAAAAAATAATAAGTTCAAAATAGAAAAGTTAAAAAAACCCACATATATATACACATATATATATATATATATATATATATATATATATATATATATGTGTATATATATACAAATGGCTAGAGCTTAAAGGAAGACAACAAGGAAATTATTTCTTGTGTGTTCAGCTGAGTCTAGTTAGAACTAGGCGGCAGGGGAGTGGTAAAAGACCGACATGTATATCTAATTCTAAACTAGACAAAGCTGAGGACAATATTCAAAGTAACATCTGGGTCCAACATGAACATTATTATTTTAAAGGTGTTTTTAAGTTTGTTTTTGTTTTTTTGAGAGAGAGGGAGAGATGGAGACAGGGAGGGTGAGAGACAGAGAATCCCAAGCAGGCTCCATGCTATCAGCACAGAGCTTGATGCGGGGCTTGATCTCATGAACCGTGAGACCATGACCTGAAACAAGAGTCAGACACTAAACTGACTAAGCCACCCAGGCACCCCCCGACATTGAGTATTAATATGTTACATACCTCGATCATGTAGGGCTAACAAAACCCGTTCATATAAGCAGGCTCTGTAGAGGTCTCCAGGAATAGGTTTTCCTGCCCAGCAGTCAAGTTCAAGTTTCTCAGGGTCAGGGGCATGGGGATCAGGCTCAGCTAGAATATACCGATAGCCGTCTTTGTTAAACGGGTGTTCCAAGGGGTAGCCATGAGGGGGAAGGCGCTGAGCAGAAAACAAAGGATCACTGCGGAAAGGAAAAAAATAATATCAAGAAACTAAAACCCCCTTAGCTCAAATGGCTTCAATTCTTTAAGAAGGACATCTGATTTATTAGATTTCAGCAGGAACACATGCAATTTCACACATGCTTTTCATTGCTCAAACAGAGGATCCTGCCCTCTGCAGGTAAAACAGGGAAACAAAAAGTATCCGCTTTTAAATTTAGCAAAGTAGTTTTGGTCAAATTACTCTAGCCTGTAGGAATAGCTATGAAAAGGAGGCAGTATGTCCTAAGGGGAAAGTAAGGAAGAAGGGGAACAAGGGTGATTTCCTTTATTATGTTAATCACTAAAACTAATGAACAGAAACTCAGAGATAAGACTGGGAGTACTTACAGTCTTAAATAAGAAAAGACCAGGATTTACTGAATAAAGAGAAGGGAAGAGGCTTGAGGGCAGAGGCACACAGCTGAAGTAAAAGAGATAAAGTTCAATCCTTTCTCAGGATGTCTTAACAGCATTGAACTCTACTTCCCAGGCAATGCGCCCCAGGTGCTGCCCCAGCACTCCCCTAACAAAACAAATGTGTAAACTTCGATTCCCAGCCTGGCATTATTTTATCCCTCAAAGCGCTCAAGATTTGAGAAAAATGGACAGGCTTTTTAATCTCAGACACCTGAGCTACTGAAGAGTGCAGCTCTGTTCCCTCTGATGGGCTGTGCCAGCACCAAAGATGGCCTAACAGTGGTGAGTGCGAGTGGGTGTTTCTGCCCACCTCCGGGCCTTCTTGGTGGTCCCCGCGGTCCCTCCATCTTGCTGCTTGCGCTTCGCTCCTCTTCCTTTTCCACTGCTTCCTGCTGCAATTCCCCCTTTGAAGAGAAGGCAGATCACTTTCAATAAGCTGTCACAGAAGCTTCATGTGGATGTGGAAATTCCATGGTGACTAACACTCCTGTCGTGCATTTGTGTAACACCACACACAGGAGGATTTCCTTCCTGAAAGCATATTGGGGTTTCACCCTGGTTCTGAGAGAGTAGGCTGAAGGTCTCACAGCTCAGAACATTGGGTTCTGGCAGTAAGCTCAAATGAACCTAGCACTAATGACACCTGTGTTACACACTCAACCTTCCTTTCTTAAGGAACTGCAACTACTGGTACACTTTCTGAGGATGTGACACAAATGCATTTTCGCGCATTCAGACTCCAAACACCCACATCTAAAAACAACTGCAAGGATAAAATTTGTTTTCCATCCAAATCAATATGAACACCCACAACGAATATCCTCACTACAAGTAGATGTTCACTCACTTGATCTATGCAGGATATATTCCATAAACATAATAAAGGCACAGTATCCGCTAAAGCACTTAACTTGAATACCCAACAAGACAAAGGTACATAAAACATAGAAAACAGAAACAAAAATACTAAAAAGGTGTTTCTCTCCAGTGCTGCTAGGTATCCACTCTGGTTGTTCATGACCCAAGTAGAAAGGCTTTAAATTTAGTAGGCAACTTTTACAATTAAGATTGTGCCAATGCATAAAATTCAGGTCAGACTAACCCAGCTTGTGGAATTAAGAGCGAGTATCAATAAAAATTTACATATTTTATGCAAAAAATAATTTAGCAACGTACTAAGGCCACAAGGAATACTACCTAGTGATTTCTGAAATAGGTACTTTGAAGTTTTTGTCCAGTTCTGTCTTTCCTCTCAATTTGTTTTTCTGTCAGAAAATGTCCCTGAACTGCAGGAAAACACCTTTATGGTAACAACTGCATAGAGTACTGTATCTTAATTTGGGGCAAGCTTGGAAATTCTCAGCAGTTCTGCTGGAATAAAAAGGATCAAGACATTGAGAGCAGGTCATATTCTGCATATACAGGACCAGATTGACGCAGAACTTCCTTTTATGAACACACCATGTATTATTCCTATTTTTCATTTTTAAAAAGGTTTAATATTACGCTGTTGCAATATCAATTTGAGTTTGTGTTACCTTAAAAGACTATGGATTTCTTACTGTTATTGGTATTTTAATTAATTTGAAAGAGAAGTTTTAGAACCATCTTGAACAAGACGCACTATATTAAGGTGACTGCTGGCCATGTTAGGCAGAATATGACAACGTACAAGCTTTTAATTACTAACATTCAACTGGAACTATGGTTTCATATCAAGTGCTATTGCCATCATTTCACGATGCTTTAAAATTTTAATCTAGTTTTAGCTTCTACCACAACTCAGCAAAAAGCGTTTTCCAAACCACATAATACTTAAGTCTGAGAGGATGAAAGAAGACAGAGGAGGAATTCACCTCCAAAAGAGACTCCACCTGTAAGAACAGAAGTGGCACCATGTATTTGTCAAATTTTAACAATTAAAAAGGGAAAAAATGGTGTAAAAAGATAAACAATACAGTTAGCTATTTCCAACCCATCTCAGAATATTAGTGACAGTGGAAATGATTACACATTTAAGATGCTACTGCACCAAAGGACAAGTTAATGTTGCCAAGTGTTAGATGAATAGCTAGTTGCCTCCCAGCTACCCCAACCTTTGTTAGATTACCATTAGTAATAAAGTCCATTCCTGTCATTAGGTGGATTACTGACAGAAAAACATCTACAGCTAGTGATCAGTACAGAAACGCTGTCATGGGAATAAGCTGAAGTTTCAGGGCAAGAACAATTAGAAGATGGGCAGAGGAAGTCTGTTAAATAACAGCTGAATTAGCAGTAAGAGAGAACAACCAAAACCACACTGGGTGTCAGTGATAAGAATATAGATGGGGAGTCTAAGATAATAAGCACAGTAAATCTGACTTTAAACCTGTACTTTGTTTTATGCTAAATCTGTTTCACTTAAGACCAAACTGTGGTGTAAAGAACAAACAGTTCTCCACTACCATCTGTCAAATCTTTGGCCAGCTTCACAAAACTGAGGTTTGGACTGTAAAGCATCTTTCTAAATATCCAGTTAAGAGTCAACCCAAAGGATGCCCAATTCTAGGCATATTTGGATCCAACAGCTTACAAATATTTCATCGAGACATTTAAACACTTACCATTTAGATTCCCGCTTGTAGACACAGCACTGCTTTGTTTTTGGTTGTCATAAGCAGGACCAATGTTACTAAGATCCTAGAGGGAAAAACATTCAATTATAAAGGGAGGCTATATAATCAAACCTGTCTGGCAATGCTCAAAAAACCAGGAAATCCTAGTAGAATGTGAATCAAAACTGACAATCCTAAGAAGCCTGAAATTTACAGGGGTCCAAACCTGGATGCTTCAGAGATCAACAAGTAACATGTGTGAGGCAGGCCAAGTGTAAGGATCGAAGTTGTTAACAGTGAATTGGCAAGGGGCGGGGTGGGGGAGGGGGTTGTTGGAGCGGGAGATGGCAAACAGGAGTGCATGAATGCTATTTTCTCAGCCCCCTGTGGGAATTCAGGCCCACTGTAATCAGATCTTCTCATTCTAGAAGAAAAGACAGAAATCTGAATTTCTGCCCCCAGCACATTAAGTTAACAAATGCTTGATTCATCTACCCTAAGAAAACTCTGGCTAACCTGACTGATTCACATGAGCCTGTTTTGTAGAGTCGCCTGACCACAGATAAGGGGAGCCAAGCAACTGCGAAGAAGGGACCAGGAGTGAACAAAAGTAACCTCTGTGAGGACATGCCCCAAGATCCCTCCACCCCACGTCATCATCCTTTATGCTGTCATTTTTAAAGCACGCGTCCCATGAAGAGGCTTGATTCCTTAATGTGCACGCCCAGAAAGGAAGAGACCTCCTTTTGTCCCTATATCAAATCAGCATATTCCATTCAACCTACATACCACCCCGTGACATCCTGACTCCTACCATTAAAGGCACCCAACCCACACCCTTTGTGAAGGCCGATTTGAGAAATTTTCTCCCATCTCCTTGCTTCGCACCCTGCGATAAAACCCTTTCTGCTACAAAACCGGTGTCAGCGTTTGGCTTATGTGCATCATCAGGCAATGGGTCCTCACAGAGTAACATTTCTATGTGAAACCTTTAACTTTCAATGCTGGCAGATCAAACATTTCAAGGCACAGCTGAAAGATTTGGCCTCCTGAGATGCCAAATGTGACCCATCGAACAAAGAGTGGACATTTTCTTTCTCCTCAATTGTTCACCACAAATTTCTCTTAATAACACATTTTGAAGAGTAAAATTTGAGATGGAAAGAAAATTAGAAATAACTTGGCCCAGCATATTTGTGTTACAAGTGAGGAAATTAAAATTAAAAAAGATAAAAATGATATGCAAAAGGTTGTAATGTTAAGGGGAAGAACCACAACTAAAACACTAGTCTCCTGGTTTAAGGTAGGGGTTTTTCTCCCCACACGTGACAATAACTGCTTACTTGGGGCTCACCACATTAGAGGCCTGGAATGGCCTGCAGCAAACAGACAAATGTAAACAAAACCTGATTCTGTCTCCAAGTCAAAAGGGGAATATAAAGTACCTGATCCAAAAGTCCAAATTTGGGGTAATCTTCTTCTGGGTCCTTACTCCCGGGATCAGGATGTTCCTTTACTAAGAATACATCTCTTTCTTTACTCTAAAAGGAAGCAGTATTTTAGCGTTACCGGAAATTTTACACTTCAAAGTAGTATCGAATGGATGATCAATGAGCAACTCCAATTCCTAAGTGTAATCTCCCCAAATGATAGTATTGCTTTTCCCTCTGATTAGAAAATACACGACCATCAAAAAATTCAAACAGAGGAACTTGAAGAAATGAGAGCCAAAGTCCTTTGGAATCCTCCCCTATCCCTCCACCTCACAGATACAAGTTAGCACTGTTAACAGCTTGCTGTGGCCTTCTCCCCAGGTACTCTCTTTAATTCTAAGGACAATAATGTTTAGAACAGTGTTGTTTTTGTTTTTAAATCAAAGGGAAAAACAGTCTGCCATGCCAATATAAATTATACTTGCAAAAGCACAGTGGACCAAGGTTCCCCTGTCGTGTATAAAACGACATTGATGTTCACTTCAGACACAACTTGGTGATTGTGCGAAAACTATTAAACTTTACAATCAGTGATACCTCACTGTCCAAGAATTAAAACTAAGTTGTTCTCATTTTCTTAGTCATCACGCTATTTCAGTGAGACTAAAACAGATTTAATACTTACAAAGAACACGGATTTTTGAAACGTCAAGTCTGATCATTTTGGTCTACTCACCATTGTTTTAACAATATTATTTGGCCAGGTCATTTTCCCAGGTCTCTGTCTGGTCGTCATGCACTCCCAGTATTTATCAATAAACGGTATGATATCCTAATTTTTCAAAACAAAATATATTAAGAGTTCTATAGTTGCTTTCAAAGTTATACTCACAAAAATGGAATGAAAACTGCAGCATTTTCAAAGAGCTTGTCAGAATCGAGAGAAAAATCCACGTTTAGTTTTTTCATGATTAAACAAATACATAATTGCATGCAAACAATATACAGATTGTGAGGAATTTCATATAAGTATATACAAGTCTTAGCCTCAGAAGGTTTACAATCCAGTTGGAGGGAAAGATCCACCCCATTCCCTTGGGTGACATTTGGACAATGACTCCCAAGTGATTCTCTCTCCTGAGCTCCTGTTTTACCTGCTTCTAACATCTCTATTTGGTCATCCCAAAGGCACCTCAAACTTCTTGTTACAAAACTAAACTTTGTATCTCAACTCATAAATCTGCTCTGCAGATCTCTATTCTTGCTCTTAATGCTCAGAATCACCTACCTCCTAGAATCACAAGCTAGAAGCCAAGGGCATCATCCTTGATTCTTCTGTGCACAACCATCACATCTAAACCGACACCAAATGAATTTTAAGATTTCAGAAAATTTCTCACCCATCAGGTCTCTTCTATCCCCACTGCTCTGATTATTATCCTCACCAGTTCTTGCTGACATGACTAAACAGATATCTGAGCTTGACCTTGACATCGACCTTCCCCCACTGTCACCATTCTGCCAAAGTCCATCAGAGTTAGAGTCTACCACCAAAACCTTCCACCGCTTAGTTCCATGAAATGACAACCAAATCTTTACCAAAAGGAACTATTTGGAGTGCCTGGCTGGCTCAGTCAGTGGAGTGTGTGGCTCTTGCTCTGAGGTACAAATTCAAGCCCCATGTCAGATGTAGAATTTACTCGAAAAAAAAAAAAATCTTTAAATAAATAAAAGGAACCAGGGTTGAATCAGGGAAAGTAGAAGGGAAATCTGGAATATTCTGTTGTTCCAGAAAGTAACCATAGGGACATATCAAAAAGTGTCAGGTGGGGCGCCTGGGTGGCGCAGTCGGTTAAGCATCCGACTTCAGCCAGGTCACGATCTCGCGGTCCATGAGTTCGAGCCCCACGTCGGGCTCTGGGCTGATGGCTCAGAGCCTGGAGCCTGTTTCCGATTCTGTGTCTCCCTCTCTCTCTGCCCCTCCCCGTTCATGCTCTGTCTCTCTCTGTCCCAAAAATAAATAAAAACGTTGAAAAAAAAAAAAAAAAAAATGTCAGGCATCAGACTCAATGGGGATACACTGATCAAATCTGAGCACCAGAAATCAGAAATCCACAAATTGGGGCACCTGGGTAGATCATTTGGTTAAGCCTCCAACTCTTGAGTTCGACTCAGGTCATGATCTCACAGTTGGTGACATCAAGCCCTGCGTCAGGCTCTGCACTGAGGGTGCAGCCTGCTTGGCACTCTCTCTCTCCTTTTTCTCTGCCTCTCCACCTCTCTCTCTCTTTCTCACTCTCTCTCCCTCCCCCTGCCTCCCCACTCTCTCTCAAAAATAAACAAACTTAGGGGCGCCTGGGTGGTGCAGTCGGTTAAGCGTCCGACTTCAGCCAGGTCACGATCTCGCGGTCTGTGAGTTCGAGCCCCACGTCAGGCTCTGGGCTGATGGCTCAGAGCCTGGAGCGTGCTTCCGATTCTGTGTCTCCCTCTCTCTCTGACCCTCCCCCATTCATGCTCTGTCTCTCTCTGTCCCAAAAAATAAATAAACGTTGAAAAAAAAAAAAAATTAAAAAAAAAAAATAAACAAACTTAAAAAAAATAACCCACAAATCTGCAGGAATACTTAAAAAAAAAAAAAAAAAAGATGGACAGAAAGGAAAACTCTCTTAACAGAAGAATTGCAAGTAATAAATGTATTCTTTTTCACAATGACCACTCTATTAACTGATTCAGGCTAGGATAATCAGGCTAGTTGCTAAAACCATTGCTTGAAGGGGTCCCAATGAGACATTTACACAATCTCAACACATCACCACACAGACTGCTTAATAATTACAAAGACAAAAGGTTCCTTTACAATGGAGAAATCTGATAGATACCTCCTCTTTACCCAAGTAATCAAATTTAAGGTCATTAATAAAACAAACCAGTATTTTATGCCTCCTGATGTGATACAAGGAAAAAATACACTATACATACATTATCTACATAATATTCTTGCCAAAAATGTTTAACCTGAACTCTATCATGGGGAAACAATCAGATAAACACAAACAGAAGAATCACGCCAAACAACTGTCTGGGCTCCCCAAAATTTTAAATGTCATAGCAGACTGCGGTGCCTGGCTGAGTCAGTTGGAGAAACACACAACTCTTGATCTCGGGGCCATGAGCCCCACATTGGGTGTAGAGATTACTTTTTTTTTTTTTTTTTTGGGTTTATTTATTTTTGAGAGACAGAGAGAGAGGACGAGCAGAGGAGGGGCAAAGAGAGAGGGAGACACAGAATCTGACACAAGTTCCAGGCTCTGAGCTGCCATACAGAGCCCAATGTGGGGCTCGAACTCATGGACCGTGAGATCATGACCTGAGCTGAAGTTGGATGCTTAACCGACTGAGCCACCCAGGCATCCCTGGGTGTAGAGATTACTTAAATAAATAAACTTTATAAAGAAATAAACTTTATAGAGAAATAAGTAAATAAATGTATGTCACAGCAGACCAAAAAAACAAAGTAAAATAAATTCAGGAACCATTTTAGATTAAAGACAAAAAAGACATTACAGGGCACCTGGCTGGCTTGGTTGGTAGAGCATGCAACTCTTGATCTCAGGGTTGTGAGTTCCAGCCCCATGTTGGGCATGGAACCTACTTAAAAAAAAAAGAGCAAGAGAGACATTACAACTAAATGTAATATGCAATCTTTGCCTGGATCCTGGATAGAGAAAAAAAGCTATGGAGGATATTAAAATGATAATTAACAATGAGAAAATATAATTATATACTTTATATAAAAAATAAAAACTATATATTAGATAGTAGTATTACATCAACATTAAGTTTTCTGAGTATGATCACTGTACTATGGTTATGGGAAAATACTGGGTATAGTATTCAGTTTAGTCTCATATAACTTAGGGAGATAAAGCAAATGCAGTAAAATATTAATAACTGGCAAATCTAGGAAAATAACTAACAGATGGTTCACTGTACTATCTGAATTTTTCAATGTTTGAAATTTCAAAATAAGAATTTGGGAGGAATAAAAAAACCAGAAAAAATGCAAATCTAATCATAACACATCTCTACTGCAGGAATAAAAAGGAGGTGAGAGGGCTGTCTGACTACTCCAGCCTGCAGGATTAAGTCCTAACTTCTATTCAGTAGAAAAGCCCTTACAGGTCTGATCCCAACTATATTGGTCTCACCATATACCCTATGCCAGTGTCTTTCAAACTGTAGATTGCAATCTATTAGTAGGTTATAAAATCAATTCTGTAAGTCAAAACTAGCACTGACTAGAACAGAAAATAACAATGCAGAGGAAAAAGAGTGGAGGGTAAGCACTGTTCAGTGAAAAAAAATTTTTTTTCAAGTTTATTTTGAGAGAGAGTATGTGTGCACACACATAACAAGGGAGGGACAGTGAGAGGGAGAGAGAGAATCCCAAGCAGGCTCTGTGCCGTCAATCTCACAGACCACCTCACAGACTGTGAGATCATGACCTGAGTGGAGATCGAGAATCAGATGCATAACCAACTGAGCCACCTAGGCGCCCGTGTTTGGTGAAATTTTTATTTATTTTTCAAGATTTTATCTTTTATATTTTTTGAATTTTTAAAAATATTTGTTATTTATCTTTGAAAGAGAGAGCGTGAGTGGGGGAGGGACAGAGAGAAAGAGAGGGAGAGAGAATCATAAGCAGAGAGAATCCACACTGTCAGCACAGAGCCTGACGTGGGGCTCGATCTCTCAAACCATGACATCATGACCTGAGCAGAAATCAAGAGTTGGATGCTTAACTGAGCCACCAGGGACCCTTAAAGATTTTATTTTTAAGCAATCTCTACCTAGGCCCAACATGAGACTCGAACTCAAGATGCTCTACTGACTGAGCCAGCCAGGTGCCCCTTGTTTCAGCTTAAATGAAAGTGGGCAGGTATGAATGTATAGTAGGCATAATGTAAACTCCATCGTTCTAAAATTTACTTAATTTTCATATTTTCTTACCGTGAATCACAGTAGGAAAGACTCATGGGTGGGCTAGTCGTCTAATTTTGAGTCCTGACTTCAGTTGTGTGGTTTTGCAGTTTAATAATAAAGGATAATTCGTTTAAATAAAAGGCATGTATAAACCTACCCCCTTCCCTCTGACAAAATCTATAATAATCGTCTATAAAAATAGTTAAACTGGGCTGAGAAGGTTCAGCTCGAGATCTGATTTTTTTTCCTGGTTAAGTTTATTTTTGAGTAATCTTTATGCACAATGTGGGGCTCGAACTCAAGACCCTGAGATCAAGAGTCACATGCTGTACTGACTGAGCCAGCCAGGCACCCCCTCAAGATTTTTTTTTTTTAAGTTTGAGAGAGACAGAGATAGCGCCAATAGGGGAGGGGCAGACAGAGAGGGAGAGAGAGAGAATCCGAACCAGGCTGTCAGCGCAGAGCCCGACATGGGGCCAAAGTCACGAAACCGTAAGATCATGACCTGAGCCGAAACCAAGAGTCAGACACTTAACCAACTGAGCCACGCAGGTGCCTCAAGATCTGATTATTAATTGGGGGATAGACAGTTGTTTGCTTCTATAAAGCCAACCAAAACTATTTAAGGATTCCCCCAACTAATAATTTAGCCAACTGACATAATGTGCACATATTAGAAGTTAGTAAATCACATGAAATCAGTAACAACCACTGAATCTACAGTCATACATTCATAAAAATTGGGGGCAAAGTACTCATTGTTAAAGAGTATATTTAGATGTTCTACCTGATTCTTTGGCATAATTGCAATTACATTAATCTCTTCTCTACCTTATCTTTGGAGAACATGGTTTTTGGATGTTCATCTTGTGTTCGAGACTGCCAAGTTAGGTTGGCCAAAGCACTAAGGCACATTTCTTTCAAGTCTGTTAAAAATAAAAAGGAAGAAAAAATGATCTATAGTATTATAGTCATGTTACCTAAAGGATATTCAACTAGGTGATCCACAAGTTAACAATTATAGCAGCAAAAAAATAAGAGTCATGATTTTACCTGAAGTGGACCATAGCCATTATTTGGAGCTAAACTCCAATGTTACATAACTTTTACCGGCTACTAGGCAGGAGTTCCCTGATCCTGCTAAGCCCAAATCTCTTTTCTTTTGCAGCTACCCAGAGGACAATTTTGCGGCACTCGTGAGTTTGTTCTTACTTGCTTGCTTCCGGAGGAAATAGGTATTCCCGCTATGATGGCACACGTTGCAATGAAAACTGTAGTTGGTCATGAAAGGCAGACAGGATCTGCAGAACAGCCAGATTAAAAAATCAGTGAACTTCTAAGTACACACTTCTTTGTAGAAGTAAATCAACTGAATCGACAGGGATCCCTTCCCTGCAGTGAAAATAATGTTAATATATTAATGTATGATTAAAACTTACAAAGGTCATCAAAACCAAAACAGGGCTTATATTTTCACAAATACCTGGATTTTTCTGTTAAAACATTTAATAAGATATTATCTATCATAGTAAATAATTCAGCACCAGGAAGATTATCACTGGTGCCTTGTCCAAGCTAGTTTATTATAGTATTTAAGCACCTAAAAAGAGCATGCCAGGCCAGTTGTGGAAGACAAAGTAGTCTCCTTAAATATAGTTACATGCAAATATTTGTATGTAAATTATATTTAAATATATACAACTCTAATTTACACACAGACATTTATACACTTAAATACTTAAATATCTCTTTAAAAGGCCAATAATACTGCTGGAAAGGGCAGACAGAAGATATGACAAGATTAATTAAAAATGTAAATAATTATTCAAGAAGACAACATGTAAGTCACAAAACATTACTTGTCTCAGTACCAAAGGAATCCTACAGGTGATAATTACTCCAGAGGAGTTTTAAGGATCCAAGTAGTAACTTCAGATTTAAGAGTTAGAAACATTTTGGAGAACGTAAGTTATGAACTAGATTTGGGAAGATGAGTTGGTTTTCTTTTGTCTAAGTGAACTATATACAGAGATGAGAAAGGCCAACAAGGGGGCAGAGGAGCAAACTGCTGTAGATGAGTTTGTCCCAGAGAGGGGATTTGGAAGAATAAAAGAAACAAAGAAAAAAAAAATAAAGAAAAATAAAAAAGGCTTGAAAGGCAGGAAGTGCAAGGAGCCAGGTAGAGTTGGATTTTTTCTGTGGGTAATGGGAACTCCTTGAAGGGGAAGTGACATGGTTAAAATTTTAAGTGACAGGTTGGGTCTGAAGGAAGAGATGAGAAAAAGCAAATGTAGGGGCACTTGGGTAGCTCAGTCAGTTAAGCATTAGACTCTTGACTTTGACTCATGTCATGATCTTACAGTTTGTGAGTTTGAGCCCCAAGTTGGGCTCTGCACTGACAGAGCACTTAACAGAATGAGCCACCCAGGCACCCCTACGTAAGACACTTTTGTAGCAGTTCCAGCAGAAGGCAAAGAAGGCCTCACTTAGGGTGAAAGAATAAAAACGGAAAGGACAAGCCCATATACAAGAGAAAAAAATTGGTAAAGCTTGGTGACTGATTAGATATGGAAGATGGGGCAGGGGAAAGGAAGTGAAAGGAGTTCTAACTATTAAGACTGCTTGTATCACAAAGATATCTCCTCAGAAGTGAGTTTGGGGGCAAGTGAAAACTTGTCTGTATTGTATAAGGGGGCCTTACTCTTTTTTTTGTTTTTAATATTTATTTTTGAGAGAGAGAGCAAGAGAGAGCCAGTGCGCGGGAGGTGGGGAGGAGGGAGGGGCAGAGAGAGGGAAATCGCAGGCTCCAGGCTGGGAAATCACAGGCTCCAGGCTCTGAGCTGTCGGTACAGAGTTCCACGCTGGGCCTGAACTCACAGAACCAGGAGACCATGACCTGAGCTGACGTCAGGTGCTTAACTCACTGAGCCACCCAGGTGCCCCAGGAGACCTTAGTCTTAAAAAGGAGAAAGTAATAGAAAAATACAAGACTGGTTTAGGTTGTAAGAGAAGAAATCAAAATAAAAGCAGATTTATCTGGACTCAACTGAAACTTGCTTTAAGTATCCTCGAAGAGAAGGTTCCCAAATGTGTGTCTATTGTCACCACTCAAGAAATTAAAAAACATTCTTGTGAATGTTAAGACTGAATTCCCTTGCCTTTACCTTGCTCTTGAACCCTTTCTGTTCAACAGCCCACCATGATAAAATCACCTACAGAAAGTAAAGCTTCAAACTAGAGACATGTAGAAGTATAGTTATTAATTCAAATATAATCAGGTATTCACAGCAGCCTTTTTCCTACCCTGACTAGCTCCCTTCCTCCATCTCAGCTGTGAAAGACAATCCGTCTCACCTAGTTGGGCTTTAGGTGTAACTTCTCAAATTCAGGTACAAACTGGTTTCTACCAAAACTCTTGAACTGTGGTTTGCTTCTTCCCTAGATCACCCCAAGTTAGCTCTCTGGTAAATTTCCTTTCCTAGGCTCTGTCTATCCAAATAAATTCTCTTTGGCCAAAGCGGCCAGATTTTAGTTGGGTCTTATCTAAGTGACCAGCTTTGCTTATCTTGTATACTTTCCCTATAGATCCTTCTACCAAGATCAATTCTTTCTTCCAGATCCTTCAGTATTTTTTTTTTTAAATACCGTATCCTAGATCACTAATCACATGTTAATTAGAACATTAGCATTTCTAAAGTCCCCTACAACTTTTTAATTAGAAAGCACACAATAAATTATAAAGGAAGGTGTTTCCTCGACAACCCACCCAAGAAGGAAGAATTTCAAAATAGTGCAGCCTTATTTTGAGGCAGTCTTATCTGAATTTACTTGCACAGTAAGAACCATAAAAAACACCAAAGAGAGCCAGCAGTACAATGATTTCCATAGACAGTACGTCAATATCAAGCACTTGCTACTGTTGGCTAACTCCCTGCAATAAAGCAAAAATTCTTTTACTTTCAATCAATCATAAAGTGATTTTGATTTATTAGAAGAGGTAAAAGATAGGAAATATGTTTTGCTGAGAAGTGAACACAGAATACTTAAAGGGAGTGAGTTTGAAGCCAAAGAGAAAAAAGGATCGCTCAAGCATGAAGAGTCACTGGTTATCTCAAATTTTTGACAACAGGCTTTGTCCACCATATACACCAACCCTCTCCCCAAAATCTGTAACACCAAATACAACATCTAAATGCTACTGTCCCATAACTGTTTATATAATGCTTCGTAATTGCATGGTTTTGTCTCCTAACCAGGTTGTAAGCTCAAAGCAGGGAGAATACCTATCATTGTACCTATTAGGGCTCGACCCTCAATAGATAGAAAACAGTTCAGATTATTAAAACAATTCTTGATTCAAATCCTACTACTCACTGAAGGTGAGGTTAGAAGACATAGGAAAGAATATGCTTTTATATTTGCCTACAAATTATTATTCAACTGTTGAACATACTGAGATTTATTTTAAAAAGCGATTTTAATTTTTTTTAATTTTTTTAACGTTTATTTATTTTTGAGACAGAGAGAGACAGAGCATGAACGGGGGGAGGGTCAGAGAGAGAGGGAGACACAGAATCCGAAACAGGCTCCAGGCTCTGAGCTGTCAGAACAGAGCCTGATGTGGGGCTCGAACTCACTGACCGTGAGATCATGACCTGAGCCGAAGTCGGACGCTCAACCGACTGAGCCACCCAGGCGCCCCTAAAAAGCGATTTTTTTAAACATTTTTTTTAATGTTTATTTTTGAAAGAGAGACAGAGCATGAGCGGGGGAGGGGCACAGAGAGAAAGAGACACACACACATAGAATCCGAAGCAGGCTCCAGGCTCTGAGCTGTCAGCACAGGGCCCAACGCAGGGCTCAAACTCACAGACCGCGAGATAGTGACCTGAGCCGAAGTCGGACATTCAACTGACTAAGCCACACAGGTGCCCCTTAAAAAGCGATTCTTAGCAAAGATTACAAAAAATACTCACGAGGTATCTATGCCAAAGGTGTCCGCTGTGAACCATTTTGTACATATGCCACACTGCAGCTCTACCTCTCCTAACTGTCGGCCATTCTCTTCATCCACGGAGCCCGCCTGAGTATCCATCACCTCTGAAGTGTCCCCAGCACCTTCCTGTGTCCACACAGCAATTAGAGAATCAGGTCAGTTGACCCTATTGTATTTAACTCACTTAAAAACTTAAAACAAACAAACAAAAAACAGAACCTATTTTGCCTTGCATACATCCAAAAAGAAATACTTACTAGTGTATCTTTTCCATTAGAAGATTCAGTCTCCAAACCACCACCTACATCAACTGAATTTGCATCCCTACAAGATAGTGAAAGTACTCAAGTGAGAATCTTCAAGGGAAACAAACCTCAAAACGCCTATGCCTAAGGATAATGATCAAAGTACAGGTGAACTTCACACTCCTACAGCTTTTTCAGCTAAGCCTATTCTCTCAGCCTGGGTGCCCAGGGTTAGGAAGAATATGACCAAGACAGACGCAGGCCCATAGGGCAGAGGGAAGCCTAATCTGTCCTTACTGACAAATCTACAGGAGATGGAATTAGTCCTGGGGGAGGTTCGCCTAGATGCAGCTCTCCCACTCTTGTTTTCAGAGGAACCGTTACTTCTTCCAGTCCGGCAATGCAAAGTGGTTTCTCCTCTGGGATATCTGAGGAGTTCCTGCTATAAGAGTGAGCTACCAGACCTCTCAGGAGCCTGAGAGAGAACAAGAACCTTGACTCTCAGGACCCGCGAAAGGTACGGAAAGGGGCGTAGTTACAGACACAGTTCAGAGGGGAGGGAGAAGGGGACGGGCCAAGCGGCGGGCGGGACTACAGTCCTGGAAGGCGGGGGGGTGCGGAGGGCGAGCCGTTGGCTGCAGGGCCTAGGTTCGGAGGGTGCGGCAGGAGAGTTCCAGGGAGCCGCGGGACTCCAGGAGGGGTGGGCCTCCCTCCCAGTGTCCCCCTCGGGCTGCAGGACATCTTACCCACTTTCTGCCTCTCCAGAACCGGGTTCTGCTGCTGGAGCAACAGATGTTCCCTCTCCAGCCGGGGCAGTTGCCACCGCTACCACCGGTTTTGTCTCCCCTTCTTCTGCCACTGTTGCATTTGCTGCCGCTGCTGGGCCGGGTCCTGCATCCACCCCAGGTCCCGGTCCGGTTCCCGCCGCCGCCATCACTGCCGCCTCCCAGAGTTCTCGCGAGAATACGCTCTCCGTCTCGCGTGAGTTGCTGACTGGCTTTGTAATCTTCAAACAGTAAACGCGTTTGGTGGGTCCACCGCTTGCCTTGACGAATGGGCCCTCCAGGCCCACTTTAAGGTCGGGCAGGCGGAGGCGGGCAGGGTCCTGGGATTTGGAGTGGTAGCCACAGAGCTAGGAGAAGGCGGACGTACTAGTTTGATTTCCTCCAGGGCTCACTTCGTTTTCCGGGCTGGATGTTGTGATTTTCGTGGCCGACACTGGAAATCAGCGCTGATGAGGCGCCTTGAGAGCGCTGGGTGCCTACGGACTCTGAAGGCTGTGGTGTGCATTGCAAACGTTCCTCACCATTAAATGTAGGAAATGTCTTCTACAAACACTAGCACTCACTGCCCTCCCGCCCCAGAAGCAGTTCGTTACTGCCGTGGTGATCTGCCACTTTGAGCACGTTTTCAAGTGGCTACTTAGCCTAGAAAGTAGGAGTCCAGAGTCCCAGCTACATAGGTGAGGACCGGAGAGGGGATGTTCCATCCAGGCGGAAGAGGTAAGCAGCAATGTGTGTTCTAGAAGCTGCAAGCCACTTAATATTTTAAGAGGAGGAAAATGAAGCCCGAGTTAGGAAGCCAGGTGCTGGAGGACTTTCCAGTTGAGAGAAGATTGTCCTTAGAGGAAGGAACAGGTAGCGACCAAAGGTAAGAGAGGAATCAACCTCAATATTGGTAGGTGAAGTAACTGGAGTAGACTTATTCAGAGTCTTCAAACTCAAGAATATAAACCTCTAGAAGTATTCAGGCCAGGAGAGTTTTCAGGAAATCAGTGTGTACATCCTAATTTTTAGAGTCGCCCGAGAACACACTTTTCTCCCACTTTACAAAAAAAAAAAAGGCATACCTCTCTCCAATCGTGAATCAAATCTTACTATGATGTCTTGCCCAAGGGTGTACAAACCTATGGGACACCAGACACAAGAACAATTGGAAATATGTAAGTATTTGGATTTCCCAGTTGGTTCCCAATTATTTGTTTTCAACAAAATTGAAGGGGATCCTAATTGAGTTACCAGTTGATAGATTATTTTAAAAACTATTATTATTTTTTAAATGTTTATATATTTAGTTTTGAGAGAGAGAGAGAGCACAAGCGGGGGAGGGACAGAGAAAGAGAGGGAGACACAGAATCTGAAGGAGGCTACAGGCTCCGAGCTGACAGTCCATCGCAGGTCTTGAACCCATGAACCGGGAGATCATGACCTGAGCCCAAGTCGGATGCTCAACTGGCTGAGCTACCCAGGTGCCCGGAAAAATTGATAGATTATTTTTAAATTTTAAATAATTATTTTAAAAGTGGTGGGTGAAATTTTAAGAAGAAACAGAATACTTTGCACAGACTCAAAGTATCTCCTCCAAAATACTTACTCTAGTATTAAATGTTTTAACATACAGCTACAAAATCTTTGATACTGCTTCCTCTGAGGTAGAGCTTGAATCCCACCTCTTATTGAGTGTGTGGGCTGGATTTAGATACTTGTTTCTGAACAATAGAATATGGAAAAGGAAAATGGTAAGTTTTACAGTAGAGAAACTGGCAGATACCACCTTAACCAAGTGGTCAAGGTTAACACCACCAGTAATAAATCAGGTTGATATCATTTGCCCCTTTGATACGATGCAATGAGAAGGACTTCATCTCTGTGGAATTCTTCCCCCAAATCTAGAGCCCCAGTCTAATCAAGAGAAAACAGCCAAATCCAAGTTGAGACATTCTAGAAAATATCTAACCAGTACACCTCAAAACTTTTCACATCATGAAAGACATGAGAAACTCTGGAGGAGACGAGGAGATGACAACTAAATGCAACGTATCCTGGATTGAATCTTGGAAGAGGAAAGGGACATTAGAGGGAAAAAATGGTGAAATTAATAATGTCTGTAGTTCATAGTATTACAGCAATGTTAATTTCTTAGTTCTGATCAATGTACCATGCTTCACGATGTCAACATTAGGGGAAGAGCTGGGTTAAGGCTATGTTCGGGAACTCTTTGCACTATCTTTGTGACGCTTCTGTAAATCTAAAAGTAATTGAAAATCTAAATTAAAAAACTGGTGGTAGATTACAGTGTGATTTGGCATAGAACTTCGAAGGAGTTCAAATAATTGAGTTCCGGGGCGCCTGAGTAGCTTAGGCAGTTGAGCGTCTGACTCTTGATTTTGGCTTAGGTCATGGTCCCAGGGTTGTGGGATCAAGCGCCTCCTTGAGCTCCTCACTGAGCGTGGAGACTGCTTAGGTTTCTCTCTCTCCCTCTCTCGTCCCCTCCCCTGCTTGTGTGTGTGTGCACATGCATGCTCCTTCTCTCTCTCTCTCAAAATAAACATTAAAAAAAAAGTTGCACAGTCCACAGACTGAGCCAGCTGGCACCCCAGAAATTTTTTTTTTAGTTTTATTTAACAATGCTAATGTTTGCAATCTGTCTGAAACCCCCTGTGGGTAATTAAATTTACAATGATAAATTCATTCATGCAAACAAAATTTTGAAGACCACTAATTTAGAACAATGTCTTTCAAATGTTTGGCCACAACTCCCGTAAGAAACACATTTTGCAATGTGACCTGGTATACACGTTATATTAGTTACAATTAGGAGATTTATGAAACAATCTGCATTTGTATTATGTCTTTTTTTTTTTTTTTTTTTTTTTTTTTTTTTAATGCCAGTAATGACACTCTAAATTGATTGGACAACCTCTGATACAGAATTGTTTTCAAAGAGCTGTGATCTGGGGGTTGTGTTCTGGGCAGCAACTTCATTTTATTTTATTAAAAAAATTTTTTTTAAGTTTTTATTTCTTTTTGACAGAGAGACAGCGTGAGCAGGGGAGGGCCAGAGAGATGGAGACACAGAATCCGTAGCAGGCCCTAGGCTCTGAGCTGTAGCACAGAGCCCGACGCGGGGCTTGAACTCACAAGCCATGAGATCATGACCTGAGCTGAGGTCAGATGCTTAACCGACTGAGCCACCCAGGCGCCCCTTAAAAAAATTTTTTTTTTTTAATTTTAGAGAGAGCATGAGCAGGGGAGAGGCAGATGGAGAGAGAGAATCTTAAACAGGCTCCCTGCTCAGCAGAGAGCCTGATGGAGGGCTCGATCTCATGACCTTAGCCGAAATCAAGAGTTGGATGCTCCATCAACTGAGCCACCCAGGCACCCCATCAGCTACATTTTAAATGAAGGCCATGAATGATTCATTTTAAATGAAAGTGATGAGTGATTCCAGTTTCTTGGAATCATTTAGCAGAACCCACATTATAGTGGATTGAAAAGGGAGTGGAAGGATAGAAGCAGAAATAGCTGTGTAGACAGATCTTTCCAGTTTTTTGAGGCTCACTCTTTCTTTCTTTCTTTCTTTCTTTCTTTCTTTCTTTCTTTCTTTCTCTTTCTCGTTTATTTTGAGAGCGAGCTGGAGAGGGACAGAAAGAGAGGGAGAATCCCAAGCAGCCTCCAAGCTGTCAGTCAGTACAGAGTCCGACACGGGGCTTGATCTCATGACCTCGAGATCATGACCTGAGCCGAGATCAAGAGTCAGGAGCTTAACTGACAGCCACCCAGACATCCAGAGGCATTTTATTTCTGCAAAGAAAAAACTGAGTCAATGTGGCAAAATGTTGACATTTGTTAAATCCTTGTTTGTTACCTGGTTCTTTACTCTGTTTTCAGTGTGTTTGAAATAGTTCCTAAACAAAGGTTTGGTTCTGAAGGAGCAATTAGATGATAGCTGGAGGGGAATGCAGGGTTAGGAGAGAGGCTCGTGACACACTTTTATTCATCAGTATGGAGCCAGAGGTTGAAAATGCAGGAGAGGTGGTAGTTGATGAACAGCTTTCTAAAGAAACTGGGTCAGGGCACCTGGGTGGCTCAGTTGGTTAAGCATCTGACTCCTGATTTTGGCTGAGGTCATTATCTCACAGTCTGTGAGTTCGAGCCCTGCGTTGGGCTCTGTGCTGACAGTACGGAGCCTGCTTGGGATTCTCTGTCTCCCTCTCTCAGCCCCTCGCCCCATGCATGCGCACTCACTGTGTCTCAAAATAAATAAACCTAAAAAAAATTATTATTTTTTAACGTTTATTTACTTTTGAGACAGAGACAGAGCATGAACAGGGGAGGGTCAGAGAGAGAGGGAGACACAGAATCTGAAACAGGCTCCAGGCTCTGAGCGGTCAGCACAGAGCCTGACGCAGGGCTCGAACTCATGGACTGTGAGATCATGACCTGAGCCGAAGTCGGATGCTTAACCGACCGAGCCACCCAGGCGCCCCATAGTATTATTTTAATGAACCGGGTCAAGGAGCTGAGTCAACTGGCAGAGATGAAGTTCGGCTTGATGACAAGGAGAGAATCCATTCATCTGAAACAGGAAGAAATCGGGAGGATGGAATAAGGATGTGGTTTGTAATTAGGAACAGGAGACTATGAGAAAATATTGGTGGCTGATAGCGAGGGCTTCACTGAGCTCTGAGCCTGCATATTGATAGTGCCTACAATTTATATCTTCCAGTTCCTGCAACACCACAATGCTATATAACAGCGAAGATGATTTGAAACAATCATCTGAGTTTTCATTTTTGCCAGGCAGGTAAAAGTAAGGGCCAGGATAAAAGGCAGCCAAAGATGATAGCAAGAAAGCAGTTCAGGTGATTAACCATGGCATCTGAGGAAGCAGAAAGACAGGGAAACGGGGGAATTCAGCGTCCAGAAGTCTGGATGAAAAGGCAGGAACTAGAATGGGGAGAGGTCAAAGTAAGAATATTTGAGTTCAGGATTTTCGGAGAATTCCACAGCCAGCTCACCTGTGGGTAAAAGTGGGTGAGGCTAAGGTGGAACCAGACCTAATTTCTAGAATTGGGAAGCAAGGCATCGCACACACTGGACAGCTGCTCAAGATGAAGGTTAATAAAATCATTCATAGCACCAGCTTACAAGTTTAGGCTGGATAAAAACAGGAGAAACACATTTTGGGAAGGTTTCCCGGTCAGCAGCGGGGGAACTCACCCAGCTTGTCAGAAAGCGGGCTATCCAGCTGGAGTGTCGCTTATTCGCCTGGCCCTGGTGAAAATATGGAGCACATTCTCTCATCCTCAAATACAGTATTCAGAATGTTCACAATTGTTATTCTTGAGCAGCGGGTTTATAAAGACTGCCTCTTACTCTCTTCTCTGTATTTTCCAAGTGTTTGACAGTGTGCCAAGAGTTGCTCAGAAGTAAATAAAGTCTTCAAAAAGAAAACTTGTCTCCTTCCACACTTTTCTCCAATAGGTCTCAGATTTGTCCCTTCTCCAACCTATTTGTCCCTCCAACCTATTGTGGTTTTGTTTTGTTTTGTTTGAGAGAGAGAGAGAGCAAGCAGGGGAGAGGCAAAGAGAGAATCCCAAGCCAGCTCTGCACTGTCAGTGCAGAGCCCGATGCAATGCGGGGCTCAAACTCCTTGAGCGAAAGTCAAGAGTCTGACACTTAACCAACTGAGCCAGTCAGGTGCCCCCAGCCATTTTTTTTTTTCACCTCACTAGGTTTACCACACCTGAATCTTCCTGATTCGGGCTTTCCTACTCCAATTCAGCCTGGCCAATGATCTGATACCTCTGCAGCACTTCATCTTTGTTTAGGGAACTACTTACTGCCTTTCAGAGAAAACTTAGAGTCCAAGAGTGCCCAGCAAATGACCCCAATTCCTGTGGGAACCCACCATTCTCAGCATACTCTACCCCATCTTCCAATCTCTAGGTTTGGTTCTGCTTCCCTCCATCCCGATTGTCCCTGGCCCCCCGCGTCCATTACATCAAGACACATGCCTAAGTTACTTCCCCTGGAAACCTTGCTTCCCACAGTCTTTATGTGAATGTATGTGATTCACTAGGCCTCCGTTGCAAATTAGAACATTTTTATTGTAGACCCAGTGTTCATAATCCTGTTTGGCTCCTCTGTACGGGGACCAACACAGGGGATCATTTCGTTTGTAACACACCATGATGTCTTATGAATAATTGACTTTAAAATGTTTAAAAGCAGTCAGCACCCCACTCTGCATTCAGTTCACTTTCGTTTCCTTTTTCTTTTTTTAAAGATTTTATTTTTTTAAGTTTATTTTTTTTGAGAGAGAAGGAGCACGAGTGGGGGAGGGGCAGAGAGAACGGGAGAGAGAGAATCCCAAGCAGGACTGTCAGCGCAGAGCCTGACATCGGGCTCAGAGCCTCACACGAACTGTGAGATCATGACCTGAGCTGAAAGTAAGAGATGCTTAACCGACTGAGCTACCCAGGCGCCCCTAAAGATTTTAAAGTAGTCTCTGCACCCAACCTGGGGCTCAAACCCACAATCCCAAGATCAAGAGTCACATGCTCCAATGACTGAGCCAGCCAGGCACCCCATTGTCTCTCATTTCTTTGCTTGAGCTGTTCTCTCCAGTTCGAGTGGCAAATGTTAAAAATCAAGTTTCAAAAGAGTGTTGTTTCATCCCATAGGGTTTTAATATTTTGGATGAAGTTAATAGCGCACCTGGCTGGCTCAGGTGGTAGTGCATGCGACTCTTGATCTCAGCGTTATAAGTTTGAGTCTTGCGTTGGGTGTGGAGTTTACTTAAAAATAAATCTTTAAAAAAAATTAAGCAGGGCCCCCCGGGTGGCTCAGTTGGTTATGTTTCTGGCTCTTGATTTCGGCTCAGGTCATGATCTCACAGTTGGTGAGTTCTAACCCCACCTAGGGGCTCTGCGCTGACAGTGCAGAGCCTGCTTGGGATTCTTTGTCTTCCTCTCTGTCTGCCCCTCCCCTGCTCTCACGCGTGCCCTCTCTGTCTCCAAAATAAATAAGTAAACATTTTTTTTTTTAATTTAAGAAGCAATTATTTTGACTAATGGATCTTCTGGATTTGAGAATAAAAGAGTGTAAAGAAAAAACAGTATTGGGGTGCTCTCTCAGTCGGTAGAGGAAGCGATTCTTGGAGTTTTGAGTTGGAGCCCCACGTTGGATGTTGAGATTACTTAAATAAGTAAACTTCAAAAGAGAAAAAACAGTATTATGTTGTGATTCTACTTTTGTATATTTTTAGTATACACAAAGAAATCTGGAGTTATAGCTTATATCAGTGGTTATGTCTGAGGGAATGGAGGTGATTACAAAGACTTTCTGTAATGTACTTCTCTAGTACCTTAGATTTTTCTATGAACTAGATTTGTAATCTGAAAAAGGTGGACACATGTTTAAGAACTGTACACACAGGTAAACTAAACCACACAAAGTAATTTCCCCAGGATAAGTGTTGAAGTGAGCTAACCTACTTCTATCATCTTTCAAGCAGAAAAAACGATGCTCCCTCTCCTTAAGGAACGGATCATTTTCTTCTCATTTAAAGACAAAACGAAGACATGGATGAGCTGGCTTCTAATTGTTTTGAATTACTCCTTGCTCCTGAAACGCACCCAAGCTGTGTCCATTTTGTCTGTCACCAAGCAGCCCCACAAACTTCTTGCATGAGTGTTTTCTTGCTGTTTTCTCAGAGATGAATGAAGCTTTCCAGAAAGTTCTACAACTTAAAAACCCAGTTCCAGACTTTCCTCCTCCCAGGAGTCTGCTTTAGCAAAATAAATGTGTTAGGCAGTACTTCGCACATGCTGAAAGTCTGATGGGGGGGGGGGGGGCGAGGGGGGCTGAGATTCTTGCATTTCTAACAAGCTCCCAGGTGGGTGGCAGGAATGCTGGCCTGAGGATCATAAGTATTTCTGACCCTATTTCATCTCCCGACTAGCTTCTCTAACGTGATCCCTTTCAACAGGGCTTTGTATACAGCTGGTAATAACTAACTATGCTTAGCTATTAGCTAACATAGCAGAGTAATTCCACATAGTAATGAATTTCCCATCTACCCCATCTCCCTTCCCACATAGTGCTTAACCCTGGCTATACTTTAAAATCACCTGAGGAACTTTACCAAAAAAAAGGCAAGGACCCTTGGCCAATACAATTTGACCTTGTGAACGGGGGATCCAGGCATTGATAGCTTTATTAATTTTTCAAAATTTTCTTAAAGTTTATTTATTTATTTTGAGAGAGAGAGAGAGCACAAGCAGGGTAGAGGCAGAGAGAAGGAGAGACAGAATCCCAACCAGACTCCGCGTCATCAGCACAGAGCCTGATGGGCTCAGAACTCAGAAACTGTGAGATCATTACCTGAGTGGAGATCAAGAGTCTGGATGCTTGGCCGACTGCGCCACCCAGGCACCCCTAGGCATTGATAGCTTTAAAAAAGCTTCCTGTGTGGTTCTAAGATGCAACAAGCGTTGCTCTGTGCTTGTCACTGAAGGGGAGATAGGGCAAGGTGAAAGAGAAATAGTCTGTCATCTCCGTTCCTTACAGGTACAGAAAGAACTCAGAACTAAGATACTTGGGATACATACTTCTACCCCCATGTAGATTACCTACGAGATGAGAAAGGGATGCACCATGACTGTGGGGTAAGTCTAGACAGACCAGGACTGAGCCTTGCAGAGATTTGGGTGCCCTGGTGCAGCGCACGCAAGATGGGATGACTCCCATATCCTCTAACCTGGCCCAGAAATAGCAGAAGGGGCTGCTGGAGCTGCAGGGCCAAGGCTTCAATTCCCCACGTGGGGCCATAACTGAACATCCGATGGGGTGGCTGAGGAAGCCATTGGACGCCTTGGGGGTTAGGCTTGGGTATACCACGCTCAACAGAACAAGTTCAGGAGAACTTTGTTGGATTATAAAAAGACATGTAAAAAGAATGTAAATTATGTTGAATTACAAAAAGATAGCCCTATTCCTTGCTAACGAGTTGCAGACCAAGATTCACATCTGTTACACTAGTAAAGATTAAAGTGTGAGCCCTTCAGAAGCACTGTATTTGTACTTTATATAGAGTTCTTGACTAGCAGAGGGCCTTCAGTACCCAAGGGAGAGAACCTGTGGGAAGCAAGCATCCCAGACCAGCCTTTGCCAAAAGTTTCCAGGCCCTTTCCCAAAAAAGAACAGTGGGTCGGATGTCCAGGACTCTGCTCCCTGCTCCCCCTTCCCCTGCCCATACCTCCATGTTTTTATCATCTGTAAAGCAAAACAACAACAACAAAATGTTATGTTTGTTGTAACTATCAAAAAGATGATGATAACTACTGCGGTGGTTTGTCTCAATGGAGCATTTATTTAGTCTGCCTGAGTTCTTGGTCCTTAATCTCTAGTGTATATAAACTGAGTTAACTAAACACTCCTGATTCCTCCCAGTAACCACATATCTGAGTCCTGAAAGCAGTGAAAGGGTTTTATCCTTCCTTTTTAAAGAAAAAACGAAGCTCCACTGGGTGGGGATTTTTGTGTTTTGCTCACTGATGTATCCCAGACACCTAGATCAGTGTCCAGCACACAGAAGGCACTCAGGAAATATTTGTTGAATGAATCAAACTGCATCACTCTCCTGTGAAGGCTTGTCCCACTATAAGGCCAAAGGTGCCACCAGTCCCACTGAGGAAAGTGGCCCAGAGGCTTCAGCAAGGGGATCCTCTGGAGTCTGAGGAGGACCTACCCAAGGACATGAGGGCACCTGCTGGCTGATTCTCCACTCTGGCTCTTGTAGTGGATGCAAGCTTGCTGTGATTGTTTGGACTAATAGAGCTGACGTCCTCAGATTATGTAGCTCAGTGGTTCTCACAGTGGACTAGCAGCATCAGAATCATCTGGGAATGTACTAGCAATGCAAATTCTCAGGCTCCACCCCAGACCTCCTGAATTAGAAACTCTGGGGGTCCAGCCTAGCAAGGTGTCTTAACAAGCTCCCCAAGTCGTTCTAATGCCCTCTGAAGTTTGAGCATCACTGATGTAGCAGGATGAGGGGCAAGAGGATGAGCTGGAGAGGGGACAAGGATTGGAAGTTCGGGGCCCATTTTGAGTCTTAGTGTGGGGTCTGCATCCAAGCAAAAAGATGCTTCCTGCCTTCCTGCGGTTCCTCAGGGAGCTGGTGATGAACACTGTTTAGAACACATGGGGTAGGCATGAGTTTCCCTGGTGAGAGTCCCTGTGGAATACTCGAGGCCAAAAATGTGGGCAGGGAAAGAGTGAGGTTACAGTTTTCCCTTGCTCTAGACATAGTTCTGACCAGGACGTGGTGGATGGTTGTTCTGTTGGAATTGTAGGAGATGAGGTGTAGTCAGGAGCACAGAACATAAATGAAGCTGTATGGTACAAGAAACCCAACTATCTGGGAAAGGTCAAGAAGACAGTAATTATCAGAGAATTGAAGTAGGGGAAATCAGAGAGTGGGTTTACTTCATTCAGGAGTCCATGAAGACTCCTGGGGAGACAATGTTACGACCTCCTTTCTTTCCCTTCCTTGGCAAAAGAAAGCTTCTGACTGAACTGTAAATTTTAACGCAGCTACTCATTCAGGGATTTAAGTTTTCATGATGCAGGCCCAAGAGCCAGGGCCCTCTGCTACCCACCCCTCACTGGATCCAAATACCCACTGGTCACATACACTTTGTGTGGCATCTATGTGAATGTTATACATAGCAGGCCAACTGTCTTGATGGGTCAGGATCAATAGCTCTCCTTGGGTTGATAATGTCTTCCTGTTTGCAATGGCTTATCTTCAACCCTGGAGGAACATGAAGGAAGCTGTCAAGTCTGAGATGAAGAAGAAAGAATTGGGAGTCTCCAGGAGGGAAAGAGGAATCAGTGGTAAAAGGTTTGTTCCATTTGAAGGTGCCAAATCTTGTCAAAGGAGGGACTATCCACTGATGATGGAGTGGCATTTCCAATTATATCTTGACTACCGCAGAAAAATGGTGGTGCCATCTTCTTCCTTTGTGATTTGAGATCTTCTAAACCCAGGGCTGAATAGGTGGAGGTAATGAACCACAGCCTCTGGGCCCCTTGCACTACAGAAAGCTGATCGGGTTCAGATACCATCTATGGAGGAAAGGAGAGAGGAAGTCATGCTACTTTCCCTCCAAATCAGTACCACTAGCATCATTTGTCAGTGAATTGAGTGGCAAAGTTCATCAGGCTTACAGAGTAGAGTTCAATGCCACTATGTAGGACATCAGAACTGTCTAGTACATTGTAAAATGTCCCTAGTCTAAGTTAAGAGGCTCAGCTCGGGGGCCAGGAAACACAGCTGTGGATGGGCTTCTTGGTGGTTCTAATGGCTCAGAACTTGAAAGTCCCAAGAGCTGAGGGATTACCCGAGGGACAACTACATTTATTATTATTATTTTTCAATGTTTAGTTTTTACAGAGAGAGAGACAGACACAGAATCCATAGCAGGCTCCAGGCTCTGATCTGTCAGCGCAGAACCCAATGCAGCCCTCAAACTCACGAACTGTGAGATCATGACCTGAGCTGAAGTCAAACAACGGACTGAGCCACCCAGGTGCCCCAGAACAACGACATTTATATCCATGATTCCACTGCAAATCTGAACCTATCCTGATAGAGCCTAAGGAAAGAGTTCTTAATAGTTCAGAGTCCTGTCTGTCCTATGGGAAGGAAGTCTTGTTCCTCCCATGTCAGGGTAGCGTGACTAGAAAAAGGTTTAAATGCAACCCAATGGCAAAAGCTCAAGTCGAGAAGCCATGTAAACTTTGTTCCTAGCTGGATAGAGCTGACTGATGAGTGGTGAACTGAGGTCAGAAGGTAGCACATCTGCCTGCATGGCTGTGTTTGACTGGAGAGGGGAGGCAGGGTTGTAACTAGCTTGTCCCAAACCAGATCTGAGCAGTGCGGAAGCGTTCTATGCCGTCCCTGGTTCTGCCCCCCCCCCCCCCCCACCTCCCCCAGCAACTCTGGTTAGGCTGTCTGGAACTTTTCCTTCAGTATTCATCTCAGACAGCGTGAAGCCAGGCGCATCATCTTGAGATAATGTGAAGCAGTATGCTGAGGTGTACAATCCTTGTGGCACCCCTCACTGAATGGTACAGAAGCATGGAGACTAGACTTCCTTCCTTGTTTTAACGAACTCTTCCAGCAGGAGGCAGCACTAACTTGAGTATTGTGGCTGGAAACTAAAAACACACACACACACACACACACACACACACACACACACAACTTTTCGTAAAGAACCTAAGAATAAGGAACAAATGACAGCTCAAAGGTCTTCCTTTATTTTTACTTTTTAACATTTAAAAAAATGTTTTATTATTTATTTTTTGAGAGAGAGAGAGCAAGCGAGGGAGCAGGGGAGGACCAGAGAGAGAGGGAGACACAGAATCCGAAGCAGGCTCCAGGTTCTGAGCTGTCAGTGCAGAGCCTGATGTGGGGCTCGAAGTCCAGAACTGTGAAATCGTGACTTGAGCTGAAGTCAGTACTCAACCGAGCCACCCAGGTGCTCCCAAAGGTCTTCCGTTAAAAACCAGCTTCCTGTGCTATGGCCTCTTAACAGCTGGAGGAAGGAGGGATTTGCTTCTATTTTGGCCATGGGGTCCCCTCCCTCCCTGCAGGGCACATTCAAGTCATATTCTTTGGAATGTGTACATTCAAGAAAACCTAATCTTCAGGGGTTGTGCTTTCCCCCAATCAATCTACAGTTTCCTCTACTCCTCATATTCATTTAACCTGTTGCAGATGAGGAGGGAGGTTTGTTCTAGTTATTTCCAGAAAATGAGGTATCGACTGCCTGTCACTGGGGTGTTGGCTCTTCCATGCAGGAATACTTGTCCCACAGCACATGGCACCTGTCCTCTGCTTAGAAGGGCAGGGAGGGTTGGCTCTGCTAAATTCTGAACCTCATTTTGAGGGGGCCAGGTTTGTGATTTCAGCAACAAAAGCTGAATATACAAGATAAGAATCATGCACAGGCTCAATCCCTAAATGTGTTACCTCCACTAGGTCAGCTCCTAGAAGGCAGTGCTTTGTTGTGCCCACTGCTGTCTCTAGTGCCTGAAAGTGCCTGCATGCAGGCACACAGTAGGCACTCAATAAATAGCCCTTCTGGGGTGCCTGGGTGGCTCAGTCAGTTAAGAGTCTGACTTCAGCACAGGTTATGATCTTGCTGTCCGTGGGTTCGAGCCTTGCATTGGGCTCTGTGCTGACAGCTCAGAGCCTGGAGCTTGCTTCAGATTCTGTGTGTCTCTCTCTCTGCCCTTCCCCTGCTCATGCTGTCTCTCTCTCTCTCAAAAATAAACATTAAAAAAAAATTTAAAAAAATAGCCCCTGCATAAATGACAAAATGTACCAACCTTCTTTCACTTGCTACTTTTCACCCCCCACCCCCACCTCCCTAATTCTCAGCAACCCACCAAACATCTGAATGACTTCTTTGCTCTATTTACCTTCACCTGATTCGCCTTAACACCTGTCACTGCCTTATTCTAATACCTCCATCCAACATCCTAGTTGTCTATGGCTCAGAATCTAAATAATGCAGACCTCCCTTCCGTCCAGTGTGGTATGAAGAGCATGGGCTGTGGACCTGGACAGACAGAAGCTGGAAACCCTAATTCTGCCATGCATCCACCACGGACATAAATAAAATGGGAATAAGAACATCCACCTTCTAAGTTATTGGGGCCATAAATAAGATTGTAGTAAAGCTCCAGACATACAAAAGGCACTCAATCAATGGCTTTTTACCCCAATAACCTAATCTTACGCTATCTAAATTTAGCTCGTGCTACCCCACACACCTGAGCCTCACATAGTCTTCCTATACACACCGTATGTATATTCCAGACACCACCCCCGCAGCCTACCTATCCATCATACTCCAACTGCTCCTGCCCGGCTCTCATTCCACCTTCTTGCACTTCATCATGCCTCCTTGGATTTTTGCCTCATGTGGTGGTCTTGAAATTCTTTTGTATTGCTTGGAAGGTCTAGCACCATGCTGAGTATAGATAAGGGGCTTAGCAAAGGCTTGTTAAGTCAGAATGCAGTTGGATTTTAGCTGGAAAAGACCACATGTAGGTCTATTAATTAATGAACCCTGCCCCTCCTGAAATACCATGGGATTCCTTGGTTGGCTATGTGTCTTTGGGCCGCTCCTTGCGTCATTTCCACAATGAATGTCTCACAAAAGGATGCTAGTAGAAAGACAGCCTCCATCAGGACCTCATCTAGCTTCTTGGGAATTGGAGGGATGCCCACAGCTGTGCCAACAGCAGCACGGAGGCCGGAAAAATCACTGGCAGTCGAGGTCCCTACTCCGCTCGTGTTCCCTGGGAACATTCCCCAAGGTTCCGGTTTTAGCCTTCTCACTGTTTATTCTGTGCAACTCCTGTCCCAGCATTCCCTTCTGACCACTCTTCTGGGTCACCCAGACCAGAAACCTCCAGGACACGTCTTTCCGCCTTCCACCGCACCAAGTGCCTTCAAGCCTCCTTTCCCAGTATAGCCCTATTGCTGTCTCCACTGCCCCTGACCTGGCCTCTTCATTTGTGTATGGAAAACCCAACAGCTTTGACAGTCCTCCAAACTGCTCTTGGCCCCTGTACCTCAGGCCATTCATGACCCAGGGAAGGCCCTTCCTAGGATCAAGTCCTACCCTCCTCCTCTCTGAAGACTTCTCAGATTCCCTTAACTCATGGCACCTGCATAACCACCACACTGGACAAACACAGAAGTATTGTTTTATGATGTTTCTAGGTGTACTTTTCCTATTCGTAGCAACTCTCGTCTCCAGACCGCGTCGATACCTTGGAAACATATACTACAGCTTGAAACACTTCTTTGTATTCCCTGCTTCACAGCATGTGGTGTCTGTCCTAACAGTTGTCACTGGGGTCCCAACTGCCAGAAACAGTGCTGTTGGTGATGTCAGTGGGTGGGCAGGCCAAACTCTGATGGTTTCCTAGGATATCTCTACAAAGGCTTTATGACTCACTACACTGGGATGTTCAATTGGGCCTGGGGAGCCTTATCTCCCAAAGATTTTAACTTCCTCAAGGGCAGGGACTGACCTAGATCTTGGCCACTCCATAGCATCCAGCTAAAATGATGTTCAAGAAACACCTGGGTTTCCTGAAGGATGCTTTCGTTCAGTGGGAAAGGCATACAACTTATGATTTCCTTATTGTCAGAGAAGCCTCTTTTTTACACTTTCTTGGACCGTAAGATGTAGGACCAAGGGGACTAGATCTACCATGTAGACTTGTGGGCAAGACCTCAGGTTGGATATCAGGAGGGGAGAGTAAGATGTTTTTACTGGAAAGCTAAGGGATGGGGAAGGCTGACTGGTCTCCATGCTGAACCTAGTTAGAGCTTCCGTTGTTGTCTTTGCTCTGATGGCTTCTCCAGTCTCACTTTCCATCTATAAGAAAAGGGTATCCTGTGTGCCTGGAGCCAACATGCTGCTACGGCTGGGCCCTTCCACACACCCTCAACAGGCACACTGATTCCAGCTGCCTTCATAGTCCTTGTGGGGGGAGGGGACTCCAACTTGGCTGTAGAAAAGGCCAGGCAAAGGACTTGACCACTAAGGCCTGCTGCTCCCAAATGGTAGACTGACAAGTGTTATGAGTCCAGAACTGTAAGGTCCAAGTCAACCACTGCCTCTTGCCAAAGGCCACCCATGCCCAGCATATCCTATAATGAGAAACACCTGCTGCTTCTCCATAAGACCTCCGCCTGGCATTTAAGGCCCTGAGAAATCTGGCCCTTTTATGGCCATTTATACAAGCCATCCCCACCCACACAAATTACCTGCTCTGGCTAAAGCGGGCAACTTGATGTCACGTCCTTGTATGTCCTGGTTCCCCAAGATCACTTGACCCTGGCAATTCTGGGCCCCTGCCTCTCCCCAGCCCACCCAGCTGTAGCATCACCTCCATGAAGCATTTACTTGCATGGACCACTCCCTGATAACCAATCCTATACAGTCTCTTTTATACTCCCTTTCCCTAGGGACGAATTTTGTGTGTCAGTGAAATCCTCAAGACAGAGCACCTGTCTCATGTGTGTGCCCTCCCATGACAGCTCACATGAAGGGATCACTGGACAAATATGAGGGGGGCATGCCTGTATCAGCCAAAGCTCAGGTTCTTCCCTTTGAATCTTGCAGGGAACGGACGACAGAATGAAGGTGACCAGGTCACTTGACAGGCTTGGGGGACAAAGCCCAGAAAAGAAATCACACCCAGCACTGAACAACAAGAGATGGAGAGCAGCACAGCTCAAAGCCAGTGCCATCCGTCATTTACTGGTATGTGATTTTAACTTCTCTGAGCTGTTCAATGAGGAGAACACTTAGCCTACTTACCTTACATGTTCAGTGTGAGAAGCAATGGGAGAAGTATAGGAAAGTGCTTAGAGGCACCATGCAAATTGTAGTTGGGGTTAGTTATCCACATGGAGTTGAAAAGAGCTCAGACAGGGGCCAACTCTTGGCCCTAGGGTGAAGGTGGCTTTTATTTCCTCTCTTAGGGAAGGAGGGGAGGGCAGTTTTCCCACAACACCGACCTAAGGAAGGGGTGGGTGCGCCCCCAGAGGTTGGGGCTGGAAGAGCCGGACAATCATTCAGAAGGGCTCCTCCATGTCCAGTTCCTGGCCCTGGGCTGCAGGGTGTGCTCCTGAGAGTCACTCCCCTTAGGGTGCATGAATGGAGGCACATGGAGGTATCTGCTGGTGTTCACGAAGAGGAAGGGGGAGTAGGTGCCCTGAGTAAGGGAGCAGAGGGCCGGGATGGCCGGCCCCAAGCTCAACGCCTGCCCAGGATTAGAACTTGCAAAAGATCTGGCTGGTGTTACTCTTCCCAAGAAGGGCCAGAGGGGCCCAGAGGCATCACTCAATCCAATGGCTGGTCCTTTAAATGTCCATCTCAAACTGTGACTCTTCACCTGGGGAGAGAAGGGACAGATGGCCAGGTAAGCAATGGGGGAATGGTAGGGCTCACATTTTAGAAGCCAGTGAGACGGTTTATTATTTTTCATTTTGTTGTTCCTACAAGACTAGGAGAATGGAGGGAGGGCAGAACTCCACTAGGAATTCCTAGAAACAGGCCTGAAGTTTCCCTGTCCAGCTGTGCTCTCTTCCCTAGTCCCAAAGGAAGAAGGGAGACCAGGTATCCCCACAGAAGAAGTGGGAGTCCTGAATTTCATACAATTTTTATTGTTTTTTAAAAATATTTTATTTTGGGGGCACCTGGGTGGCTCAGTCAGTTGAGCATCCGACTGTGGCTCAGGTCATGATCTCATGGTTCGCAAATTCGAGTTCCACATAGGACTCTCCATTGTCAGTGCAGAGCCCGCTTTAGATCCTCCGTCCCTCTCTCTTTCTGCCCTTCCCCGACTCACGCACTCACGTTCTCTCTCTCAAAAATATTTAAAAAACATAAAGTAAAAATTGTATTTTTTGGAGACAGCATGCATGTGCAAATGGGGGAGGGGCAGAGGGCAAGGGGGAGAGAGAATCTTAGGCAGGCCCCCAGGCCCAGTGCAGAACCTGACTTGGGGCTTGATCTCACAACCGTGAGATCATTACTTGAGCCAAAATCAAGAGTTGGACGCTTAACCCAACTGAGCCACCCAGCCACCACTGATTTTTATTTTTTAAAATGTATTATTTATTTTTGAGAGAGAAAGCATGAGCAGGGGAGGGGCAGAAAAGGAGGGAGTCAGAGGATCCAAAGTAGGCTCCACACTGAGAACAGAGAGCCCGATACAGGGCTCAAACTCACAAACCCACGAGATCATGACCCAAGCTGAAGTCAGACACTTAACCAATTGAGCCAATTTTTATTGTTTTTAATAAAAGTGAATGGTTACTTGGATTTGACATAAATACAACCTCACAGGCACCTGGGTGGCTCAGTTGGTTAAGCGTCTGACTCTTGATCTCAGCTCAGGTCACGATCTCATGGTTCATGAGTTCGAGCCCCGTGTCAGGCTCTGCACGGACAGTGCAGAGACTGCTTGGAATTCTCTCTCCTCTCTCTGCCCTTTCTCCAGTCGTGCTCTCTCTTTCTCTCTCTCTCTCTCTCTCAAAATATACAAATAAACTTAAAAAAAAAATTAAAACAAAAACACAACCTCACAGAAAAATATTCCTTAAACATAAAACTTTTTTGAGCAACTGTGTCAGCTGTGGTTTAGAAAATGGTAATACAACCTACTAGGCATATGTCCAATTGCCCGCAGAATAGCCTGACTCTGCAGTAAAGGAGTTATTTTGGTAGTTCAGCTACTCACTGCCCTCACCCTAACTCTTTCCACAAAAATCTCCAAGTAACTCATGCTGCAGGAAGTTGTTTTCTGAAATGGAGCTGCCTCATTCATGATCTCCTGGGTAAGGCTGCTCTCTGGTTCTATATACTGAGATGCCGGCTCTGGCCCCCACGGGGAAACTGGCCACTTCTTCTGGTTATATTTACACAAATATATGGTCCAAGGCTAGGAGCTTTGGCTAATAGCCTGTTCAGCAAAATGAAAAACTATGTCCATCCCTACCACCCCATCACAATGGAACTCTTAGGCCATTATTGTGGGTTAAGTGTTGTCAGCCTGGGGCACCTCTGGGCCACCACTGCATTTGCTATGGGGATCACTGCTCCAGAAACTGGGAGGGGTTAGGGATAGCCTTCAGGCAGTGCTGGCTCAGCAATGTCAGGTGTGACCACCTTCATCCTCAACTTCCGGTTTTTGGTTTGAGGCAAAAGTGGGTGGCTGGGAAGCACCACCTTACTGACCACATGAATCTATCCATCTTTCTCTGCATCCTCTAATGAAAGGCAGGGAGCCACACTGCCTGGTGCCGTCTTTCATTCGGCTCTGTGTGCCCAACTCTGCCTCCCTCCCACTCTTATCCAAGTCTGAAAGGAAAGGCAAGGCAAGGGTTGCCTGTCATGGCTGTGGGGTTCGCTGGGTAACTATGAATCACATCCTGCAGGCCCTGGGTACATGGGCTCTGCTGCTGTCAGCAGGGCCAGCCCAGCCTGAGGTCCCAGCTGCTTCCTGTCTGGGCTTGGTGCACTGCCTTCCGGGGGAAGGGTCAGAGGGTTCCAATCTGACTCAGGTCATCTGCAAGTGCTTACACTATGTTCTCCCACAATGGGAGCACTCAGACGCTCTGGCTAGCTAGTCATGATACCACATAGAGTACATTCACACGGCCCTCTACCAGGGTGGCTGCTCTGATTACTTAGGGGGAAGGTGGGCAGAGATACCAGGAAGGACCTAGCTGCCCAGTGTCAAACCTGCAGAAATAACCGCTTGCACGGTTTCTGTCTTCATCAAGAATCCACTAGTGGACCAATACCCATCCTGGGTGCCTTTTTGATCCTGCAGACATGTGATTTCCTAGAGGGCAAGTACACCGAATCTTTGAGAAGTCCTCTCCTGCACATGCACATTGTGGGTGTGGCCCACATGAGGCAGACAAGCAGAAATGCTTTAATACAATGATACAAAGGGTTATACTTATTTATGAAAGCTGCTGTGTGGAGTCCCCCTCATTTCAAACAAGCTCTCCACTAATTAGACTACCTGATGGGGCCAAGTCACCTCTCCTGGAGTTCTTGGGCCCCTTGCACGTGGAAAGTTGGCACTGGTGACAATACTGTCCCCCAACGCCACCTCTGCACTCTAAGCTGCTCCACAGAGGGTGGGGCAGCCACCATCAATCCCCCTCCTGAAATTTCCTCTCTGAAGGGGATCCACAGGTTGCATATGTTCCCTTCCCAAGGGAGAGCCTGGCCAAGCCCGGCCACTCACCACCTGCCGGCTTCTCTTCTGGGCTGTTGCGCAGGTGGTTCTGTCTGGTGTCTGTGGGGGGCTCATCACTGGTAGGGCTGGTGACCCCGGGAATGGTGGGCAGGTCTCGTGGAGGTGTTTTGGTCACAGGCGAGTTCCGACATTCCATCAGGAACTTCCGGTCATAGATGATCCTGGTACCTGGGAGGAGGCAGGGACATTGGAAAAGCCATCTCAAACCTCCTGCCTGTGCATTTTCCACATCTTTGAGGCATGGCTGCAGCAGAGGCAGCAAGTTTTTCTGCAAAAGCCAGATCAAGGAGGAGTGAGACCGGGGCACCTGGTTGGGTCAGTTGGTAGAGCATGAGACTCTTGATCTAGGGTCATGAGTTTGAGCCCCACCTTTGGGGTAGAGTTTACTTAAAAAAAAAAGAAAGAAAAGAAAGAAACAAAAAGGGAAGGCACCTGGGTGGCTCAGTGAGTCGAGTGTCCGACTTCGGCTCAGGTCATGATCTCACGGTTCTTGAGTTCGAGTCCTGTGTCAGGCTTTCTGCCGTCAGCACAGAGCCCTCTTCAGATCCTCTGTCTCCCTCTCTCTCTGCCCCTCCCCCGCTAGCACTCTCTCTCAAAAATAAACATTTGGAAAGGAAAAGAGGAGTGATGCAGATTCAGGTGTCTGGCTGCAGCCCTACTCTGCTGCCTCAGAACCACCAACGCCATCATGTGGGGCACACTGATGGAAGAGGGGCCTGGCAAGGCCACCATGCCATGCTTCTTCCCCTTGGATCAGCACATCCAGGGCTCTCTCCTTAAAGCCCACGTGGGGCTCGAATACCTAGCCAGTGCTTAGTGTTATTACTCAGGGGGCTCAAACCCACGAACTGTGAGATCATGACCGGGGCCAAAGTCGGATGCCCAACTGACTGAGCCACCCAGGTGCCCCAGGGATATCCAGAACCTTTAACTCCATTTTACAGATGAGCCAACAGAAAATTAAGTGACTCCCCCAGACTAGTAAAAATGAGAACGCTTCCCTTCCTGGGCTTTGTGGACAGGAGTGCCACATGGGCTCCACCTTTCCCACCAAAGGCTCTCCTGCTACGTGTGTCCCCTTGTGACACCTGCTCTGACATGTCATTGCACCTCAGGGCTCGCACATGGTCTGTGTTCTACCCACTCCCTCTTCTCTCTCCTTTCCCAAGCATCACCCCAGGGCGAGGACCAACTCTGAGGGAGTTGGTCCTTCACCCACACCCTGGACCCATCCCATCCCGCCATCCTGTGAGGACGGCTGCCTGAGTGATACCTTAAAAAGGAGAATTTTCTAAAGTCCAGGACCCGGGATTCTGGTGGGAGAATCAGCTGATTTCATCAAAGAACAGTGACTAAGGAGAGGTGATTCATGTTGGGTTCTTATTTAATCAGGATTACCTCTAAAGCACCAGTGTGGTACTAGTAACTTATCTTAAACACCTCACTCACACTCCTGATTCTTCCTTTTCAACAAAGAGCAGGTCTCAGGCTCAAAGCCTTCAGCAGGCAGTGGAATCCAGATAGAATTTAAAACTCTCTTGGTGTCATATTTCTTTTTATAGTTACCTTCTATTTATGGTAAGTGGATCAGGTTTTCCATATATGGTCGTGATATCAAGTTTCCTTTCAATACATAACAGGATATAATTTAATATAATAGTATGTATGTTATAAATAATGCACGTAATTAAATAAAGTAACAAAAACTAAGTTAAAAAGGTATGAGATATAAGGAGAAATACTTAATATAGAATGCAAGCTGCAACTGTAATGCAAACTGCAGAGGGAATAAGTGCCCGGAGTTTAGAAGCTATGATCTTTTAAAATATTGTTTTAAATATTTATTTATTTATTCTGGGTGAGAGAGACTGCAAGCAGGGGAGGGGCAGGGAGAGAAGGAGAGCGAGAATCCCGAGCAGGCTCGGCTCTGTCAGCACAGGACTCAATGTGAGGCTCGAATTCATGAAGCGTGAGATCATGACCTGAGCCAAGGTCAGGAATTGGATGCTTCGCCGACTGAGCCACCCAGGTGTTCCTGATTTTTTTTTTTTTTAACAAGCTTTAATTCCTTTTGCTTTTCTTGTATAAAACCATGTGGTGACCATAGCTGGAGCCTGGATCTTCTGCACAGACACTCTGGTGTGGGTCTTTATAAGATGGCCAGTAAATTCCTGATAGGGAGACTTGGTAAACACCATCTTTTTCCAGAGGCCAGGGGTGAGACAGCTGTAGATCTTGGAAATGGCATCAAAAGTAGCCACGGTGAAGTTGCCCAGGGTGGCAGCGCAGCCCATGGGGGCAGGGATGAGGTGCACCAGCACAGCCAAAGCAGCCGGTCACCTTGCGTGGGACAATATAAGGCTTGCTGATCTTGTCTCCCCCCCTCAGCAGCCTTGCTGCACCGGGATGATGGAAAGCTTGGCAAGGATGATGGCCCCTTGGACGGCAGTGGCTACCTCCTTGGAGCACTTAACATCCACACCAGCGTGTCAATTGTAATCTCTGATGGCAAAAAATGCCTCGAACCTGGTCCACTGGCAGCACGGGTCTGCTTTTACACGGCATAATCTTCAAAACCTCATCTTTGGGGGATGCCCCCAAGAAAAGTCAATGATTTCAGATTCCTTGATGAGCAGGGAGAAGAGACAGATCTCCAGGAACTTGATCTTCATGTCCTTGACTAGGCGGCCCAGCTTGGTGATGCAGACCCACTCTTTGTCCTTGGCCTTGCCTCCTGGAGCTCCACAGTCCCACCCTGGCCCCAGATGCCACTGCCCAAGACTCTGTGGAAGCCTTCTTGGCCTCCCATTTCCACAGCACCAAGGTCATCCGCCATTTGGTATTTTCCTGGAGAAGCAGCTAGAAGCTATGGTTTAGACTTCAGGAATGCCCCTCCTTATCAATAGCCCTCAAATATTTCCCTCACTTAAAGGCTATGACAGTGTGCTGTCCCAACAGCAGGGACTCCCGTCTCAGATGTTGAGCACTGGCTCTCTGTGAGTGGCATCCTAGAGAAGAATTCATTCGCATCTCTGGGCTCTGAGTAGGCTTGCGTGGGGTCGGGGTCCTTCTGTTGAGGGCTAGGATGCTAAAGAGCAGAAAAATGGTCAGAGACACCAAAACGTGCACTTGGCCTACTCATGCAGGATGTCCTAGTCTGACTCTGGCCCTAAGTTACCCAGAGCCTTGCTCTCCTTGGCTGAGAGGCAATGATGCTGAAGTTGAGTCTTGTTCATCATCACTATGTGGGCTAAAGTTCACAGTTCACATTTCTTCCTTTTTTTTTTTTTTAAGTTTATTTAGAGAGAGAGAATGAGAGAGGGAGCACAAGCAAGGGAGGGGCAGAGAGAGAGAGAGAGAGAGAGAGAGAATGAATTCCAAGCAGGCTCCGTGCTGACAGTGTAAAGCAAAGAACACAGAACCCAGGCTGCATTTTAGGCTCGGCCACTGGCCAGTAGTGTGACCCTGTGCACACAGACCTCTGTTCCTCCCCCGTTTGAACCTCAGTTTCCTCGTCTGTAACATGAAGGGCTGTGAGCCCAGTGGGCTACAAATGGAGAACAACAGTGCCTTCTCCTTGAGGGTAAATGCCTTGGCTTCAGAGAGGGACCACTCTTCTCTGTTTCTTAATCTTCAAGGTTCAGCAAGAGTCTCCCCTGTCCTGGCCTCCCTCCAGCTTTGCTTCTTTGTTGGTTTTTTCACCACAGAATAGGGAACTGACCCCATCTGAGTGGAACCTAAAAGCTGGAGATTCAAGGGTCTCAAAAAACAAAAGAGGGGGGTCAGCACTCCTGGAGAAGCTCTTTAAAGGCCACTAGCCCCCAGAAATTTTTCTGTAATTGTGGTAAAATACAAATAACATACAATTCACCTTCTTAAACATTCCTAAGTATACAGTTCAGCAGTGTTCAGTACCTTCACGGTGTTCTGCAACCAATCTCCAAGATGCTTTTCATCTTGTGAAACTGAAACTCTACACCCATGAAATAGCAACTCCCATTTCCCTCCCCGCTAAGCCTTGGAAAGCACCGTTTTATTTTCTGTATCTATGAATTGGGCTGCTCCAGGTACCTCGTGTAAGTGGAATTATACAGTATTTGTCTTTCTGTGACTGGCTTATTTCATTTCGCATGATGTCCTCTAGGTTCATCTACATTGTTGGCCATGTCTCAGAATTTCCTTCCTTTTTAAGGCTGAATGATAGTCCATTATGTGGATATGCCACATTTTGTTTATTCACCCTCCATCTTTTGGCTAGTGTGAATAATACTGCTGTAAACCTGGGTGTGTAACTATCTCTTCGAGAGCCTGCTTTCAGTTCTTTGGGGGTCTATACCGGGCGATTTTTAAGTCATTAATTATACTTAAAGGAGAAAAAGAAAGAACTTCTGTGCCCCTTGCCCTCCACCTAGGTAGGGCACTTGTTTAAAAGTAGGAATCCTCATTTGCGCTAATAAAATCCAGAAACCAAATGCCAGCAGAGGTGGTTCCCAAGATGCCCACTGTGGGAGTATTTCAGCTGGGGAGGGAGGCCACGTGGGGGGCAGGAACAGTGGTGTTCAGAAAGTCAGCTGGCAAGGTGTCAAGCCTAGGAGGGGACCACTAACCCCCACTGACTCATCTGGGGTCAGTGAGGAATGTGAGCTGGAGATCAATGTAGTGGAAATGTTTCCTGTGGAGGCAGTTTTAGCTTTTTAACCCTTTTTTCCCCCTGTCCCTTCATGGGGTCCACCAATACATGGCAACAGTGATCTTCTGGAAATTCCCTATGTCTCCCACAGATGAGGCAAACAGCAAAACACACAGTCTCATATCGTCAAAAATAGGTACCCTTGGCTGAAACGCAGTCTCCAGGAGCTGGGGACTTGGCCTGCATACAGGAACAGGAAATGGAAACGGGGGGGGGGGGGAGCGGGATGCCAAGGTCCCTACAAAGCGCTGAGCAGCAGGCAGCTCCTTGGGTGTCGGTCAGGTGTGGTCTTCTGGGGTATGTGGGTATCACACCCGTGGTCTCCACATAATCCTTTTCAGCCGAGGGCCTACCTTTTCTCTCTATATTAGGGAACATGATCCAACTCCATTAGGCTTCTACAAACAAGATCATGAAGAGCTTTTGAGGATCCAGGCGGCTCTAAGATGGCAAAGCCAAGACACTTTTTTCCCTGATGCTTCTCTCAAAAGTCTCGTAAACACCGAGAAATAAAACAAGAAACAGAAGCCCATACTCAAGTTGGAAGCAAGTGGGGCTCAAACTGTTACCCCAAATCACAATACATTGAAGACAGAAAGTGAATGGAGGAATAGTTCTAACAGAGAGGATGAAGGTGGCATCTAAATGCAGGGAGGTTCGTGGGTTTGAGCCCCGCACCAGGCTCTGTGCTGACAAACAGCTCGGAGCCTGGAGCCTGCTTCCGATTCTGTATCTCACTCTCTCTCCCCCTCCCCTGCTCATGCTCTACCTCTCTCTGTCTCTCAAAAGTGAATAAATGTTAAAAAAATTTTTTTTTAATGCAGGGAGGTAGGGGTGGACATTACACCAGGAAGCGGGGTTCTGAAGAACCCCAGGAAGGTTCAGGAATTAGAGTCAACATGGAAAATGGGACTGGGGAGAGGTCCCCTATGTCCCTCACCCCAGGAGGGAGGGGAGACAGAGAAATTAAGTTTAGGTTGACCTCCTGAATGGTGAGCCTCACACCCCCCTCCGTGCTCTGCTTTAGAATAAACAGCAAAAATAAAGACCAATAGAAGTTGATTTTGGGGGGTGTCTGGGTGGTTCAGTCAGTTAAGCGTCTGACTCTTGACTTCAGCTTAGATCATGATCTCTGGTTCACAGAGTTCAAGCCCATGTCGGGCTCTGTGCTGAGAGTGAGGAGCCTGCTTGGGATTCTGTCTCCCTCTCTCTCTACCCCTCCCCTGCTTGCTCTTGTGGGCGCTCTCTCTCTCAAAATAGATAAAAATAAACGTAAAAAAAATACAGAATATTAAAAAAAAAAAAAAGAAGTTGATTTTGGGAAGGGGATTCCCAATGAAAAATACCAGCTAGCCACCAGATTGAACCCACCAGCCTCCAGACCTCACAAAGGGCTTCCAGTCAGCTCTGGAGTGCCTAACTCTTAAATATAACCAGCCAGATGTCTCCATACATTTCTGAGAAAAGCTTACATCTAAGGAGAGATCCAAACAAACCAACAGAAGGAAACAGTTAAGGTACTTTACTGTTTATTTGTTTGTTTAAGTTTAAGAGAGAAAAAGAGAGAGCAGACGTGGGGGAGGGACAGAGAGCGAGGGACAGGTTCTGAAGCAGGTTCCGCACTATTAGCAGAGGCTGATGTGGGGCTACAATTCATGTAAGATCATGATGTGACCCAAAGTCAGGCGCTTAACCAACTGAGCCACCCAGGCACCCCAGACTTTACTGTTTTTTAAACTTTTCAACTTTTTAAAGACTTTTTTTGAAAGAGTATATATATTTTTAATTTATTTGAGACAGAAACAGAGATACAGAGAGAGTGAGTGGGAGATAGGGATAGAGGGAGAGAGAGAATTTTTTTTTTAACGTTTATTTACTTTTGAGAGAGAGAGAGAGACAGAGACAGAGTGCAAGCGGGGAAGGGGCAGAGAGAGGAAGAGGCAGAATCTGAAGCAGGCTCCAAGCCCTGAGCTGTCAGCACAGAGCCCGATGCGGGACTCGAATCCTTGAACTGCTAGGTCACGACCTGAGCCCAGACACTTAGCCGACATAGCCACCCAGGCACCCTAACTTTTTAAAGACTTTAAAGAACAGAAAGACAAAAATAACAGGCAAAAAGAGACCAAATTAGAAATCCAGCATCAGATAACAAGAAGTTAAGAAAGAGAGAAAAGACAAACTGCTAAGCGGAATTTACCTAAAAAGACAAAAAGGGAAGAAAAATTTCCCGAATTGAAAGAGATCAGTCTTGAAATGCCCCTTGAGTATCCTGTGTAATGAATTAAAAACACCAACTTAACATTCACTGCAGAATTTCACAACACTGAGGATAAAAAGATCCTAAAATCTTCCAGAAAGGGTGAGAAAACAGCAGGTGCACTCAAGGATTGGGAATAAAAATGGCATAAATGTTTTCAATGGCAAGGCTGGAAACCTGAAGATGGTGGGTCAACGCCTTCACAATCTCCAGGGAGAATTCATTTTGGCCTCATTTTATACCCAGCCAAATACCAACCAAGTAAAAGTATAATAGAAACATTTTCAGAAAGCTACAGGATGAATATTGTAACAAAATTAGAATAAGATGAAGGGCTTCAGGAGATCTCATGTCAGCAGCTACTAGAGCCGTTCTAGAGCCACCAAACCCTGTCAGTTCAGGACAGAAGGAAAGAATGTACTGATAAATCCACAAGTCGAATTTGTGTGTAAAACTGTATTTTGTTTAGTATTTTAGAGGTACTGGAGGGTGTGGGAGACTTACCTGAATGAAAACCAAGCACATTTAAAAAAAATGTTTATTGGGGCGCCTGGGTGGCTCAGTCGGTTAAGCAGCCGACTTCGGCTCAGGTCATGATCTCTCGGTCCGTGAGTTCGAGCCCCACGTCGGGCTCTGTGCTGACAGCTCGGAGCCTGGAGCCTGTTTCGGATTCTGTGTCTCCCTCTCTCTGACTCTCCCCTGTTCATGCTCTGTCTCTCACTGTCTCAAAAATAAATAAAACGTTAACAAAATAAAAAAAAATGTTTATTTATTTTGAAAGACAGAGAGTGAGTGGGGGAGGGGCAGAGAGCGAGGGAGACAATCCCAAGTGGGCTCTACACTGTCAGCGCAGAGCCCGACATGGGACTTGAACCCATGTACTGTGAGAGCATGACCAGAGCCGAAATCAAGAGTCAAATGCTCCACTGACTGAGCCACCCAGGCATCCTTTAACTAAGCACATTTTTATTTATTTTTTTAATTTAAAAAAAAATTTTTTTTTTTTATTTTTGGGACAGAGAGAGACAGAGCATGAACGGGGGAGGGGCAGAGAGAGAGACACAGAATCGGAAACAGGCTCCAGGCTCCGGGCCATCAGCCCAGAGCCCGACACGGGGCTCAAACTCACGGAGGGCGAGATCGTGACCTGGCTGAAGTCGGACGCTTAACCGACTGCGCCACCCAGGCGCCCCATAACTAAGCACATTTTTAAAAAATTGTTTTATTTGGAAAAAGTGCTTCTTATAAAGGGCAGCTGCAAAATACAGACACTCCTGCAACAATTACTTGTTTTCTCTTAAAGTGAAAGAATGGGTGGGACCCAAGGAATCACAGCAGTGGATGGACAATTGAGGAGCATCTCCAAGTTACTTCAGGAACTAGAGCAACAAAGCTCAAAGCTAAAATTTCCAATCAAATTCTCCTAACAACTTAACTTTAGCTTATCCCATGGATTACCACCCCTCCCCCACCTTGAGCGGAAAAGCGTGACTTATTCCTGCAAACCAATTACTCTGCTGCAAGAAACACCTCAGAATGTGAGTTTTGAATCACATCTGTCTACTGCAAAGCTCAGGGATGGAATATTCACAAAAACAAACGCAAAATCCCAACAACGAACCTCACACAAGGACAAAGGTTTGTCCAAAAGCTCCTGGGCTGGAAAGGCTAGCAGACCACAAAACACTAAATACAACTGTGTATCCGAGCCCTGGGTTGTGTTTATGTATGGGACAACCAGATAGTTTAAACCTCTGTGGCTAAGCTAAGTCCATTTCTCTATTTCAATAGACAGACAGGGCTAGCACTGGTCTATGCTACCGAGATAATGCTTTGTCCTTTACAATCTATTTGCCCCCCCAGGCTGAAACCACCAAACCAAGGTTTTCCACTAAGGCTAAGAACACTGCATCTATACAGGGACGAGAAGCTCATCACAGGCTCACAGTCCTGCGTACCAAGTCTAGCAGCCCCAGGGAGTCCACTTCCAGCTCTGCATTTATTTTACGCCACTGGACCTTTTCTGTGTGTTTCTACATTTTCACAATTTGCCGATCATGCTAAACAGCAAAAACCTCAACGCATCTGCACCTGTTTCTGGCTACCCAGTAATATTACAAGACACCAGAACCACAGAACAAGTGCACAGGTGTGGGTTAGAGGGTAGGAAACAGATATGAAGCACAGATGTGCAGATTTCACTAGAATTCTCAAATAGCCACCTCGTAAGTCTATAACAGGTTACTTGCCACAGTCCAGGTCCTTCACCCATCACGCCTATTCTTAGACCCCAAAGTAGGGCCAACACTGTTACTTTTGAACCTGGGGTCCTTAAAGTGAGTGTAAGCACATTTTTTAAACGTAATCTCTACACCCAATGTGGAGCTCAAACTCACACCCGAGATCAAAAGTCCTATGCTCTACGAACGGAGCCAGCCAGGCCCCTGAAAACGAATTACATTTTAAAATGAAGCAATTATTAACTCTATTTTTCTAAGTTGTACAATAATTAACTACCTGGCTCATCAAGGGCCATAGTAATAAAAATAATGTGTATTTTTTTTTTTTAATTTGTGATATAATTAAATTAGGGAATGGGAAGAGATGAGAGGGGTTACCTGGGTGGCTCAGTCGGTTAAGCCTCCGACTTCGACTCAGGTAACAATCCTACAGCTTGTGAGTTCAAGCCCCATGTCGGGCTCTGAGCTGGCAGTTCAGAGCCTGGAACCTGCTTTGGATTCTGTGTCTCCCGCTCTCTCTGCCCCTTCCCCAGGTCGCACTCTCCCTCTCTCTCTCTCAAAACTAAACATTAAAAAAAAAAAGGAAGAGATGAGGGTGTACAGACAATAAGTCCTCAACTATCAATAAAAGTCAAGAAAAAGTCAGAAAGAAAGGGCTGAAAAATGTTAGCTGCATCTAAAGAGTGAGATGGGGGGGGGGGGGGGTGCCTGGGTGGCTCAGTTGGTTGAGCGTCCGACTTCGGCTCCTGTCACTATCTCACAGTTTGTGGGTTTGAGCCCTGCATCGGGCTCTGTGCTGACAGCTTAGAGCCTAGAGCCTGCTTCGGATTCTGTGTCTCCTTCTCTCTCTGTCCATCCCCCACTCGCTTTGTCTCACTCTGTTTCTCAAAAATAAATAAATGTAAAAAAAAATTTTTTTTAAAGAGATGGGGGTGGAGAGAGGTACGGGGTTACTGTTTTGTTGGGAGGCTTTCAGTAATTTTGAGATTTAACTACTTACCTACATAAACAATTTACAAATAATGTTCACATACTTGTATTACAGAAAAAAATCAAGTACATACAAAAGAAGATAGAATTATATAATTATACACACACATATATATGTATATAAAACTTTGATTTATTTTTTAAATTAAAGGACAGGTTAAATTATGGATCAGACCTATAATTCGGTGCTGTGTGGTTACTATTTGGAACAAGTGCACATTGTCTGCAACATATTGTGTGGAAGAGTCACAGAACTGTATGTATTTTGCGTCTGGTCACCTCTGAGGGTGAGATAAGGATCAAGGCAAGACGAACATCTTTTACGCTGAGTATATTTTGTTTTTTAATACAAAACTCTAACACATAGGGCATTAAGCAAACAAATAAATAAGGGTATAGGGTCAGAATGTCTTTTCTAGTAAGTCAAGTGAAAATGGCCTTGACTGGAACTAGGTAGACTCCCCCCACTCCCCACAAAAAGCCTAGGGGCTCTCTGCTGGGCAGGGTAAGTGGAGTGGTGAGCCCGTCCCTCCAGCACCTCTCTGGGCTGTGTGCTAGGCCCTGTCCATGCTAGACTGTAACTCCCAGGACATGTATCCAAGGATAGGGACCAATCCAGGGATAAGTGTTAACCTCCATGGACAAGTGTTAACCCTCACCTACACATTTATCAATCTTTGCTTGATCCTGCATCCCCAAACAGGTGTATTGGTCTCATGTATTTGAACCCCTTTGTACCAGCACCATGCCAAGTGCTAGGCATGTAAAGAACAATTTCCTGACCTCACTCGGAATTTAGTTGGAAAGATCTGTAAACAAACAACTATAGTCAAGTGGGCAAAGTCTGAGAGCAGAGGCATATGTGGGGATCAGAGACAGGGGAGAGATCTACCCTGTGTGTGCCAGTGTGGACAGAGACATCAAGCCCTCCAAAAGTCAGAGGCATCCAGAGAAATCAGTGTCACCCCAATTCTGCACTCTCCCAAAGTGGAATGGGTCTATGGACTGAGGGTGGTCTAGACTGGAAAAACTGGGGGTACAGAGTAGGGGTATCCAGAACTTGCCTCCCAGAAGGGCAGGAAAAGAACAAAGGCAGACCCCCGCCCCCCATGCTTCAAACCATTTGTGTAGCTGGGATCCTGCTGGGTGCAGGGGTAGCAGTCAGATTTGGTTCTGAACTACTTGTAGAGAAGAACTGAGTCTATTTTCTAAGTGAAAGCCTTTTTATTCATTTATTTTTAATGTTTGTTTATTTTTGAGAGAGAGAAGAAGGGCAGAGAGAAAAGGAGACACAGCATCTGAAGCAGGCTTGAACCCACCGACCTTGAGCTCATGACCTGAGCCGAAGTCATACGCTTAACCAACTGAGCCACCCAGGCGCCCCGAAGTGAAAGCCTTTTAAACACGTCACCACATAAACACACGTGGGGAAGATGTTAAGTCCAGCGGGCTGCAAGAGTTACCTGCCCTGTAGAGAGAGGGTGTGGGTACAACACGCCAGGATGAATACGAGCTCCTCTCCCCATACAGTCTAGTGGTTAGAAACCCAGCTCTCCCATTTGCTAACTCTACTGACCCTGGGCAAGTTATTACTCAATCTCTCTGTGCCTCCATTTCTTCTTCTGTAGAATGGGGACAATGATGATGGTGCCTACGTCATAGGGTTATGGTGTGGAATACAACAGAGGCTGACATGAGGTCAGCCCTATGCAAACAAATCCTAGCTATTATGACTGGCACAGCTTCAGATGACATGATTTAGGGACCAATTATATGGTCAGAGCTGGGACGAATCAGAGGGGAGGTATGCAACCCTGGAAAAAGAGACTGGGGGTGAAAGGGATAGGGTAAGGGCACCCTCTACCCTATTTTTGGCCCACGGAAACATGCTTCAAGAACCAACGTGCGCTTCAGCACGTTTGGTAACCAGTGTCATTTGGGACTTTGAAAACTTCAGATGTGCGCCAAATACAAGAATGGTATTTTTTCTCAAGACATGCTTTGTGGTGACAGCAGTTTCTTTGAATGTACAAAGCAATGCAGACATTCCCCTCGAGTCTGTTTTCCTCACTTGTAAACAAGGGCAGTGTACTAGGCTCATTCAAACTATTTTTAAAGTACCAACCATGTGCCAGGCTTTGTAGGTAATCTTTAGGGTCTGTTCCAGGTCTGATACACTACCATTTTTAGGAGCTCCTGGTTGGCAGGTGCTCAGTGTGGTGCAAACAGCACGGGGCTTGGAGGCACAAGTTCTGGGCTCAAACCTGGGTGTGCCGTGTAACAGCCCCTCAACTCTCAAGGGCTGCTGAATTCCTCAGCTCTAAGAGGACGGTACTAACAAAATCCACACCTCACAGGAGTAGTGTGGAGATTAAATTACTGCTTATAGCCTGACAGGCCAGGTCTTAGTGCCCCATCCCCCACTCCCTGCAAGGGAGATACAGTATCCTCAACTGGCAGACAGGAAGCTGAGGCTCAGAAAGGCTGTCCCCTCCATGGCCATACAGGGGGCAGACCTAACCTGTATTGCCTCCAGTCCTAAACACCAACTTCTGTTTAAAACTAGTAGGGCAGACCAGGCTACCGTGCCTTAGCCAGCACGGGCAACTGGGAACATTCCAGGGGTCTCCAGACTGCTACCTATTCTTCTGAGTGTCTGGCCAGAACAGGATGTTCCCTGAGAGAGAGGCTGGCCTTGATCTCTTCTCCATTTTCCCACAGTAGCCACACTCAGCTTCAAAATGGGGCTGGCAGGGATTTCTGTAAATTGAGCCTTGCTTGTTCCTCACTTTCCCCTGCGCCTCTTCTGATGGAAACATTCTTCCCCTGGGCGGAGGGCGGGGGACGTGAGGCCGAGCCAGAGTACAAGAACAGAATTCCTAGAACTGCTGTTCCCATTCCAGGGAAAGGGAGAGTGTTTCACAACATGCTTGGGGGAGGCTCAAATGCCTACGTTCGTTCGGATGCAAGCCAGCAGCCTGTGAACAAAATACTCCGGATAATTTTACATTCAGCTCTCGCCAGCAGCTCTGTGTCATCCTGGAGGCCAACACGCGGGGTCTACGGGGGGGGGGGGGGGGGGGCTCCCAACCGCCCGCCACACACCAGGCAGGAGCTCGATGCGTCAGGGTGGCTTTCCTTGCTGGGCAGTCTGCTTAGCAAGCAGAGCCACCTCGTCAAGGAGAAAATCTTGGGGAGACAATCAGGGTGTGCTTGGTCTGAGATTTTTCTTCATCTCTGGCCCTACCAGGTCTGCAAAGAGAACCAAAGTCTGGAAGTTTCTTAGGGGCCGGGAATCTCATGAAGATCCTCAAATACCAAATGAGGGCATTCAGTGAGTAACAAAGGGCCCTCTCACTAGTCCCTCCCTTCGAGGCCCTGACATGTGAGGAAGAGTCTGCTTTATTTGAAAATTAAGCAGGAGAGGGGTGCCTGGGTAGCTCAGTTGGTTGAGCGTCTGACTTCAGCTCAGGTCATGCTCTGTGGTTTGTAAGTTCAAGCCCCACATCGGTCTCTGTTGCTGACAGCTCAGAGCCTGGAGCCTGCTTTGGATTCTGTGTCTCCCTCTCTCTCTGCCCCTCCCCTGCTTGCAGTCTGTCTGTCTCTCTCTCAAAAATAAACATCAAAATAAAAATTTTGTTTTTGAAAATTAAGTGGGAGGGACAAAGTTTTTACAGAAATGTGCAGAACAAAATAGCTGGAATAATTATTCTAAGGGCTGGCCAAGCTCCTTCCCCTTCCCTCACCCCCCTCACACCCACCCCAACCAAACATTTCAAAATGCACCCAGGCCAAGCAGGTTAAGCCTCCATTTGAAACGCCTCCCTTTACACGCAACAAAAGCTGTGGTTGGAAAGAGGAGGGGCTCTGTTTTTTGTGTGAATTGCCCCCCAACCCCTCGCATCCAAATTCATATGCTGAAGTCCCAACTCCCAGCCTCAATGTAGCTGAATTTGGAGATAAAGTTTTTAAAGAGGTCATTAAGTTAAAATGAGGCTGTTAGGGTAGGGCCTTGATCCAATATACTGGTGTCCTTATAAGAGAGGGAGATACCACACCACATAGAGTGGCAGCAAAGAGGACAGTCATCTGCAACCATCAAGAAGGGCTTCAGGAGAAACCAACCCTTCTGGCACTTTGACTTGGACTTCCAGCCACCAGAATTGTGAGAAAATAAATTTCTGTTGTTTAAGCCACCCAGTGTGTGGTATTTTGTTATGGCCGCTTGAGCAAATTAAGATAGGCCTGCCTTCCCCTTTTATTCCAAAGACCAGAAGAGAGAAATTGATATACACACACGCACTCTCTCTAAGGCAAAAGACCTGGTTAACCTCCGCATTGTATGTGTCACCAGGAAACCAAGGGGAGTTCTGAACCCACCTGCACCTGCACCTCCCGGGATTCTCACTCCTACGCATTTTTGGACCGCTGGCCTCAGAACCTGACTCCATCCTACTGCCAGCACTCCAGAAAATCAAGGATGTTCAGATGGAAGTGCTGGGCAGGGTGGGCAAGCGTGGGCTCCTCTGAAGGGAGTTCCCAAAGCCTAGCTGCTTTGAGGAGGAAAGAGGAGGCAGGCTAGGTAGCAGTTAGCAAGGAGGGGCATGACACACAGTGGAAGGTATGGCCCAGTGGCCTGGCATCATGGCCACCCGCATAGTTTGCTCTGTGGAGCTGAACATAAGGCCTTGAAAACGGGGCATCGGATTGAGAACTCTGTGTTTTCAGGAAGGTGTCTTCAGTTCTTAAACCAAGAGTCAATTCACAGGCTTGCAGTTCTGGTCTGCTTCTAATTCCTGGCCTTGGCCCTGCGCAGCCACACAGCAGGATGGGCAGTTAAGTTCCCTCGAAGGACCACTCTTTGAGGCTTGGCCCTTGTGGAAGACTGCCTGAAAACGTGGCCCCGCGACTCTTCCCATCCCTGTCCCTACAGGAGGCTCCTCTCATTCCAAGGCTGGTATCTCCCCTCTCCTGGAATCTGGGGTAGCCCTGTGGCTTGCTTTGAGTAATAGAATACAGAGGAAAGAGAGAACTCCCAGCCTTCCTGGTGTCCCCAGATATGTGGGTACAGCCATCTTGGACCTTCTAGCCCCAGACAATCTAGCTGCTAACTGTATGCAGCCAGATGAGTGAGTTCAGGGAGATCATCAGAAAATGCCCAACCAGCCTAAAGAATTTACTGTTGCTGTTGTTGAAGTTACTAAGTGTTGTGATACTCGGGGCCTAATATCTGAACTCTCTCAAACTTTCAGGGGCATGGGCACTGGATTGCAAGACACCTTGTGTTGCCCATGTCCTGGAGCATCCAAATGACCTGGGCAGATGTGACTTACTCCTGCCTAGCAGTGAGGTTGGGTGCAAACAAGTAAATAAGGAGCACAAATCCCAGTGTCTGAGACCCTGGCCCCAGTAGTGACACGTTCAGTATAAAGGCTACCTCCTTCTACTTTCTGTGCAATAGTTGGAAAAAGTAGTATTAGCAATACTGGGATAAGTGACAAAGTTCAGGGAAAGTTAGTCTTGCCCCTGGGACATTCCAAGGTAAGCAATTATGCCCTGCAACTGAAAGAGCAGAAAAGAAAAATTTAGATGTCTTCATTAAGCCAGCTCAGACCCAGGCCCAGTGGCAAAGGAACTAGGTTACCCTGAGAATACGGTCATTCCAGGATTCTTTTCAACTCTTCACCTGCTAAACACCAGACTCAGCACTCAGTCATTGCAATACAAAGATGAGTAAGACTGCTCGGAAAGAACTTCCCATCTACCCAGGGAACAAACATGTAAACAAGCACATGTGATTCATTTGTCATGAATCATAACGGAGGAAGAACACTGGCGTGGCTCTAAGCCCAGAAAGCAACAGGTTTTTTTGTTTGTGTGAACACGTAAAACGTAGGCGTGAAAATGAACACTCCTCGTTCAAAACTTGCGCCCTGGGAAGCAATCCTTTTTTCGGTCCCGCTGCCCCTTCCCCGCTCTTTTGCAAGGATATCAAATAAAGACCCACACAAGAGGGGCACCTGGGTGGCTGTGGGTTAAGCGTCAGACTTGGACTCAGGTCATGACCTCACAGTTCATGGGTTCAAGCTCTGCATAGGGCTCTGTGCTCTGGATTTTTCTGCCCCTCCCCCGCTTGCGCTCTCTCTCAAAAATAAATAAATTAAACTTTAAAGACCCACACCAGAAAAGGCCTCACTGCTTGATGACAACAGCAGACAAGGTACCACCCTGCCTGTCCTTTTACTAAATTTGGTAATGGAGGACTTTTTTGCTCTTTCAAAAAAAAAAAAAAAAATCAATACGTAAAAGATCAAACTCTCCTTTCAAATAAGGCCCTGCCATCCTTTGAGGATACTGGAAACAAAAGCAACAACAAAATGTGAAGGCAATTACAATCTCACAGCTGTGTGTGCATTGCTAGAATGTAAGGCTTAGCAGGCTGCCGACCTGGAGCAGGCAATTCTCACAATGAGAATCATACAAGTTCTACTGGTTATGAAGGGTGGGGGTATCTGCCTAATTGCCTCATTCTACCACTACAACTTTGATGCTCCTAATTCTATTTCAGGTGTGTCTTCATCTTCCTAAGTAGCAAGCCAAGCCCTTGAGGTCAGATTGTTTTCCAGGTTCTGGATGTGGTCAATGCCTTAAACACACTGAGTCTGGTGGGCATCAGAGGGAGTCTGGGGTGCTCTACACCAGGGCTCCCCGTCAAAGTCTTTAATGAGGGACATAGTGTGGAATGTTCTAAATGTCTTAATAGGAAGCTCAGCTCAATGGGAGAAGAGGGCCCATTACATTTCCCTCACTGCCTTAATGTCCAAGTTCTTTTAACCCATCCAGAATAATGAGACCCTAGTCTCATCAGAGTTACTGTCGACCCTGGGTAATTAGGAGACATAATCTCCCACTGTGTGACCGAGGCCTCCGGACACTGGCTATACTTTAGCTTCAGTGCCCAGGCCACCTCCTCCTCTTCCCAGCACTGTCTGTCCTATAGCCAAAGACCTGGGAGCTGCTCCAAGGTAAGCTTTCTGGGCATAGACTTTGTTTGTCTATATCAGGGTGCCATTAACACCTGCAGCCCCACCTGCCTACCTCTGATTAACCTTACCCAGTTACAGGGTTTAGGTATGATTACCAGCCAAGCAACCCTAGTGGCTTTGGGGTCAAACAATCCAACATGAAATGGGGAACGTGGAGGTTGATGGGAGAGGGGTGGAAGAAGGTTTCTGACCATTCAAAGGTTCTGCAGGGCTATGGTGTCACTGGTGATTTTTAAGCCTCAAACATTCATATGCAACACTCCTTTCAACAAATTTCTCTGAAGTTTTCCAGACTTCTAACCAGATCAGTGGTTTAGCCTGTGAAAGGTTAATGACCATGGAAAGTAAATCGGAGCCTGAGGAATGAAACGGTTCAAATCAACCACAGCTCCTGTTCCTCTGGGGACAAACACTGCAGAGCCATTCCCAGAAGAGTGACCTGTGGACACTCCAAGAGCTCCTGACACCTGCAAAGAAACTAGCATGGGCACCTGTGCAGACTCTCTCCAGAGCCTGGTTTGAGGGCTGATGCCAAACCCAACCTCAAAAGAAGTTTACTTGGAGAGCAGTAGCATTTTGCCAGACCCTGAGGTCTGCAAAGGTGAGGGAAGTCACATTCCACTCATTCCTGAGTACTCAGTGTAGTACTTAGATCAATCACTGGGCGCTGGTTAGAAGTGTAGAATCCCAGGCCCAATGGCAGAATCTACAGAATCAAGAGTCTGCACTTAACATGAGGTCTCCGGGTGGAGTGCCTGGGTGGCTCAGTCAGTTAGGCGTCTGACTTCAGCTCAGGTCATGATCTCACAGTCCGTGGGTTCGAGTCCCACGTCGGGCTCTGTGCTGACAGCTCAGAGCCTGGAGCCTGCTTCGGATTCTGTGACTCCTCTCTGCCTCTCACGCTATGTCTCTCTCTCAAAAAGAAACATTAAAATGAGGTCTCCAGGTAATTCACATGTATATTGAGGAATGAGAAAGAGCACTCAAGGCTACAGCAAAAGGGTGCCAGAAATGACCTTTCCTTAGGTTAAGCTTCTTTGCCCTGGCAAAGAAGCAGGGTGAAGCAGACTTTGGAGGAAGACTCCAAGCCTTGGCTAACTGAGGCAGACCAGACTGGCTGACTTTGGCAAAAACAAGGTGTGTTTTTCCAGGTTACAGCCTGTGCGTTATGCCTGTCCTGCTGGACACTCCAGGACAAGAAAGCTGGCTTTAGGCTCCTGGCACTGCTAGCTTCCCTCCAGTTGGCCTCAGAAACAGAGTTATACTCTGATCTCAGAGCCCCTTTCCCTCTCTCCCAACTAGAGACCTTCAAAGGCAGGGAGATATGCTGAGGTTTACCAAAAACAAACAAAAAACCCATTTCCCAGTCCAAGGTGAGAAGTAGATCAGAGTTCCCTGTAAACAGTGCCCTTGGCTGTGCCTTCCAATCTGACTTGTCCCCATCCAGCAATAAAGAGTGCAGAAAAGGGCACCTCTGAGCCTTCAGGGCTGCCTCAGTGCCCACTCTGAAAAGATCAGAGATGCACACCCTCACTTGAAGAACCCCAAAACTGTCAGGAAGGATCCTGGCAGACACAGTATGACACAGAGAAAGCAGACCAAATGGACTACAAAAGAACTATAGCATGGAAAGAGAATTTGAGTCAAGGGTGGACAGAAGGCTTACTGAGAACTTTTCCTTGGATCATTTTTAATAGAAGAGAGAGCATTTTCCCCTCTACACTTGGATAGTATTTCTCGTTCAATCTGAGAAAACGGTGTGACATCGGACAAGGGACATGTGTTTTCCAGTTTGGGGCCTCATGAAACAAGTACATCTGTGATTCCTAACAGTTCTAACGTTGTATGTTTTGGATCAAACGGCCCGAGACCTCGGATCTGGCTGTGCTTGCTGATGGCGGGACCGCAGCCTGAGAAAATAAGCATGTGATGTGGCCCGCGACGCTGCTGCTCCCCTGGCTCCACCTGCACCCGTGCCTCTCAACGGAGCGCCACTGTCTGCGAGTGGTTTTCGAGTAGTTTGGGTAGTTTGGGCAGGAGCGGTGGATGAGGGCTTAGGGGAGGGGAGAAGAGCAAAGCGGGCTGAGGGCAGCGCGGGGATGGCAGGGAAGTGGTGAGCCACGAGGATTTCATCATGCAAACGCGCGGGCAGGTTTCATCAGCGCCTGTGCGCCGGGGCTCCCGGGCTGGGAGGAATGCCTGGCTCCCGGGGGCAGCCTAAGGCTGGCCCCAACCCGTGCCAGTTCAGCTTCCTCTTCCTTATACACTCAGGGAGGTCACAAGGCTCCCCCTCCCCCTGGACAGAAGAACGTGTTTTTCTGCACAGTCCTGCCCGCGGCCCCAGGTCCCTCTGCGTAGATCCCACATGCGTAAGTGGGCAACCTGCCACAGGTGCAGGTGAGGCGCTGCTGGAGGAGAGAGCCCTCGGCCCAAATCCTCCTTCAGAGGCGGAGGCCCAACGCAAAACTGGGGGCGCCTCGGGAAGGAAAAAGGGATTCTGCAAGAGTCGTTTACCCCCAAAAAGAACGCCCATCCCATCCCCTAAAAACCCCAGGCCAGGCCTCTCCTTGCTCCCAGGCCACCCTGAGCCGGCGCTATTTTCCCTCAGTACGCCCCACACCCACAAGAGGCAGCACACCTCAGCATGTGGTTGCTCTGGAAGTGTGCGTATCCGTCTGGGTAGGGGGACTCGGCTGTCTCTCCCAGGAGGAAACGAATTGGGGTAGTTTGCAGCCGGGGCTTCGGAGGACGCACTCAGAGAGCAGGCAATGGGAAGCGGCCATCCGCTCGTGACCCTCGCTGTGTCCGTGGTGCCCTTTTTTCCAGTCGTCGGGCCCCTCTGCCCCGTCGCCCCGTCCAACTGGCCACTCCCGACCCCTCCCGCTCTGCCCAGTCAGTCCTCCCGCGCCGCGAGCACCCGAAGCCCGCGCCTACCTCCCGGGGTGGTGCTGAAGAGGGTGCCGCCGGGAGTGGTGCTGTAGTCCCCGGGCGGCAGCTGCACACCGTCGCCGAGGTCCACCCGGCGAGTGGCCGGGATGGCCCGGCTTGGGGTCTGGCTGCAGCTGCTGCTCCCGGACATGGTCTCCCGCTAGCAGTGCCTGCAGCCAGAGCGTGGCCCTCCGGCCGCTCTGGCCCGTCCCTCCTCGCCCCGCCCACGCCCACGCCCACCCCTTCCGCCTCTGCGTCTCGGCGGCACCTGGGATTTGTAGTTCCCGCCGCGCAGCAGCAGCAGCCACACCCGCCTCGGCTTGGCCGCCCGTACGTGCGATCCTCCGCAGCCTAAGTTTGAGGCCTCCTCCCCATGGCCTCCGGCGCGGGTGCGGGCGCCGCCCCACTACGGCCTGCCCCTTTCGCTCCCGGGACCCTCTCCTCCACGCTGGCAGCGATGGGATGGGGCCGGAGGCCGGGGGCTGGTGCAGGTTAGTTAACCCCACACCGGGTCCGGGGCGTGTCGCAGAGCTGTGCGAGATTCTAGCAGTCCTCGCGGTTGGCGAAGGCCTGGTTTCTGCCCGAGGACTTTGGGCAGATGGTCCCCTCCCCGTTCCGTGCTTTAGTTCCTCCGATGAGGAGGTGGGGGTTGATTGGTCATTCACCCCACTTCGATGTTTTGAGCCTTCACGGTGTGAAGAAATAACCAAGAATGGGCGTTCCACGGCTTGGGGGAAGGTGTGGGAGGACGGGTGAACAAGTCACACAGATGGGTGATCAAAACTAAAACTAGAGCCCAGGTGGAGCTGAGAGGGGTTGACGTCAGTGGTGGCTGGGGGGGCGGGGGGGGGGAGTGGAGAGGGTAAGAGTTGGCCAAAGAGGCTCCTTGTAGCCCTTTGAGTTGGGTACAAGGTCCCACACGCTACCTGACATTTAGTAGTCACCCCTTTGAAAGAATGGATGAACGAACGAATGAATGAGTCTTCAAGGACCTCTCCGAGTGGGGACAGAAAAATGCTAGGAGGAACAGAAAAGCCTGTTGTGTGAGAGAACAGTTTCTATCGTTGTGGCCACGTCATGCAAGGCGAGAGAAGACAGGCGAACACTCTGAAAGAGAAATTGGGGTCAGGGGCGCCTGGGTGGCTCCATCATTAAGTGTCCAACCTTGGCTCAGGTCATGATCTCATGGCTCAGTGTCCGACCTTGGTTCAGGTCATGATCTCAGGCTCATGACTTCGAGTCCTGCCTCAAGGCTCTGTGCTGACAGCTCAGAGCCTGGAGCTTGCTTCAGTTTCTGTGTCTCTCCTTCTCTCCCTCCTCTCTCTCCTTCTCTCTCTCTGCCCCTCCCCCACTAGTTCTCTGTCTCAAAAATAAACTTAAAACAAAATTTTTTTTTTAAAGAGAGAAATTGGGGCTGAATTGTGATGTTTTTTTTTAAAATCATGCCAAGGTGTTCAGACTTTGTCCCACAAGGGTAGGAGATATCAGAGACCTCTTAAACTGGGGAGTGACAGGATTAAGGTTGGGTCTGTTTGTTTCAGAAAGATGACTGGCCAGCTATGGAGTTTGAGAAGGGACCACAGGCCCCAGGTAGGAGGACTGGCTGGGTTTGGGCACTCCTGAGCTAACCCTAGGCCTACACTGCCTACTGTGGGGGACATTGGCCTTCTGTGCCTAGGGAGCAATTTAGATATGGCTAGTCCATATTTACAAGTGTAAACTAAATAGATTTCAAGGATTTAGCATGAAAACCACTTCAGATATCTCAATAATTTATGTTGATTACATGTTGAAATATTTTGACTGTATTGGATTAAGTAAAACATTAAAATTAATTTACCTGTTTCTTTTTACTTGTTTTGGTCAAACTATAAGAAATTACATGTATGTAATATGTATGTATATATTTCTATTGGATAGTGCTGCTCCAGAATGATAAAAGCAATCCTAAAGTTCTTCCAGGAAATTTCCTCCCGGGAAACTATGCAATCACCAAATTTTAACTCTGGCCAGGTACGTTATAAGTCATCCAGGACAACATTCACCACCATCTTATTTATTTATTTGCTTATTTATTCATTTATTTAATCTTTCTTCAATCATTCAGGCCATAATTTGCACTGTTCGTGAGGAAAAAGCTAATAATTAAGGAAAGTGAAAGCATTCATTGGCATTTAGGTCAAAAAGAAATCCCACAATAATTCCATAATTTGTATAATTTTAAGCTCAGGTTTTTTTTTTTTTTTTTTTTTTTGAAAAATCTGTCCTGGCCAAAGATTAAAAACGAAAATTCTCTGAAAGAGTAAATGGAATATGTATGTCAAATGATCCTACATACGTATTTTCTCCAGTTGAGGTTTCTACAAATTGAGCTCAAATATGCTAACATTCTGTGGCAAAATCTTATAGTTCTAGTGTTGAGAGCTCTCCACACCTTTTTTTTTTCTTTTAATTCACCACATTCTTATTCAAAAAACAAAACCCAGAGTGTCAGAGAAGAGCAGGGGTTTGCCCGAGATCACACAGCGATGAAAGACCTGAGGCAAAACTAGGTGGCCCAGTGTCCCCTCCCTTCCAGGCCTGTCCTTTTGTCACCATACTAGAAAACAAAGTGGCCCATCGTCTTGCCTTGGGAAGAACTGTTTTGAAAGGAGGTTGGCTCAGTTGCCTTATTGAATGTGCATATTTGGTTAGAGCTGAAATTCCAGGGAAAGCAACTGCTTAGCTGAACACTTGTAATGATCTGTGCACACAGGTTGGGGAAGTTTCCATCCCATCTTGCTCTACTTGATCTGTAGTCAGGGAGGGACAAGGGACCGATTTTATCACTTTAAGTAAGTGGAATTTCTCTGGGTAGCCAACCAGGCACAGAGGTCTAATCCGTAAGCAGGCACTGGCCCTTCCCAGTTTTTGTCTCAACACATCTCTGCTGAGCTGGACCAGTGTGGGGTTAGCAGTGCCAAGGAGGGTCCCCCAGGAGTGGCTGCCTGGGAGGAAAGTAGCAGGAGCCACAAGAGTGACAAATGCTTTCAGAGTCTCTGAATCACACTATAATAGATGCTGTTTAGGAAGCCCCTCAGGTCAGGGAATCCATTCCCAACATATTTGGTGCTGAAAATGTTCCCCATTCACCACTGGAAGTCCTTTGAATTAGCTAATGCATCCTGTTGCCATGGCCCCAGTGGCTTCTGGAGGCTATTGTGTTTTCTTGTACAATTAGGGCTTCCTATACTTACTGCCCCTGATCGAGATTCAGCCATTTAAAAAAAAAAGACATGTTCAAAAGAAAAACAAAATGAAAAAAAAAAAAGCTCATAGATACAGAGAACAGATTGGTGGTTGTCAGAGGCAGAGCGAGGGTGGGGAGGAATTCTCTCTCGAAGGGGGTCAAAAGGTACCAAAAAAAAAAAAAAAAAAGGACACGTTAAAAAAAACAGGCACATTCTCCAGTGACTAGAGGATAAACAGATTATCGTTGAAAATAAACATCTACAGTGAGAAATAGCTTGGTCATTCGTTATCATCCGAGGCAAAGCAGAAGTGAGAGTCATGGTGTCATGGCCAATGACCATGAAGGGACTGAATGTTGGGGAGCCCGAAGACACATTGTGGAGGTCACATGAGCTAACATAAAGGAGTCTGTTAAAAGAGTTCTACTGAGTGAATTTGAAGACCTAATTGGCTTTATTAAGCGATTTGCTAATTGCTTAATCGATTTGTGATTTATTAATTGATTTCCAATCAGTGGGCAGCATCCCACCTAGCAAGTACAGGGATGCTCCAAGGATTTGTACAAAATAGAAGATTTTTATAGGAAGGAGAATGGGGCAAGGACATTATCAGCAAAGAAAAGGATTGTTACATCTTTTTTCTAAGAGTTTATTTTTTTTTGTGGAGGTGGGGTGGGGTGGGGTGGGTGAGGGTAGCACCAACAAAGTAGAAACAGAGAAAGAGGGAAAGAATCCCAAGCAGGAACTGCACTGTCAGGGTGGAGTCTGATGTGGGCCTCGAACTCATGAACCATGAGATTATGACCTGAGCTGAAACCAAGAGTCGGTCACTCAGCCAACTGCCACCCGGGCACCCCTGTTACATCTTTTTTTGAGGAGGAAGGGATTGCAGGGTTTTTATCACGCGATTACTTTAACCAGAGCTGATCAGGAAATTTCAGATTAACTTAAAAGGTCACATTCCTGAGAGAGGTTCAAACTACAATTAGGTCTTGGTTTGCTGTGGTTGGGGACCAATGACTCCATTTTGGACTTCTTGTTTCTCTTTCAACAATTCCCAATGGTGGATTTAACATTTTAGTACCATTTCTAGGCTCAAGAGATTCCAAAAAATTTTAGTGGCTCAGAGCAGGGTATGCAATCTTTAAAAGGACCTCAAGAAAAAAATTAATTAATTAAAAAAATAAATAAAAGGACCTCAAGAGCAGATTCTCAGGTTTAAAATCATCTTCTTCCCAGGCATCTGGATGGCTCAGTTGGTTGGGCATCCCACTCTTGATTTTGGCTCGGTTCATGATCTCACAGTTTGTGAGTTCGAGCCCCACATCAGTCTCCCTGCTGACAGTGTGGAGCCTGCTTGGGATTCTCTCTCTCTCTCTCTCTCTCTCTCTCTCTCTCTCTCTCTCAAAATAAATAAATAAACTTAAAAAAAAAATAAAAATCATCTTCTTCCCATGTGGGAACAATACTCTGGTGCTGACAAGTGCCGGGAGTCACCACCTGCGATTTGCTTGGGGTTGCCCTCCTACAGGTGGCTCTGGGTGTGTCCACCTGAGAAGGTTTTGTGTCCTGGCCAGGAGAGCAAAACAGCAGAGAGCCTTTGGTGGCAACTGAAGAACAGTGGCCCCGTGGTCTCCATGGATCAGTGGGAGACCAACTGCTTGGGCCTAACCAGCCCTCGGCGATATGGTTTGGGAGTAGTGGAGGTCTGGAGCCAATGGCCAAGAAAAAATTCTTGAGACATCTGTGGTGCAAAGAGGTGATTTTATTAAAGCACAGGGACAGGACCTGTGGGCAGAAAGAGCTGCACTGGGGTTGTGCAGAGTAACTGGTTATATACTGTGGAGCTGGGGGAGGTAAAGACAAATGGAGGCCTCCAGAAGGACTTTGCTATGCCAAAAAGGACTTCTAAAATACCTGAGGCCTTGCTATTATCAAGCTAAGGTTGTTTTCCCTCTAGGAAGGCATTAACATGCTGACAGTAGGGGTTTCCTGGAGAGATGTCATACTCTGTATTTGCCTCAAGTATTTGTTAATGGGCTGCAGGTTATAAGGAAATTTAAGTTCACCTGCCATTTCCTTCTTGCCTTTGTTCCCCACATCATTATGGAGGGGAGGGTAATATTAGGGCTCCAGGAAACTGAGTCCACAGCTTTCTGGAGATTAGGCTGCTGATAAGATTGCCTTTTTCTTGTAATTTACTAAGACATTTGTAAACTGACGGAGACTCATGTCCTGCATAGCTGTGATCTCTATCAGTTAACTACTTGTTTTCTTTCCTTTGTTCTTGGACGAGCAGGGGTGCCTGAGGAGTATCATACATATCCCACCTGGGGAGAGGGGTAAAGCTAGCTCCTTTGCCCTCAGCTTACCTTTTGCATCCTCATCACCAGTGTTATATCAATTAGGGTCACTCAAATTGGGTAATTTGGAGAGAATTTGACAAAAGGATGATCTACAAAGGTGTGGGCAGGAGGTAGGGAAGCCAGAAGATACACTGTGGTATCTGGCACTGAAATTGGGCCTGAAGGAGCAAGGGGAAGGTGTGGGGACTGAAATCCAAAAAGAGGGAGAGTGTGTTCTTGTTAGGGAAAGCACACACTCACTGTGAGAAGAAAAGCTAGTAAAAACAAGAGAAAAGGGGCCAGCCAGATGTCCGAGGCTGGACGCTCCCCTTGCATACTACTTTGGCTTCTGTAATCTTGCTTGCCTCCTGTGCCTACCAACTGCCCAGACAGCACCACTGATAAATGCCCCCTCCCCCTTTTCTTTTGTCTCTCAACCCCCTACCATGCCAGCCATAAAAGGAAGATGATGCCAAGTTTCCAGGCTCAGCCTTTGGAGGTGACTCTGCTGGGCTGGAACCAGTGTGCAATAAACAATCTTTTCCTGATTCCCCGAGTGCGTGTGGCTTGTCTCTTCCTGGGCGCCGAGTATTTGCAGTAACAACTGTGTGGAGAGGCCACCCTGGAGCTGTGGCCTTCAGTCCTGGCCAAGCACAGGGAGGGAGCTAGGAAACAGAAACTCTCACCTCTCTGGCCTCCAGCCCTCAACTCGCCTGCCTGACTCCCTGACAGCCTAATCTAGCTGGAAAACAAAGGACAAGCCTGATAGCCCAACCTCCTGGGGCACTGAGTGGGACAGAAGAGAGTGGAGGGAGGTTGGATCTACAGGGACAACAGAGGAGTCCAACACAGTGGAGTAGAGAAAAAATCAGGAGGGGAGTAACTTGTGGAGCAGTCCAGAGAAAATCTTGGTCCTGAGCAAATGTATGTGCTGGAAGCCTGTTGAGCCTCACAAGGCACTCTTCTTGTTTTGAGGTGAGGGCAGGGACCCGTGTGCACAATCCTCTTGTGTACAAGGTGAGAAGTCAAGGTCCTTGGTCCTCAAATGTTCCTCCCTACCCCCAGATATCTTCTCCACTCACAGGTTGATGCTTGAAATTCTTCCATTTTAGCTTTTTCCTTTGAGCTAAAGGTTCTGCTAAATATAAACTGTCCTTGGCATTCGTGACACCACAAGTAAGGAAAAAAGGAAACGAACACTTCCTGAGTTCCTGCTCTGTGCCTACAGACCCAATGCAAGAGGTTTGGCATTGACAAAATCAATAAATCACACCACAACCTCATAAGGCAAGTATTATCCACGCTGCATATACATGAGGAAAATGAGTCGTGGGTGTGGGGGATTAGCCGGCCTTTGCACAAAGCCTCATATTTATTTTTATAACCTGCTTAATCCAAAACCCATGCACTTAACCACCACCGCAGGGATTTCCAAATTTTGGAAAGCGTGAGATTAGCTGCAGCGCTTGGGAAGTAGGTGGGATCTTCACCTGAGAGCAAGTTCTCTCTTTTTTTTTTTTTTTTTTTTTTTACCTGAGAGAAAGTTCTAATTCGAGGAGAAGAGACAACTATCCCAAAGAAAAGGAAAGGGTACAGCGGAGGCAAGGATGGTGTCTTAGTCTGCTTGGGCTGTTATAGCAAACTGTCATAGGCTGGGCTGCTTAAATGACAGACATTGATTTCTCACAGTTCTGAAGGCTGGGAAGTCCAAGGTCAAGGTGCTGGCAGATTTGGTTCTGGTGAGGGCACTAGTCCTGCCTTTGGGAGGGCCACCTTCTTGCTGTATTTTCAATGCAGCGGAGGGAGAGGGCCCCGGTCTCTCCTCTTTTAAAGGACACCAGCCTCATCAAGGGAGCCCCATCCTCATAACCTCATCTAAACCTAATTACCTCCCAAAGGCCCCACCTCCAAATGCCATCTCTTTGGGGCTTACTTGTGGATTTGGGGGTCAACACAAACGGTCCTTTTATTTTTTTAAATTTTAATTATTTATTTATTTATTTATTTTTGAGAGAGGGACAGAGGGGCAGAGAGAGAGGGAGACAGATTCAGCTCCAAGCTCTGAGCTGTCAGCACAGACCCCAACACCCGACACAGGGCTTAAACTCACTAACTGTGAGATCATGACCTGAGCCAAAGTTGGACACTTAACTGAACCACCCAGGCACCCCAACACGCAGTCCTTAAACAGAAATCTTGAAGACTTTGGCCTGTGATAGGTCCACCCTGCTCTTCTGGGTGGTAACAGTGCCAACACCCCCCCCCCCCCCCCCCCCCCCCCCCCGCCGAAGGACTCCAATGTAACTGCCTTTTCTTTCCCTTTCCTGACTCCAGTGCAACCCCCAATTTCAGTCTTCTAGCCTCACTGGCTCTCCTAGAAAGCCATGCTCTCAGCATTGCCGAATTTGAACTCGAAACCAATGCTACAGAGTTAATTCCAAGGGTTTTGTAGGCAAATCATCCTGGGTTCAAAATCCACTTATAATCTATGTGACCTTTGCCAATCACTCTGAAATTCAATTTTCTCATCTGTAAAATGGAGATAATACTACCACCTATGGGAATCTTACAGCACAGTGTTTGGGACCATATTGGACTTACATTGAACAGAGTTGTCTAGAAACCCACCTCCTGATTCCCAGGCGTGGGCTGCTGCCTATGACTCTCCATTTTCTTTATTTGAAGCGCAAAATATGACATTTATTAAGCGTCCTAGCGTGATGGGGGCCTTGCATTGCCCATACATAGATACATAGACGTGATCCTAACATCTAAGTCAGAGGGTTGTCTGGTATACATGAGAAAACATACAGACAAATAAAAAAGAAAGAAAGACATGGGAGTGTGATAAGAAGGGAGTGGTGGTGGCTGGGATTTACTCTTTTACAGCCACCCTAGAGCGTGGGAAGTGCTAGGGAAAACCCGGGAATTCTCCCAAGGGGGAGAACGATTTACCTGCGGCGGGTCACCAGTTAGCGGCTGGACTGGAACGCCCTCTAGTGGCCATTCGGCTGAGCCTAGAGGTTTTGCTTTATAAATTGTTCTTTTTCTTAAGACGAGTTCTCTGGCAGTCTGCCTCTCCTTTCATTCACTCAACAAACTTTTACCCAGAATGTTTCTTGCCAGGGGATAGTCTAGGCACTGGGGATATAACGGTCAACAAAACAAGCCAAATCTCCATAATATTCTTTCTCTAACTCGATATAGGCTTAGTAACTTCCAAGTGGATCCCTGAAGCCTATGATATGCTCCTTCCCTTATATTGCCGAAAGTGATCTTTTCCCCCCAAACTAGCATGCATAGAGCTAAAATAAAGTGAAACCAGAGCATCGTGTAATATTGGTGCAAATTTGAGATGTGAGGTTTTGTCTCAATTTTAAGTGAGTTGCCATCGCATCTTAGTACTTCCCTTATTATAGATTATGCTTCTGGTTTTCATATGCTTTTCAGGTTTGTTTGTGAGTGCATTTACAGGGGTTTCTCTGGTTCTGGGCTATCCAATACAGTAGCCACTAGTCACATATGACTAGTTAAGTTTAAATTAATCACAATCAAAAATTTAGTATTTTTAGTTGCACTATTCACATTTCCAGTGTCTAATACCCCATAGGACTAGTGGCCATCTCATTGGACAGTGCAGATATATAATATTTCTATTGCAGAAGGTTCTACTGGATGACATCCTAAGCAGTGATGGGGATCCAGCTGTGGGAATGTCATGTTATTGTGCAGGTATAATCTATCCACTCCTTTCTTCTGCCTTTTTTTTTAAAATTAATGTTTATTTAATTTAAGAGAGAGAGCACATGCACAAGCAAGGGAGGGGGAGAGAGGGAGGAAATAGAGAATTCCAAGCATGCTCTGAGCTGTCAGCACAGAGCCCAATGTAGGGCTCCATCCGACAACCGTGAGATCATGACCTGAGCTGAAATCAAGAGTCAGGCACTGAAGTGACTAAGCCACCCAGGCACCCTATCTTCTGCCTTCTTATCTACAGTTTGGAGAGTGGTCTCTGGCTCATACCCTAAGGAAATGAGGACTAAGAGGGCTCATACCCTCTTTCCTTACCTTAAGGAAAACAGGGCGTGTGATCAGGAAACCCTAACTTTCTACTGTTTGCTGACCCTGTTGGGAGAGGTGCCCATGGTCTCTGTTCCTCTTTGGCTCAGCCTCTCATCCAAGTGTCTATCAGACCAACAGAGGGGGCTGATTCCCAGGCTGATCAGCCCTATAGTTGCTTCTTCCTTGGTGGATTTGTTTGCCAAAGTTTTGCCTCTCTGCCCCGTTGGCCATGGGTTGCCAGCTCTGCTCTTGACTCCTGCCCTTCCTGGTTCTAACTTTGGGGTGGAAGGGGCTTGGGGAATCTTCTTATTGAGGGCTTATACACAGGGAAGCATTTGATCTCCTCCTATGAGACAGTGAGTGGGCAATGAATGGGAGGGTGTTTGAAAATTGAGTCTTCACTCTTGAGCCACTTTCATTTACTTAGCAGCAAAGAAAGCTGGACTGAGTATCCTGAAACACAGGCTCTTCTCATTTCTACTACTAACTAGCTCTGTGACTTTAGGCAAATCACTTTCTTCATATGTGGTGAGGGATGTGGGTGATGATTTCCAGGGTTTTCTGCAATTCGATATCCTAAAACTTGGCCAAAACCTTTGTGACTTCAGTGGACAAAGATGTCATGATCCAGATAAAACAGATTTCCTTCCCAAAGAGAAATCCCCAGGCTCAGATGATTTCGCTGGAGAATTCTTTCAAACTCCTAAAGAAGAATAAATAACAATTTTCCGCAACTTCTTCCAGAAAACAGAGAAGGAGAGAACACTTCCCAATTCATTTTATGAGACCAGACAAAGACAGTACTAAAAAAAAGAAAACTATAAGCCAGTATCTGCCATGAACTTAGAAAAAAAAGCTATAAACCAATATCTTATGAACTTATACTAATTATCTCCTTCAAAATCCTCAAAAAAACATTAGCAAATTGAATCCATCATTATAAAATAATTATAAATACAAAAACTTACATACCATGACCAAGTACAATTTATTCCAGATATATAGTCTGATTCAAATTTTAAAAGTCTATCATATCAAGTAATCAATAAAGCTGGATTAACAAAAATGTCTACCATATCAACAGGCTAAAGAAGAGAAATCATATAATCTTATCAATTGGTGCAGGAAAAGCATTTGACAAAATCCAATAATCGTTTATAATAAATATTCTCAACAAGTTAGGAATAAAAAGGGAACTACCTCAACTTGATAAAGAACATCTATAAAAAGCCTACAGCTAACATCATAGTTGATGATGAGTCACTGAATGCCTTCCCCCTAAGACTGAGAACAAGGCAAGGATTTCTATTCTCATCACTTTTATTCAACTTAGTACTGGAATTTCTAGCCACTGTAATAAGGCAAGAAAAAGAATAAAAGTCATACAGAGTGGAAAGGAAGAAACAAAATCGTCCCTATTTGCAAATGACATGATTGTCTAACGAGAATCCTGAAGAATCTACCAAAAAAAAAAATTCCTCTAACTGCTAGATGAGTTCTGCAAAGTTGCAGGATACAAGATCAACACACAAAAATCAACAAACATGTAGAAACTGTAACTTAAGATGCTATACCATTTATAATTGTTCCAAAGAAAACGAAATACTTAGGTTTAAACTTAACAAAACATGCACAGGATCTGTATGCTGAAAACTACAAAATGCTGATGAAATAAATAAAAGACCTAAATAAATGGAGAGATACACTGTGGTCATAGATTGGAAGGCTTGACATAGTAAAGATGTCAATTCTCTCCAAATTCATCTATAGGTTTAATGTAATTTCTCTCAAAATCCTAGTAAGGAAGTGAAATAGGCCAGTCAGAGGAAGACAAATACCATATGATTTCATTCATATGTGGAATTTAAGATGTAAAACAAAAGATGAAAGAAAAAGAGACAAACAAAATGAAACGAAACAAAACAAAACAACAACCCCCGCCCCCCCACACACACCCACACAAAATCCCAAACCCAGACTCTTAACTATAGAGAACAAACTGATGGTTATCAGATGGGAGGTGGGTGGGGGGATGGGTGAAATAGGTGAAGGGGATTAAGAATACACTTATCATGATGAGCCATGAGTAATGTATAGAATTGAGTCACTATATTGTTCACCTGAAATTAATATAATATTGTATGTTAATTACGCTGGAATTAAAAAATTCTAACCAAGTATTTTGTAGACATAGATAAGCTTATCCTAACATTTAGACAGTAAAGCACAGACCTGAGAATAACTAAAATAATTTTGGAAACAAAACAAAACAAAAAAGGAAAAAACTGGGAAGAATTTCTCTACCCCAAATAAGATAAAACAGATACGGTAGAACCTCAGGATGAAAGGAAAGGAGGATCAAAACCTGGCCAGCCCTTCCCTGAAAGAGCAGAGATGGAACCTCCGAGGCTCAGGAATCAGTGATCACAGGGGCCCTAGGAGGCCCCAGGGGACACAGAAAGCCCTATTTCCCAGAGAAAGTACCCTATCCTCTTTGAGCTCTTTCATGAATGGCAGGGACTGGGGGTCTTGAGTGTCTCAGTCCTTTGAGCGTTTGACTTTGGCTCAGGTCCTCATCTCATGGTTGGTGAGTTCAAGCCCCGCACAGGGCTCGCTGCGGTCAGCCCTGAGACTGCTTCGAATTCTCAGTCCCCCTCTCACTCCGCCCCTCCCCCACTTGCTCTCTCTCTTTCTCTCTCAAATATAAACATTAAAAAAAAAAAAAAAAAAGAATAGCAGGGACTTAGGTACTCCATAGTGCTGGGGAGGGAGAATGTGCAATGCTGCTGTTTTCTTGAGGGTGTCTCATGGGGGAGTCATATGTTCTACTTCTTTTCCCCAGGGGCCCCCAAAATTTGAAGGCAGACTGGTATCTTCTCATTCCTGGTTAATAGGTTGTGTGCTAGACACGATTCTGAATATACCATTTGCTTTTTGTCTTCTGTGAACTTTCATTTTTTTTTTTTTCAACGTTTATTTATTTTTGGGACAGAGAGACAGAGCATGAACGGGGGAGGGGCAGAGAGAGAGGGAGACACAGAATCGGAAACAGGCTCCAGGCTCTGAGCCATCATCAGCCCAGAGCCCGACGCGGGCTCGAACTCCTGGACCGTGAGATCGTGACCTGGCTGAAGTCGGACGCTTAACCGACTGCGCCACCCAGGCGCCCCCTGTGAACTTTCATTTTAACAGGAGAAAAGATGGGCACCTGGGTGGCTCAGTCAGTGGAACCTCTGACTCTTGATTTCATCTCAGGTTATGATCCCAGGGTGGAAGGATTGAGCTCCATGTGGGGCTCTGTGCTCAGCGTGGAGCCTGCTTGAGATTCTCAGTCTCTCTCCCTCTGCCCCTCTCTCCCACTCTCTAAAAATTTTTTTAAAAAATATGTGAAAGGAGAGGTGTAGAGTCTATTTCAAATTTAGGTCAAGAGGCAGGATTGAAATTGGGGCTATCTAGAACAAGTCACACACAAAGGTAAAATCAGGAATTTCAGTGATTGTTAATTTCTAGATATTCTATTTGATTCTTTTCCAAATCTGTCTGTTCTTTCTAAAAATGGTCTATTTTCTTCATTATAGGCTGTATTCTGTTATCTCTTTAGTAACTTTAAACTTGCTTGCTTTGTTGCAGATTATTCTATTATTTCTAGTTCTTGGGACACTGATTCTCTTATTACCTGTATCTATTTAATCTTCTTCAGGTGGTTCACTTCTTGTGGTTTCTAAGTGTTCATTATGTATTCATCTTCAGCCAGGGCTGTTTCAGTAAGAATGTTCTAGAAGTAGAACTGTTTCGTATTTCCCTTTGCTGGGGCCCTGGAGTGAAACAGAGCCTCACTGAACTTTAAATTTCTTCCCCTAGAATTCTCATATCATGGGGCAGGTAGTACAAATTTAGATCCACACAACGTAGACTTGGGTTGGTAATTTCTTATACAAGTGTTTTTCTCCCACTCTATCTTGAGCTCTGAGACACAACTATCTTGCTCTCTGCTTCTTTGGACTGGCGGGAAGAATTTTTCAAGTCCCATTTGGGAAGCTTTAAATATATATTTTTTTACATTTATTTATTTTTGATAGAGAGAGACAGAGCACTATTGGGGGAGGGGCAGAGAGAGAAGGAGACACAGAATCCGAAGCAGGTTCCAGGCTCCGAGCTGTCAGCACAGAGCCCGACGCGGGGATCAGACTCACAAACTGTGAGATCGTGACCTGAGCTGAAGCCGGATGCTTAACTGACTGAGCCACCCAGGTGCCCCCCCCCCCCAATTTGGGAAGCTTTATACAGGGTCTCAGTTCCAGCCTGAAGCCACGCCCAGGCCCCACTCCCTCAACTGCTACGTCAGGCTCATGTGACAGCTCTCTCTAGCTGTGAGTTCTGTAACATGGGAATTTCCTTTTTATAAATATATATATATTTGAAGCGGGCTTTGTGTTGACAGCAGAGAGCCTGATTCAGGGCTTGAACCCATGAACTGTGAGATTATGACCTGAGCCAAAATCCAAGTCTTAACCAACTGAGCCACCCAGGCGCCCCCAGCACATTTATATAGTTTATGTATTCGTAGGGTCCATTAACCCAGTTCTACATGTTTTAGGAAACTCCCCTCTTCTGAGAAATTTATTTAACAAAATAATTTCCAGGCTATCCACAATATGTCTTGGTATAAATATGAAATCATCCCAGGATTTTTGTTTTGTTTTGTTTTGTTTTGTTTTGTTTTGAGAGAGCATACTTGGGGGAGAGAGGCAGAGGGAGAGAGAGAGAGAATCTTGAGCAGATTCCATGCTCAGAGTGGAGCCTGATGTGGGGCTCGATTCCATGAACCTGGGATCATGGCCTGAGCCAAAATCAAGAGTCAGATGTTCAACTAATTGAACCACCCAGGCACCCCTCATCCCAGGATTCTTTTTTTTCTTTTTTCAATGTTTGTTTATTTTTGAGAGAGAGAGAGAGAGAGTGCACAAGTTGGGGAAGGGCAGAGAGAGAGAGAGAGAGAGAGGGAGAAACAGAATCTGAAGCAGGCTCCAGGGTCTGAGCAGTCAGCACAGAGCGGGGCTGATGCGAGGCTTGAACCCACGGACTGGGAGATCATGACCTGAACTGAAGTTGGATGCTTAACCAACTGAGCCACCCAGGCGCCCCTCAAGATTTATTTTTAATGTTTATTTATTTTTTGAGAGAGAGAGAGATACAGAGTGCAAGCTGGGGAGGCGCAGAGAGAGAGACACACACACACACAGACTTTGAGCTGTCAGCACAGAGTCCAACACAAGGCTCCAACCCATGAACCATGAGACCCTGACCTGAGCCAAAGTCGGACGCCGAACTGACTGAGCCACCCAGGAGCCCCAGGATTCTTTTTTTTTTTAATTTTTTAAAAAAGTTTATTCATTTATGTATTTATTTTTAAATTTTCATCCAAGTTAGTTAGCGTATAGTGCAATAATGATTTTAGGAGTAGATTTCAGTGATTCATCCCCTGTGTACAACACCTAGTGCTCATCCCAAGTGTCCTCCTTAATGCCTGTCGCTCTTTTAGCCCCTCCCCCTCCCCTCCCCCCTCCCCCCAGCCCCCACCCAACCACCCTTCAGGATTCATAGTAAGCGCCATCTCCCTTTACTGGAGTAAGAAGGAATTTTTTTCCAATAAAAATTAGAAGGATTTTTAATTTCCAAGTCTTTTGAGAAAGCAAAATTAATGCAATGTAAATCAGAACATCTAATTAATAAATTTAGCAAGCCAAAGGAATTTTGTTATATAAATTAACCCATTTATCGTAGGCTAGCCACGTTTCAAATGGTGGAGCTTCTACTGGTGTTTCAACTCCTTCACTCTCCTGATGGCCAACTTTACTGTCACCTTGGAGTGGTGTTGTAGGTCCAGGCACCACCCACGGCGTTTGTCATGCAGGAACCGCAGTGCAGGATCCCCGCAGCTCATCTTTTCATAGTGGTTTGGCCACAGAAGGAGCAAGTGCACTTGGCGTGCTGGCTTATTTCAATCTTCTTCACCATTTTTCCGAGGGAGGCACCATATAACAGGGCCCATATTTCCCGACAATTCTGACTTCTTGGTGTGTTTAGCCATGTCAACACAAACTAGGTCTGAGCCCACTGGAGTAAGAAAGAATTTTTAAACATGCATTGTTACAAAAAAAAGAATTTTGAATCACTAGAACATTCTATCACACCAACATGCTGATTCCTTATGGTCAGTCTTCCATCACCTCAAACTTGACTTTTTTTTTTTTTTTGAGAGGGAAAGACAGAGAGAGAGAGAGAGACAGAGAGAGAGAGAGAGAGAGAGAGAGAGAGAGAGTGGGGGAGGGGCAGAGAGAGGGGGAGACAGAATCTTGAAGCAGGCTCTGGGCTCTGTCAGCACAGAGCCCAATGTGGGGCTTGAACTCACAAGCTGGGAGATCACGACCTGAGCTGAAGTCAGAGCCACCCAGGTGCCTGTAAACCTTGACATTTCTTGCTGCAAAAGGATATCTTTGGTTTTAAGATTTTTCACTTGTGTTTTTCCTTCTCTAGGTAAGATCCTTTCTCTCTGCAGGAATGTAACTTATTACTTCTTTTTTAAAAGAAATTTCTAGTGTTTATTTATTTTTTATTTTGAGAGCAACAGAGGCAGCATGAGTGGGGAGGGGCAGAGAGAGGGAGAGAGAGAGAGAATTTTTAAGCGGGCTCCCCACTGCCAGCACAGAGCCTGACACGGGGCTCCAGCTCACAAAACCGCGACATCATGACCTGAGCTAAACGCTTAACCACCTAGGCACCCCAGATGTTTACTTATTTTTAAGAAAGAGAGAGAGCCAGCAGGGGAGGGGCAGAGAGAGAGAGAGAGACAGAGAACCCCAAGCAGGCTCTGCACTGTCACTGCAGGGCTTGAACCCATGAACCTGCGAGACCATGGCCTGAGCAGAAATCAAGAGTCACCCTATAAAGGTGCCCCTATTATTTCTCAATCATAAACTTCATCTATACACCCTTGCCCCCTCATCCATCAAGACTCAATTTAAAATTCAAAACTCACCTACGTTCCTAAAATCTTCCTGGATTAGCTCCTGTACTTAACTTGCCCCTGTTGTACCCTACTTGAATTGCATCAAATGATTTTGCCTTTGTTACCATAAGGATGAGTGAGTATTCCCATTTTTCAGTGTGTATTCAACAATCTACAATAACATGGGACTTGGTGAGGGCATTGTTGCATCTTCTACTTATTTGCATCTCACCAGGCCCAGGAAGGTGTTCTGTACCCAGTGGGCATTATTTTGCAGACAGAACAGCCTGAGATGAACATTCTCAACCTACTCTTCTCACAGCCTCTTGGTCCCTACCAGGCAGCTTGTCTCCAGAGGGCATCAGCAACCCAAGGCCCCAGCTTGAGACTTCAGAAGCTTCATCTCCTCCCTGTGCCAGCTGCTGAGCCCATAACCCAGAGCTGGGCAGGAAGAGCCTCTTGAATAACACTGATATGCTCCTTCCTTCACCCACCAAGCTCTGCTTTGGGGCCAGTGAGGTGACCAGCCCCCCTGCCCCCATCCTGCTGGAATTTCCTCTTCTGGTACTCATTAAGGGGTGGGGGTAGGGGGCTTGAGTGGAAGCCAGGAGAAATGGGAACAGTGGCTGGAATGAAAGGCAGTTGCCAGTGACCCTTGGGTCTCCATGCTGGAGGTGTTTGTGGAGAGGCAGCATTTCATTTTCATATCGGGAAGGTGGAAGAGGTCGTGGCAGGATTGCACCGGAGGGATTTCCTCTCTGCAGCCTATAGAGAGGATCCCAGATACTAGAAGTGTCTAAAAAGACAATTCCCTAGCCCATGGGACCCACTGTGTTTCCCCGGTGATTACAGATGGTGTCTGAGTGCTCTTCCTGCTCCCTGCAAGCCTAAAAACTCCTTATTCCCACCACACTGTCCTGGAATGTCTTTGTCCCTCCCGGGGCTGCTGCCTTTGGTCCCAAAAGGCATCGCAACACTGGGGTCATTTTCTAATCTGGGGCAGATGTGACTCAGGGATGTGAGTCGAAAGTAAGGTAAACCAAACAAAGCAAAGAAGTAAGAAATGAGCACTAAATGACGCTTAATTGGTCAAGCAAGATCTGAGCAGTCATGGTTGCTGCCATGGCCCAGTGCAACACGGGGCTGAGTGTGCCACCTCATCATGTGATTTCCCTTGACCTGTGTTTTTCATGACACCCGCATGACACCCACTCCCTGTTTCCCCCAGAGAAGGCTCCCCAATGTCCCGAAGAGTAGCTGGCATTGGAAGTTGTGTCCCTCCCCTTTAACCAGCCAGCTTTCTCCCAGCCCTCACAGAAGGCTCCAGAAGAGGCCAGGGCTGGCTCACATCCCAAGTTGCCATTCCCTTTCCACTCTGAGGACTCCTCCTTCACCCTTCAGGGCAGCTGAGGGGACTGAGGAAGGATGGTCCCTGGAGAAGACCTCCCCAGTAGGGCAGAGGTTGGACACAGTTGTCTGCCAGCATGAAATTTGGAGGGCAGTGGGGACAGGCAGTAGGGCTCTCAGGAGGGAAGTTTCTGGTTCTTGCCTTCTTCTAACTTTCCTTCTCCTTCTCCTTCTCCTTCTCTTCCTTCTTCCCCACCCCTTCCTCCTCCCCTCCCCCTCCCCCTCCCCCTCCCTCTCCTCCTCCTCCTTCTCCTCCTCCTCCTCCTCCTCTTCTTTCTCCTTCTCCTCCTTCTTTTTAAATGTACTTAGGTCACTGGGGAAAATGTGGGAGGAGGGAGCAGAGAGGAAGGAGGGGGTTTGGAAGGAAGCTGAAAAACAGCAACTATCCATTGACTTGCTGCATTCCTGAGGCTGGACTCATTCTAGTCTACTCCCAGCAGCAAATGACAGATGTGATAGATGTGGAGCATTGCTGGCTGCCTCAAAGATTGCAGATGGACTGTTCAGACCTGGGCCTCCCAGACATCCTGGTTGCAGTGGCCCTAAGGAACTGGGCAAACTCGTCTCATTACACAAGCCCAGAAACTCCTCAAGATGCCCCACTTGACTTAAATGTCCCCCGAGCACTGGTCAACTCTAAACAACTCCTCCACTAGTCTACAATGAGTTTGACTTATAAACACCAACGTAGCTGTGAAAGGTTTAATATTCTGTAAACAACCCTGAATTAGAAGGTTAGTCTGGTAGATTCAGATCAATCTTGGGAACCTCCAAGCCTTACAAGACTGTTGGCAGCAAGCTTTCCCTTGGCCTCCATTGGTGTGGCATGAGCCCCACAAGCATGAGTGTGGCTGTGTTTCAGTCAGACTTTATGTAGGGCCACTTAAATTTGGATTTCGTATAATTTTCATGTGTTGTAAAATACACTTTTGACTTTTTTAGTGTGGTAAGAACACTCACCTCAATGTATCCTCTTAACAACTTTTAAGTGCACAGTACATTGTTATTGACTCCAGGTCTTTTGATTGTTTTCAACTCTTAAAAAGTTTAACAACTACCTTAGCTCTCAGGTCATACAAAAATGGATAGTGGGCCAGACAGAATTGGCTCATGGGCTGTAGTTTGCCAGCCTCTTGTCTAGAAAATGTGGACAAGAGCAGCCAACTTTGAAGCTTCTGTTCCAGCATTAGTTACCAAAAAGCCAGGACAGCAAAATCTATGAACCTGAGGGCCCCTAAAGAAGAATCCCTAATCACTTCTGTTACTTCTCTCACTGTCCTCACTGTCAGTAAACCTCATTTTTTTTTTTTTTGGTTTCACATAAAAAGAGTTAATGAGGTTTCACTTTTGTTTGGTATAAGAAAACAGTGTAAGTGTAGCAGCAAAACAACGGACATGGAACCAACAGCCTTGAAGCTGTTCACGGATAAAGTTGGGGTCCTCCTACTTTGCACAATGCGGTGTCTCAGTCTGTCACGGTGCTCACTGAGGCAGGCAGATGGGTCCTCATCCAGAAAGAGAACCTGCATCTTGGTCTACATACCTTTGCCAGAATGGGAGGAATAGTCTTGTATACTCAATCCCATCACATTTGCCCCATGCAGGCACCGGTGGTTCCCAAAATGGCACCATGAGCCTTGAGCTCCTTTTTGGTACACGCGTTTCCTGATTTCAGCTCCTCGATTCCTTTCTTTTCATTTCACGCAGATCAGTCCATGTGTGGCTATCAGAGCAGATTTGAAATGGAAATCTCCCTACCGTGATCTGATGGCTCCTCATTTCGCACTGGTTTTAGAGGGCCAGAATCCTCAAAACAGACCAGTGCCTTGAGAGGATTTGTGTTCTTGGGTTCAGCTCCACATCAGGGATATTAGTAGAGATCTCCTTAGAAATGGTTGGCTGGTCAGTGGCCATTCAGTTACTTGAATGTCCAGCTTTTCCCTGGACACTGAGAATTATTGATGGACGCATGCAGAGAATCCTAGCTGGTAGTAGAGTGGGATTAAGTCCATAAGTGTCAGGGGCTAAAGCTCCCTGCAACGCTCTCGGATGTTCTTCCATGTTGAGGAGCTGGTGTTCTTGTGGGGAAGAACTTCGCATCTCAGTTCAATTTGTTTGTTTCCCTGAGGGTTTTCTAGACAAACCCAGAACAACTCTAACAGAGTCACCCACACGCCAAACCAAAACCAACCAACCAACCAAAAAAAAAAAAAAAAACCAAAAAACCAAAAACAAAAAACCACACAAACGAAAAACTAAAAAAAACCCAAACTCGTAAGGCTATCCGCACCATCTCTAAACTCGGCAACACTGAACAAATAGTTCTCTGAATCCACTGCTCCATGCCTCGGGATCTCAGCTCATGCTGTTGCAGATTTCTCCCTCTGCCTAGAATGCCCTACTTCTTTTCATCTGGCTAACAGCATCACTCCACAAAGAAAGCCTCCCCTTACCCCCGGCTCAGAGCTAAATGCCCTCCCTCTCTGTTTCCTCAACATATCTGAATTTGCACGTCTCCAATGCCCTAACACAGCCCTTCATCAGCCACATTACAAGGTTAAAAACCCCACCACAGTCTCACTTGAAGCTGGACAAAAAAAGCAACCATAATTAAGAAGAGCACTTGAAATAGGTTTCACAACCTCTAAACTTCATGATGAACTTCTCCGTAGATGTAGAGCTGAACTTAAAAGAGTAACTACAAATAGTTTGAGGCCACTGTGGTTAGTCTGACATTTGAAACACTCACTTCCGGAACAGTTTAGTTATAACATCTTGTTAGCAGGTACAAAAATAGCTTTTGAATTATTGATAGATAAATAAAATCTTTAATTTTTTTAATGTTTATTTTTGAGAGAGAGAGAAACAGAGTGTGAGTGGGGAGGGGCAGAGAGAGAGGGAGACACAGAATCTGAGGCAGGCTCCAGGCTCTGAGCTGTCAGCACAGAGTCCAACGCAGGGGTGGAACTCACAAACTGCAAGATCATGACCTGAGCCCAAGTTGGACGCTCTCCTGACTGAGACACCTAGGCGCCCCTGATAAACAAATCTTTAAATATTGTTTATTTGTATTTCGTTCTTTTTAAAAAGTTTATTTATTTATTTTGAGAGAGAGATAGAGTGCAAGCTGGGGAGGGGCAAAGAGAGAGCAAGACAGAGAATCCCATGCAGGCTTTGCATGATCAGTGTAGAGCTTGATGCAGGGCTTGATCCCACAAACTCTTGAGATCATGACCTGCACTGAAATCAAGAGTCGGACACTTCACAGACTGAGCCACCCAAGTGCCCCTATATTTGTATTATTCTTATAGGATCTCAATTTTTGTGCCTTTCTTATACTGCAGTAATATATGTAGAGCACTTAGAACAGTGCACAGCATATCATAAGCAGTCAATAAATGTTAACTGTCCAAAAAATTAGCTGTCTTAAAAGGTATGCACGTGAAATTTATTTATTTTTAATGTTTGTGTGTCTTTGAAAGAGAGAGAGAGAGCACTAGTGGAGGAGGGGCAAAGAGAGAGGGAGACAGAGGATCCAAAGCAATCCAAAGTCATTCAAAGTGATTCAAAGTCATCTAAAGGGAATCTGTGCTGACAGCAGAGAGCCCCATGTGGGGCTGCAACTCACGAGCTGTGAGATCATGACCTGAGCCGGAGTCAGATATTTAACCAACTGAGCCACCCAGGCGCCCCGTAAAATTTATTTTTTATGCACACACGCCAATATAGAGGGTCCATATACAATTATTATTTTGTTTGTTTGTTTCCACTGAGGGACAAATGTTTTTGAGGGTGCCTGGCTGGCTCAGTCAGTAGAGCCTATGACTCTTGATCTCAGGGTTGTGAGTTTGAGCCCCACATCGGGTGTAGAGATCATTTAAAAGTGAAATCTTTAAAAAAAAAAAAAAACACCACGTTTTTGATGTTCTGTACCGTGAGGTCTTGGAGAGGCAGAAAGCACATCTGAACTATCTTTTACTTCTTGAGCATACAGCATTGAAAACACACTAAGCTGAAAGTTACCTGAGCTTTCCATGGTGGGTAAGGCCATCTGGAAAGTTTTTATGGAAGAAGAATGTAGGTCACAATAAACAGAGGACAGCTTTAGAAGAGAATAAGAGTCAAAGGGGTCCTTGCCGTGTGGGGAGAGGGAGGGGAGCTAGGTGGGTGTTCAGGAGCCTTGGCATGAAGTTGGCATTTCCATCTGGGCTCAGGGTCCCGTTTTTCTGTTTCTCCAGGGATTCTGTTCTCTCTCTGCCCAGCCTGAATGGATGGAATGGCTACTCTCCTGCACCACTCGCATCTTGATGTTCTTATATAAAGATTTGGGGGCTGTAAATAAAAATCTTTTCCTTTTAGCTCAGTTGTAACCACAGTATGATTAGGGGGTTTGTTATCATTTTCTATTGTGGAATATTTTGAATACACACAAAAGTAGAGAGGCTAGTATTTCCCCTTCCGTATGCACATCACCCAGCTTCCAGAACAGTCAAAACACGGCAAGACTTGTTTCATCTCTATACTGCCTGGATCATTTTGAAGTGAACCCCAGTGATCCTATCACTTCATCTATACAATCTATTGCTAAAAGAGAAGGGCTTTTTATTAAAGGAACATAACCACAGTAACATCATCACATCTAAAAAAAATCAACAACTCTTAATACCACCAAATACCCTTTCAGCGTTCAAATTTCTTGGAGTCTCATATTTTTATTCAATTTTTCTTATCTTTAAAATTGGGGTAAAGTATATTTAATCTAAAATTTTCCATTTTAGGTGCACCTGGGGGACTCAGTCAGTTGTGTCTGACTTCGGCTCAGGTCATTGTGTCACAATTCATGGGTTCGAGCCCCGTGTCGGGCTCTGAGCTGACAGCTCAGAGCCTGGAGCCTGCTTCGGATTCTGTGTTTCCCTCTCTCTCTCTGCCCCTCTCCCACTCACAATCTGTCTCTGTCTCTCTCTCTCAAAAACAAATAAACATTAAAAAATTTTGCCATTTTAACCACTTTGGATGTACAACTCGGTGGCATTGATTACAATGTTGTGCGATCGTTACCACTATCTTTAAATGTTTTCATCACCCAAAACAGAAATTCTGTACCCATTACACAGTAACTCTTCCTTCCCTGTCCCCTCAGCCCCGGGTAATTTCTAATCCACTTTCAGACTCTATCCTAGATATTTCATGTAAGTACAACCATAGCATATTTGCCCTTTTGTGTCTGGCTGATTTTGCTTAGCACAATGTTTTCAGGTTTCATCCCTGTTTTAGCATGTGTCAGAACCTTGTCCCTTCTCAAGGCTGAATTATATTCCACTGCATTTTGTTATCCATTTGTCTGTTGATGGACATTTGGGTTGCTTACACCTTTTGGCTATCGTGACTAACGCTGCCATGAACATGGGTCTACGAGTATCTGTTTGAGTTCCTGTTTTCAGTCCTTTTGGGTGCACAGCTAGGAGAAGAATTGCTGTGTCATGTGATAATTCTGTGTTTAACTTTTTGAGGAATGGTGTCACTAGTTTTCACAGTGGCTGCACCATTTTACATTCCCACCAGCAATGCAGAAGGGTTCCAGTTCTTCCACATCCTCGCCAACACTTGTCTTCCATTTTCAAAAATTATAGCCATCTGAGTGAATATGAAGTCGCGTCTCATTATGGTTTTGGTATGCATTTCTGTAATGACTTGTGATGTGGAGCATCTTTTCACATGCTTATTGACTGTCGGTCTTCTTTGAAGAAATATCTATTCAAGTCCTTTGCCCATCTTTAAATTGGACTGCTTGCCTTCTTGTTGTGGAGTTGCAGTAGTTCTTTATATATTCTGTATATGAAACCTTTACTAGATATTTACAAATATTTTCTCCTATACTGAAGATTGCCATTTCACTCTCTTGATAGCGTTCTTTGATGCACAAGTTTTTAATTCTAACAAAGTCTAATTTATCTATTTTTCCTTTTTTTTTTTTTTTGAGAGAAGGTGCAAGTGATTGAGGGATAGAGAGAAGGGGCAGAGAGAGAAAGGGAGAGAGAGACAATCCCACAAAAGGCAGAGAGAGAGAGAGAGAGAGAGTGAGAGGGAGAGGGAGACAGAGAGAGAAGCGGGGCTCACCCAAAGCAGGGCTCAAGCTCACTCAATGCGGTGCTGGAGCCCATGTGCCGTGAGATCATGACCTGAGCCAACATCAGATGCTTAACCGACTGAGCCACCCAGGTGCCCCTCTATTTTTCCTTTTGATGCCTGTGTTCTTGGTGTTATATTTAAGAAACTGTTGCCAAATCTAAGTTCATGAGGATTTGCCCCTAAGTGTTCTTGTAAGAGTTTTATAGTTTTGGGGTGCCTGTGTGGCTCAGTTGGTTAAGTGTCCGATTTTGGCTCAGGTCATGATCTCAAGGTTCATGAGTTTGAGTCCCACGTCAGGCTTTGTGCTGACATCGCAGAGCCTGGAGCCTGCTTTGGATTCTGTGTCTCCCTCTCTCTGCCCTTCCCCTGCTAATGCTCTGTTTCTTTCTCTCAAAAATAAATAAATAGAAAAAAGTTTTAAATAAAGAGTTTTATAGTTTTACTTCTTAAACTCAGGTCTTTGATCCATTTTTGGTTAATTTTTGTATGTGGTGCGTCAAAAGTCCAGCAACAGCAGAAGTAAAACCAGTGAATCACCAGAGTAGTAATTAGTAGAAGTTTATTGTGCAAACACAAAAAGGAGAGTTCATGAACTGGGAATACTCAAACCAAATATGCAGTGAGGCTCAGAGGTATATTGTTATAAAGCAGCTTGTATAGTGAGGAGGCAGTGACTGTTTATTCTTTGCAGTGACTGGTTATAGTGTTAGAAAGTTTTTAAATTAGGGAACAGGTTAGTGGTTCCCTCATATAAACCTTGGGGAAGTGTTGCTTATCATTTTCAGAGGCATAAGCAAGAAATGACCCAGGTCAAGTTAGTCTTACTTGTCTTGAAAAATAAGCTAAATGAAGCTTTGCTTGTATGATTAAATTGGTTTTGTCTGTTCAGGGAATTTTCAAGTCTGGTCTCTGTGCTTGAGTTTAAAAGTTGTAACATAGGTGGCTCAGTTGGTTTAGCATCTGACTTCAGTTCAGGTCATGATCTCACGGTTCATGGGTTCAAGCCCTGCATCGGGTTCTGTTGCTGACAGCTCAGAGCCTGGAGCCTGCTTTGGATTCTGTGTCTCCCTCTCTTTCTGCCCCTCCCCTGCTTGCTCACTCACTCTCTCAAAAATAAAAACATTAAAAAAATTTTTTTTTAAGTTGTAATATAAAAGTCCCACTTCAGGGGCGCCTGGGTGGCTCAGTCGGTTAGGTGGCCAACTTCGGCTCAGGTCATGATCTTGCAGTCCGTGAGTTCTAGCCCCGCATTGGGCTCTGTGCTGACAGCTCAGAGCCTGGAGCCTGCTTCATATTCTGTGTCTTCCTCTCTCTGACCCTCCCCTGTTCATGCTCTGTCTCTCCCTGTCTCAAAAATAAATAAACGTTAAAAAAAATAAAAAAATAAAAAAATAAAAGTCCCACTTCATGCTTTTGTACGTGGATATCTAGTTTTCCCAGCATCATTTATTGATACTGTTCTTTCTTTTTTTTTTTTTTTTTTTTTTTTTTTTACTTTTTAAAAAAATGTTTATTTTATTTTTTTTTTTTTTAAATTTTTTTTTTTTTTTCAACGTTTATTTATTTTTGGGACAGAGAGAGACAGAGCATGAACGGGGGAGGGGCAGAGAGAGAGGGAGACACAGAATCGGAAACAGGCTCCAGGCTCTGAGCCATCAGCCCAGAGCCGGATGCGGGGCTCGAACTCACGGACCGCGAGATCATGACCTGGCTGAAGTCGGACGCTTAACCGACTGCGCCACCCAGGCGCCCCAAAAAAATGTTTATTTTTGAGAGAGAGCGAGAGAGAGGGGGATAGAGAGCAAAAGCCGGGGAGGGGAAGAGAGAGGGAGACACAGAATCCAAAGCGGGCTCCAGGCTCTGAGCTGTCAGCACAGAGCCCGATGCGGGGCTTGAACTCAAGAACTGTGAGATCATGACCTAAGCCTAAGTAGGACACTTACCTGACTGAGTCACCCAGGTGCCCCCAGACTGTTCTTTCTTTACTGAATGGTTGGGTCAATCAATGACAATCAATTGACCATTGAATGTTCATTTCTGGGCTCTCAATTCTATTCCATTGGTCTGCATATTTATCCTTATGCCAGTACCACACTGTTTTGATTACTGTTGCTTCATAGTAAGTTTTATAATCAAGAAGTATGAATCCTCCACTTTACTCTTTTTTTTTTTCAAGTTTGTTTTGGCTATTGGTGGTTTCTTGAGATTTCATATGAATTTTAAGATGGATTTTTCTATCTCTGAAAAAAAAAGCATCATTGGGATTTTTTCCATTGAGATTTTTAAAGTTTATTATTTTTTTAGTTTTTTAAGTTTTATTATTTTTTTACACCCAATGTGAGGCTCAAACTCATGACCCTGAGATCAAGAATCACGTGCTCTTCCAACTGAGCCAGCCAGGTACCCCTCCATTGTGGTTCTGATATGAATTGCATTGAATCCGTAGATGGCTTTGGATAGTATTGCCGTCTTAACGATACTGGGACTTTCAATCCAGGAACTTGGGATCTTTTCCATTTATGTAAGGTTTTCTTAATTTCTTTCAGCAATGTTTTGTAGTTTTCAGTGTACACATCTTTTACCTTCTTGATTACATTTATTTCTAAAACTGTAATTTTTTTTTTTTGATGCTATTGTAACTGGAATTATTTTCTCAATTTTGGGATTGTTTGTGGTAGTGTATAGAAATACAACTAATTTTTGGGTGTTGATTTTTGTATTCTACGACTTTGCTGAATTCATTTATTAGATAACACTGACAATTTTTTTTTGGTGTGGATTTGTTAGTGTTTTCTACATATGGGATCATGCCATTTGTAAAGAGAGATAGTTTACCTTTTCACGTTGGATGCCTTTTATTTCTTATTCTTGCCTACTTGCTCTGGCTAGGGCTTCAAGTAATATACTGAATAGAAATGGCAAAGTGGGCATCCTTATCTTGTTCGTGATCTTAGGAGAAAAGCTTTCAATCTTTTATTATTGTGTGTAATGTTTTTCATATAACAGTTTTATCATGTTGAGGAACATTCCCTTATATTTTTAGTTTATTGTTTTTATTACTAACAGGTGTTGGATTTTGTTAACATCAAACTTTTTCTGCATCAATTGAGAAGACCATGTGTTTTTCTCATTCATTCTATTAATGTCACATATAACATTGATTTCATATGTTACATTTCTGGGACAAATCTTACTTGGTTATGGTATATTATCTTTTTAATATGCTGCTAAATTTGGTTTGCTAGTATTTTGTTGAGGATTTTTCTGTCTATATTCACAAGGGACATAATTCTATAGTTTTCTTTTTTTGTAGAATCTTTGTCTGGCTTTGGTATCAGGGTGATGCTGACCTCATAGGATGAGTTAGGAAGTGTTCTTTTGAAGAGTTTGAGAAGTATTAGGATAAATTCTGCTTTAAATGTTTGGTAGAATTCACTAGTGAAGCCATGTGTTTTTGTTTTGTTTTGTTTTCTTTGTTGGGGAGTTGTTTTTTCTTTTATTAGGTTTTTATTTAAATTCAAGTTAGTTAAAAACATTTTTTTAATGTTTATCTTTGAGAGAGAGAGTGACAATGAGTGGGTGACAGGCAGAGAGAGGGTGACACAGAATCTGAAGCAGACTATAGGCTCTGAGCTGTCAGCACAGACCCCGATGTGGGGCTCAAACCTCCAAACTGCAAGATCATGACCTCAGCTGAAGTTGGGCACTTAACCGACTGAACCACCCAGGTGCCCCTATATTCAAGTTAGTTAATATACAGTGTAATATTAGCTTCAGGTGTAGAATTTAGTGATTCATCACTGCCATACAACACCTGGTGATCATCACAAGTGCCCTCTCTTTTTTTTTTTTTTTTTTTAATTTTTTTTTCAACGTTTATTTATTTTTGGGACAGAGAGAGACAGAGCATGAACAGGGGAGGGGCAGAGAGAGAGGGAGACACAGAATCGGAAACAGGCTCCAGGCTCTGAGCCATCAGCCCAGAGCCTGACGCGGGGCTCGAACTCACGGACCGCGAGATCGTGACCTGGCTGAAGTCGGACGCTTAACCGACTGCGCCACCCAGGCGCCCCAAGTGCCCTCTCTTTAATCCCCATCACCTTTTTAGCCCATCCTTCCACTCTATTGGGAGGTTTTGATTACTGATTCAATATCCTTGTTATAGATCTACTTAAATTTTCTATTTCTTCTTGAGTCAGTTCTGGTAGAGATTTTTGTTTCTAAGAATTTTCCCATTTCATCTAGATTATCCATTCTGTTGGCATACAGTCGTTCATGTTATTCCTTTATAGCCCTTTTTATTTTTGTAAAGTTGGTATTAATGTCCCTTCTTTTATTTCTGATTTTAGTAACTTGAGTCTTCTCTTCTTTTTTTCTTAGTCAAGGTGCCATGCACGTTTATTGTGTTATATTCAGAGACACATAAAATCTGACCATCTCTCATTTGGTGATTAAAATTAATTAATTGGGTTTGGGTATTGTGAGACTGATTGTCTCATAATATTTATTTATTTGTTTTTTAAATGTTTATTTATTTTTGAGAGAGACAGGGTGCAAGCAGGGGAGGGGCAGAGAGCAAGGGAGACACAGAATCTGAAGCAGGCTCCAGGCTCTGAACTGTCAGCACATAGTCGAATGTGGGGCTTGAACTTGTGAACTGTGAGATCATGATCTGAGCCAAAGTCACATACTTAACCAACTGAGCCACTCAGGCACCCCCTGATTGGCTCATTATAAAACTCTCCTTCAGCTTTCATCAGATTGTTTTGTCAGCTTTTGACAATAATTGCCTATCCATTATTTCACAAGAGAATGCTGAAATTTTAAAGAGAATACATTTTAATGAACTCAAATATGCCAAGACAGGATAAAAGGTGCATTTTCAATGTCCAGCTTTGCAGTTCTGAAGCTGAGTGTGGTGGAAAGGAAACACATCCAAGAGTGAAGAACCTGGGGATCAGCCACATGCTGTAAGATCTTAGATAAGTCATTTGGCCTCTTTAAGCTTCAATCTGCAAAAGCGGGACACTGAACATGATGACCTGTGAAAGCACTTCACAACTTTGACTCTCCAGAAGTCTATTCTTTTTCTTTAACATGTAATGGCAGTTATGACTGATTAGCTTAGCTTTTGGGACACCAAACCCTTAGTTCCTCTCTGTAGCCTTCAGGCCCAATGTGGGGCTTGAGCTCACCACCCTAAGAACAAGAATCACAGGCTCTACCAGCTGAGCCAGCCAGGCATCCCTCCAAGAATGTTTCTAGTTTCAAAGATTCACTTAAGATTGTGGTTCAATCTATTGCACTTCAGTGGTGATGCTTATCACATGAGACATCACTCCAGACAAGCTGCTCAGAGAGACCATCCTTTCCTTTTATCAAAGTGCTCAGCCCCCAAACTTGGCCCATACTTGGGCTGTGTGGAGAGAAATTTCTCCCAGCCTCCCCAAGAACGTCAAGTATCTTCACATATTTTGTCCCTTGGGCAAACTCGTCAGGAAAGGATCTTACAAGTCAGTCACCCTAAGGTATAACTGACCAAGAGACTTTCCCTTTCAGAGGCCTTTTCATTTTAATAAGAGATACAAACTTCAGTAAAATATATATATATATATATATATATATATGTATATATATATATATACATATATATATATGCATTTATAATGATGAAATTTTAAGAAGAATTTTTTTTCCGTGGAGGAAGCAACTTTCTATCTCCCTGAAATCACATGCTTTATTGTCCTTAAAGCAGCAGGCCTGACAATGGTTCTAACAACATTTCTTTTTTTTTTTTTTTTAATGAAACAAACAATTTTTAAGTTTATTTATTTAAGTAATCTCTATACCCAGCATGGGGCTTGAACTCATGACCCTAACATCAAGAGCCACATAGTCTTCCAACTGAGTCAGCCAGGTGCCCAGGTGCCCATCTAACAACATTTCTTTTTTTCTTTAAAAATTTTTTTTGGGGGCGCCTGGGTGGTGCAGTCGGTTAAGTGTCCGACTTCAGCCAGGTCACAATCTCGTGGTCCGTGAGTTCGAGCCCCATATCAGGCTCTGGGCTGATGGCTCGGAGCCTGGAGCCTGTTTCCGATTCTGTGTCTCCCTCTCTCTCTGCTCCTCCCCCGTTCATGCTTTGTCTCTCTCTGTCCCAAAAATAAATAAAAAACGTTGAAAAAAAATTTTAAAAATTTTTAATGTTTATTTATTTATTTTGAGAGAGCGAGAGCGAGGGAGAGAGAGAGAGCAAGCAGGCTCTGTGCTGTCAGTGCAGAGCCCAACTCGGGGATCCATGTCACAGATCATGAGATCTTGACCTGAGCTGAAATCAAGAATCAGATGCTTAACTGAGCCCCTCAAGTTCCCCAAACAACATTTCTTGATCCATTGTTCTTCCTGGTGTGCTACAGCATCTGGAAGCTGTACCCAGGAAAGACCCCCTCCTTGGGAATATCTCCAGTTGGGGTTCCTCACCATCCTCTTAGGCTGGTGAATCAGGCGAGAAGTTACCCTTGGAGGAGGTGATAGTGGGTGAGCGTCCTACGGTCAGGTCAATCAGGGAAAGAGTGTCCTAGGAAAACTGGGGTAGGATATCCAGCCCTGGGAATGAGGAACCTTCTTAGTAGGAAGGCATTACCTTTTGTCAAATTCAAAATCAGAAGGGAGAACCACAATCGAATGAGTATCATGTCTGTAAGTTTGAATGTAACTAGGAATGAATGGATGAAGGTAAGACATCCAGGATTGAGGCTGCGAATGGTGAGTAAATGTCAGTGGGCCCTTTCCCAAGGTGCCTGGAGTATTAACCAAGGCAGGCAAGGCAGCTTAAAGAAGCCACTCCAATCCGGAACCTCCACACTTTTGCTTATGCCAGTCCTACCATCTGGGCTGCCCATTTTCCTTTTTCTATGCCTTTCTCCATCCTAATTATTTGCTAACTCTCAGCTCCAATTCCAATCTTCGTGAAGTTTTTTCCTGCTCGGAATCTGGCTCTCACTGATTCTCACTGCCCTCCTTCTGCCCTTGTCACATGGCTGTTACTCTCTAGTTGTGTTGGAAGGGTGCTCTCATGTCCGATCCCTCTTGGCATCTCCCGCACCTGTCCTGGTGCCCAGCACACGGTTGTGCGCAGTAGTGCTGACTGATCAATGGATCATTGACACAATGGGGTAGGCATTCTTTCTCAGCCATCTTCTTGCAAAAAAAGGACTCTCCTGAGGAAATTCCCTGGGACAAATGACAATGAAAAGTGGACAGCTGGCTAGCCAGTGACTTGTTCCCTCTGAGCAAGCAGGGCCGGTGCTGGGTTTAATTTAGGCTGCTCCGCCTTTCATGCTTTAAAAGGACTTTCCCACGACAGACTCGGGACCTGCGGTTCTGTGCCATTAGCACCACCACTGAGAGATGGGTGGTGAGAGACGCAGCCAAGTGTGCCGGCCTCTGACCTGGTTCTGCTTTTGCGCTGGGCTTGGAGCTTTTTGTAGCAATGCGGTTTGCGGTTTCCTTCCCAGCTCAACAGATGGAGCGTGCCCGTGTGGTGTACAAAGTCTGGGCTTCGGGGCGGGGGTGTGGTTTGCATCTACAAGTGGGTGGACTTTGGCTGGTCACACATAAGTATGCATATGGATGTGATGACTCTCTTTGGGGGACATCTCAGTCTCTCAGTCTCTGTAGGTTGTGTGCACGTACCTCCGAGTGTGTGTGACTCTGAAGATGGGGTGTACTTATCTGCACGTGTGTGTGTTGTGTGCATGTTACACTTGTGTCCATCTGTGCGTGTGGCTATCTGGGAGAGCTCTCCCACTTCAGTTTCTGCCTTTCTGGGTAGGCACATCAGCGTGTCTCAGCTTCCAGGATGTGTGTCCACCCAAAGCTCTCCAACTGGTTTTCAAGAACAATGGCTCCTTTTTGTCCCCGGATCCTAATCATGGTGCCACATGAAATGGATTCCAATTGGCCCTTTGGCTCCTCCTTCTCCTTCCTGAGAGGGGAATGAAGGAATGGAGGAGCTCCCCGCCCCGTGCTCCTAACAAGGACTCTTTTCCTTCATAATGCCATTTCTTCTCAGTACTCTGTGGTTCTGATAGGGCCCCGGGACCCACAGAAGCATCATTGGGAATCATTTGGCATCATTCAGAATATTTTAATGGGGTCCAGATGCCACAAAGGGAAGACCTTTTTAGAAATCCAGGGCTGTCTTCCACTGCCCCCACCTCCCAGGAGAGAGCTGACATTCTTAGCACTGTTTACATTCTTTTCCTCCTTGCCTGTCTGTTCCCCACCCCTTCCAGGACCTCCTCACTTGGGGTTCACCGATAAACTGTGCCCCTATAAACAAAGCCCTCCTTCCTGCTCTGGAGGAGCCCAGCTCCACCCTGAGTTGCCACAGCTCAGAATCCTGCCTTTCCTTTATCCACTCTCCTTGGCCACCCTCCTTCACCACTGCATTAACCCCTTCGTCTCCTTCAGGGCCTCAGGGTGGAATTCAAAATCCAGGAAGCAGAGAAGGTCGATGTTAATGACTTGCTTCCAGTCTCCAGCCCTCCCTGCACCTCCACTCCCCTACCCTACATCCCAAACCCCTTTCCAGCAGAGAAGGTAGGACAAGGTGCCAGCCAAAGCCAGAGGCTGGAGATCCAGGACACCTGGCTTCTCTTCCTGGCCTCACCGTGCCATTTCCTTTGTGACCCTCAACAATCTCCTTGCTTCATCTGAATAGCACAATTTAGAAAATATATGTGATCATCCCAGCCTCCTCCCGCTGCTAATATCTTGTGGAACATCCACGAACCAATATTTTCACAGAAGCCCAGGACTGCTGGGGTCAAGCTTAGGCATGTGAGAGGTAGCATGTGTGACCCAGGATTGAAGGCAGAGGATTAAAGTGTAACTACCTTACTAGCAGTGGGAAAATACCTGTCTGCTCATGGGGGGCTGGGTAGAAGGTACAGCGGTCCCTCTTCTAAGATGTCACCTTGATGTCCCCAAGAGATGCCCTCCTTGCTTTCTTTCTTTTCTCTGTCATGGGATAAAGCCACCCTATTCAATGTCTATGCCCAAAGCTGCCTACCACTGGCAGGACTGCTTTGGGGGAACAAAGTGAAACCCAGCTCCCTCTTTGGGGCTGGGAGCTCTCTACCTCGCAGGCAGGGGATGGGTCCTCGTCACCCGTCTATCACTGGGGACTGGCACAAGAGAAAGTGTGCCGAACAGTGACTGAGAGGCTGGAAGACCAGGCTGCCACACCTCCACCACCGAGGTCCTCCTGCAAAGACTCAAGCTGCATGGCAAGCCTGAGAATGTCTCCTCTCCTCCTGTTGCCCATTTATCATGAGAGGGGAAGACAGTCCCCTCCCGACTAGAAACAAAATGTCTTGCCTCCTCTTGGGATTAAAAAAAAAAAAAAAAGTGCCGTTTTCTCCATCCATGCCTTCTTCAAAAACAAGAAACACTTTCCTTTCTCCCCTGCCACAGCCTCTCCACTGGCATCTGGATCTTGGCTACCCCCAGCCTTGATTCTTCCGTGATGGGCTTTTGGCAATCTAAAAGGATTTGTGGGATTTTGCTTCCTTCCTCTTTCCAGCCAGGATAGCTCCTCGTTCCCGGCTCAGTTGGAGGGGTCGAATCATGTGAGGCATTAGTTTCTTTGTTGGAGGAGAAACTATCCTGCTTGTGTTGCTTCTTTTCCTTCCAGGCACCAGCCACTCTTTCCTCGGCACCTGCTTCCTTGGGGAAAGTGGGGGTCGATGTGAGAGAAGGATCTAGAGCATGTTCAGCTTGAGTACTAGCCTCTTAAGCCAGACATGCTCCAGCCTTGTTTGAGTTTTCCCTCCCAGGGAGGAGTAAGGAGAGAGACCACAGATCCAAGAAGCATGGCAGATATGACCTCTTCCAAGCTGAGTCCTTCTCCTGATCAGAGAAAGGAAGTGCAAAGAAATCAGGCAAAGCGGTATCCAGGGGTGCCTTGGAAGGCCAGGAGAGAAATGTATCTGTGGGCTGGTGGGCAGCCTCTCCTGCTCTCTCTCTCCCACAATGGATTGATCTCACCCCATCTCCCTGGGTGGTGGTGCCTCACTGATCCTCGAAGAAAGTCTTGTCTGCGCTGCAGGTGGGGTGTGTGACCTTTCCCAGCCCCTGGGGGACAGCTTTACCAAGAGTCAAGGACCTTCATGATTATTTAAGGAGACTAAAACAAATATTTCTTTTTCTACTTCAGGAGGGAAAGAAATATGTCCTGGTCCCTTCTTCTGTTGATGGCTAGGAAGAAAGAGAAAAGGCACTGTTAGAAAACCCTGAATGTCTATCCTTTCTCTGCCTATATAAGGTCTGTCCCAGGCTAGCGCTTAGGCACCAGAGGACCTTTTGTTTCCAAAGAATGGAGGCCCCTTCTCTGCCTCCCTTCAAGCTCCTTGCCTTGGTAAACATCAGGGTGTAGAGTTGGCCACACCATGTTGTAGAACATAAGGAAAGTCTTAGGTTGGGGACTTCTTTTCAGTTCCAGAGGCAGGGCAGTGGTCCATTCTGGGGCCTGGTGGGAGTGAGGGGAGGTGTTCTGGAAAACGATCTGGCTCCTTGGACTGTGCTTCTGACAGGAATGAACCTTTACTGTATGATCGTGGCCAAGACTCAGTTTCCCCTCTGGGCCTCGGCCTTTTAATTCTGTAAAATGTTGGTGTCAGATTTGACCTTTAAGACCCCTTAGCTCCGATTCTATGTCACCACCATCTTATCCCCCTGGACTAATTGGAGAAGATAGGCAGGGTAAAGAGAGGGAAGAAACTTCTGCCTAGTTTGTGGTCCCTTCCAAGAACTTTAAAGCAAGATGGAGAGATTCTAAATCATAGCCTATAACACCTCTAACACATTGGATGAGGTATGAGGCTCTCAGTCACCTAAACTCCCCTAGGCTTCTTTCTTCTCTCTCTCTCTCTCCTCTCTCTCACACACACACACACATAGAGTTGTGATGCACATAAGACCGACCACAAGCTACTAAAGCAAGGGAGGGACAGACTCCCTCTCCCACTATTAGAACCTCTACCCACCAAGCAGTCTCTGCCTCTTCTGGTTCTACTGACCACATATTTTAAATCACAGACCATCACACAACTGCCCTCTTACACAACAAGATAACTTGCACCCTTGGAGCCCCCAACACATAAACAGCAGCCCGGGGGGGGCCTGAATTCAGCAGATTAAGAAGCCCACATTCACTGTCTGCTTCCAAGGGCACAGAACAAAGGTCATTTGGGGGCCCAGGGCTCTCCCTGGGCAATGTATGCTTCTGCCCAGACTTGGATGACCTTTACAGACCAGGCAGCACTAATTCTCCTGGGGCCAGTCATTAGGACGACTTCCCGGAGGAGCAGGTCACTTGCCTCCAACCTCCAGCTGGCTGGCAAAAATGATGGCAAGAAAAAAAAATGATGGCAAGAGTATATACATGGGTACATTGCCTGGGGAGGGTAATTTGGCAGTAAATTCTAAATTGCAAATGTAAATTTATAAATTATGATACAGGAATTCTATCTGCAGGAATTTATTCTTTTCTTAATTAATTAATTAATTAATTAACTTTTAAGAGAGAGACAGAGTGCGAGCAGGGGAGGGGCAGAGAGAGAGAGAGAGAGAGAGAATCTGAAGCAGGCCAGGCTCTGAGCTGTCAGCACAGAGCCTGTCGCAGGGCTCGAACTCGTGAACCATGAGATCACGACCTGAGCCAAAGTTGGATGCTTAACCAACTGAGCCACCCAGGCACCCCTGCAGGAATTTATTCTATAAATATACTTACACATATGTGAAATGACATGTTTCAAGTTATTCACTGCACTATCATCTTTTAGTAAAGATTGGAAGTAAATTAGATGTCCATCAGTAGCCAATTGTTTTCATAGATTATGGTATAGCTATATTATGGAATATTAAAAATGGGAAGCTATTATGTATTGGTATGGAAGGATTACAGATATACATTGTTAAGTTAAAATAAGCAAGGTGCAGGGCACCTGGGTGGCTCAGTCGGTTAAGCATCAGACTCATGGTTTCATGGGTTCGAGCCCCCATCGGGCTCTGCGCTGATGGTGCAGAGCCAGTCTGGGATTCTCTCTCTCTCTGCCCCTCCCCTGCTCACGCTGTCTCTGTCTCTCTCTAAATAAATAAATAAAACTTAAAAAAAAAAAAGCAGGGTGCTGAATAGTGGGGATATTCTACTACCATTTGTGTAGAAAAGAAAGGACAAAAGCACATGTACTTGTATTGATTTATTTACATATAACATATCACTAGATGGATAAAAAGAGACTAATGGTGGGTACTTGTGAGGGTGCTGAAAACCAGGATAAAGGGAACTTTCTATTACATGAATTTTGAATATTTTGATGGTTGAATAAAGTTGAATGCATACCCGGGGCACCTGAGTGGCTCAGTCGGTTAAGCTCTGACTTTGGCTCAGGTCATGAACTCGTGGATCCAGAGTCCGAGCCCCACGAGGGGCTCTCTGCTGTCATCGTGGAGCCTGCTTTGGATCCTCTGTCTCCCTCTCTCTCTGTCCCTTGCCCTCCCTCCCTCTCTCTTCTCAAAAATAAATAAACACAAAAAAGATTAAGTTGAAAAGCACAAAAGCAAGAAAAACAGAATAATCCCACGGACCAAAGTGGCAAAAGAAGGAGCCCTTCTGGCTGTCAGCCTCTTGGGCAGGGGGAGGCCAGACTAGGAATGAGAGCAGGAAGGGCCAGAGTAGAGGGAAGCATGCCAGGTGCTTCGGCAGTGCCCTGCTTACTCATAAAAGCCTTCACTAACAGGGCCTGGAATCTCTCTGCTCACACTCTCCTTTGGTTATTGCCCTAATCAGTCCCCAAACTCAAGCACACTCATGTGGCTTCGGAAAGCTTGTCTTTTTGGAAAATGTAAACATTATTACGCACTTGTTCGGAATAAAGAAGTCACCCCCTAAAGCAATGACAGCCTTTGAAGTTGCTTGACTTCCTAGCCCCCTTCCCCCACCCTGGCCCCCAACTGATGTCCTGGAAAAAAATTGCTGAATGATATGTATTTGTTTTAGAGATTACTCTTTGAGAATCTTATGACACCCCTTTGAGATAACTGGCAACACTCTGGGGTGTTGCAAAACCCAACTGGGAAGTGGACATCCTGATGATCAGCAAGAGGGCACAGCCAAGACTCAAGGCCAAGTGGGGCCTGCCCCACTTGGGCAGGACTGGGGGTGGAGGGCAGAGGATAGGCTTTCCACCTCCACCTAGTGGGCATTTCCTTGGATCCAAAGGTTGGCTTGGGGTACTCATGGGCATGGAAGGCATTTGCTTGGGAGCCACTGACAAACCCTGCTTGTGGGTGAGCTGCTGGGTCCCTGGGAGACAAAACTGGTTCTTTCTCCTCAAGGATAATTTTAGGCCCTCACGTCCCCTCCAGTCTTTCTTACTCCCAACCCCGGGCTCAGCCTCCCAGAGGGATTGCTTAGACCATACAGCGTTCTTTTGAAATATAGAGCTGTTCAAAAGAGACATGTGAGGGTATGGCCCCGGAGGCATTTTCCATGATCATTTTTTCCCCTTTTGTCCCATTGTTACCCCGGGTGGAAGCAAGACATCTCCAGGATCAGGTTGTGATAGGATTTAATAAAGGTGTTATGTCGGGGCACCTGACAGTACGGAGCGGGCATGGGATTCACTCGCTCTCCCAAAATAAATACATAAACATAAAAAAATAAGGGTAATTTTTAATTTATTTTTTTAATGTTTATTTTTGAGAGAGAGAGAGAGAGAGAGAGAGCATGGGAGGGCCAGAGAGAGAGGGAGACACAGAATCCAAAGCAGGGCTCCAGGCTCCGAGTTGTCTGCACAGAGCCCAAGGCAGGGCTCAAACTCACCAACCTTGAGATCGTGACCTGAGCCGAAGTCCCATGCTTACCCGACTGAGCCACCTGGGTGCCCCCAATTTTAAAGAAATTTTAAAAGCAGGGACCCATCTAGAAATTCTCTAGGTGGAAAGGTGTGTGGAAGGGGCAAGGGTCAATGGGGAAGATGGAGAAATGGAAACTTTCAGCATCTTAGGCTATGTGAAGCCTAATCAAAATTCAAATGAGCAGGCAAGTATAAAGACTCCAGGAAAACATCAAATTTTCCTGCTAACTGAAAAGAACAGCAACAAGACAACGGAGAACTGGAGGGGCACGGCAGGTAAATGAAATAGAAGGGAAAGGGGCCAAGTCTCACTGGCGCGAAGTCTTGGGAAAAGAGAGAAGATACTTTGACTTACAATATTTTAGAGAAGGACCCTCAAGTAGGTGCGGTGCTAGTGAGGATCATTTTGCTGGCCCTGGGAGGGTTCCCTTTTCCTCTGACAAGGTAAGGCGGTGGTGGTGATGTCTTCATGACCTTTCTGCTAGCGTCGCTGCAGGACCTTCCGGGGAAATTGGTGCGGCGTTCCAGGCAATCAGTGCCGACGGAGTGTTGAGCTGAGTGCCTGCGGTGGTCACGGCAGGAGTGGGCACATGGTGGCAGAGAAGTCCGGGTGTCGGCACTCCAGATAAGGTTACAGGAAAACTCAGACATCCATCTCATTTCCCTCCCCTCCCTCCAATTCCCTTCCTGGCGCCCAGCATAGAGACTGTTGGCCGCTGCCCCTTTAAGGGCCTCCACTCCTCCCCACCCCAAGCAGTGGCACCGGGGCGGGTAGTGGGGGGGGGGGGGGGGACGCGGGGGGGGGGGGGAGGTTGAGCGTTCTCGCCCCGGTCAACTAGGGAAAATGGCCCAGGCCCGGGAAATCGCTCCCACGCCCCGCTGTCCCCGCCCCCGAGCCGGGTGAGCTGGGAGACCCCTTCTCTCTTTCCCTCCCGCCCCACGCACGCCGCGGGAATGGCTCCGTGGCCTCACGGGAACGGCTCTCTGGCTTCGTGGCCGGATGCCCCCACCCTGACGCCCAATACTGCCAACACGAGTGGGCTGCCGGGGGTGCCGTGGGCGGTGGCATTGGCGGGGGCGCTGTTGGCGCTGGCCGTGCTGGCCACCGTGGGAGGCAACCTGCTGGTCATCGTGGCCATCGCTCGGACGCCGAGACTCCAGACCATGACCAACGTGTTCGTGACCTCGCTGGCCACAGCAGACCTGGTGGTGGGACTCCTGGTAGTGCCGCCGGGGGCCACCCTGGCGCTGACCGGCCACTGGCCCCTGGGCGCCACTGGTTGCGAGCTGTGGACCTCAGTGGACGTGCTGTGTGTGACGGCCAGCATTGAAACCCTGTGCGCCCTGGCCGTGGACCGCTACCTGGCAGTGACGAACCCGCTGCGCTACGGCGCCCTGGTCACCAAACGGCGCGCCCGGGCAGCCGTGGTACTGGTGTGGGTCGTGTCAGCGGCGGTGTCGTTTGCGCCCATCATGAGCAAATGGTGGCGCGTGGGAGCCGACGCCGAGGCGCAGCGCTGCCACTCCAATCCGCACTGCTGCGCCTTCGCCTCCAACATACCCTACGCGCTGCTCTCCTCCTCCGTCTCCTTCTACCTTCCGCTCCTTGTGATGCTCTTCGTCTACGCGCGCGTTTTCGTCGTGGCTACGCGCCAGCTGCGCCTGCTGCGCGGAGAGCTGGGCCGCTTCCCGCCAGGGGAGTCTCCTCCGGCCGCGTCTCGCTCTCTGTCCCCCGCCCCGGCGGGGCCGTGCGCTTCTCCCGCAGGGGTGCCCTCCTACGGGCGGCGGCCCGCGCGCCTTCTGCCTCTCCGGGAACACCGGGCCCTGCGCACCTTGGGTCTCATCATGGGGACCTTCTCTCTCTGCTGGTTGCCCTTCTTTGTGGCCAACGTGGTGCGCGCCCTCGGGGGCCCCTCTCTGGTTCCCAGCCCGGCTTTCCTGGCCCTTAACTGGCTAGGCTATGCCAACTCCGCCTTTAACCCGCTCATCTACTGCCGCAGCCCCGACTTTCGCAGCGCCTTTCGCCGCCTGCTGTGCCGCTGCCGGCGGGAGGTGCGCCACGCAGCAGCCTCCGGGGCTGGAGAAACCTCGGATGCCCCTGCGACGCTGACCAGACCCGCAGAGTCGGGTAGGTAACCGAAGCGAAGGGGTTGGCGGCTCAGGATCTGGAAGCATTCGGTGTCTCATGTGGTCATTTCTCAGAGTTTGGGGCTCGGGAGGAGAAGGTGGGGTTGGGGAGGTCTCTGCATCGAAAGAAGGGGGACAAGGAGGACGGAACCAAAAGGGAACCCAGGACACTTTTTTCTCCGGCATCCCACCCACCTGCCCCAGGGTTGAAGCAAAGAAGGGCGGAGGATTGTTCTTCACCCCAGGACCCAGTGCGGGAAGTGTGGCCAGGAAGTGCGGCTTTACCGTGGGCCTGCCTGGTCAGCTCTAGATTTTCTAGCCCAGTTCTTTGGCCTCCCATATTTCTTGCCGCCACTTGGGCTGGCTTTGACTTGCGGAGAAGAATAGAGGCCCCCGCCCCCCCCCCCCCCCCCCCCCGCCCCCACCCCCGGCCCTTAGTCTCAGCTGTGGTTTCTTTGAAAGGTTTGATAGCTGTGGAGGTGAGACTCTGCTTCGGCTATGAACGGTAAACAGGAGTAGGGGAACCTGTGAGCCCCAGTTCTTCTCCCTGGCAGGAACAGGGCTGGAGATGGGGGTGGGTATTTTGTGGCTGGGTGGAGCCCGGATGCTTTTGTGTGATTACATACATATTCTTTCCAGGGTCCCTGAGTTTCACCCCTGCTCTTTAGGGCTTCTGTTCCCACCCTGTGCCCCTCACCCCAAGATATATTATCTCCATTTTTCAGGGCTTCCTGGGGGAATTTCTTAGGTCCTGAACGACAAGAAACAACTCTGTTCATCCAGAACTTTTGGAAAGCCTCTGGCCTCTGTTTAGAATGAGCCCTGTGGAGTTTCCCAGCTGGAAATCTCTGACCTCCAGAAACTGGTGACTTGGCCTTGGGGTGGGAAGGGGGGCCGACTGGGGAGGGAAAATCTTTAGCAGGTGGGTTTTCACTATCCTCTCTGCCTCTCTGTTTCTGAGAGAACTTTTCTAAGCCCTGAGCTTCACCACTACCTCAGCAGCTGAAGTATCCAGAAGCCTGGAGCAGCCGGACTAGCTTTGGTGGGACACCTGTCACCTTGCTCACTTCTGCGCTGTGTGCTTAGGGCAGAGACAGCACTCCTCCTTCCATCCCTCCTGCTGCCTAGACCTGACGGACCACTCAGTGCTCCCCACGCTCGCTGCTTGCTCTGTGGCCTAGGCTGGGAGCAGGAAGCTAGCAAAGGTGCAGCTTTGGGGTTTTGTCCCTGACACATCGCTACGGATCTCTAAGCACCGGCCTCCCCCACTTTGGACACAGGACAGCTCTGATCTACCTCACAGCAGTGCCAGAAGGACTTCTTCAGGGTTTTTTTTTTGGAGGGGGGTGGGGGGGTGGCTCCGGGATTCATAGGAGGCCGAACCATTAGAACAGATCCCTTCTTTTCCTTTTAGCATCAAATGAATAAATATTACTGAATGCGATTCCTCCATTGCCTTCTTTTCTCTATCCTGCACCACCCCCATAATCCACTTACACCCTTCTTAGAGCTGGCTTTTGACAGATGCGGTAAATTAGGACTAGTCCTTGCCCCTCTCTTCCTAATCCTCATGAAACAAAAAATGAGAAGTCTGTTTGGGTAAAGGGGAGTGAGTTTAAGCCTTTGACACTCCTGTTTGTCCACCTTTCCAAAATTCACAGAACCCAGTTGCAAGTGGGTAGCAAAGCCATGCTACCCAAAGACTTGAGTGTAGTGCTCGTAGGAGGACAGAGTTTGCTGTGCTCAGGATCAGGGCCTATGGGCATATGTCAGCTCCCATGCTATAAGCCAGCAGTGAATTCCTAAGATCCCATTGCCCTTGGGAACCAGTTTTGTCTAGTGTTGTACGTGTATGTGTGTCTGGAGGCCCAGAGTGTTGTCTGTGTTGGGCAAATGTCTTTGGTTACAAATGTATTCTGATGCTTCCTTTCCATAACCTCTACCTTTCCTGGGCTGCAGAAATCAATGTTATCCTCTTGAAGTAAAACTGGAGTCCCAAGTTTGAGCCAGTTGATAAAGTTGTTTCCTTATTTCCAATTCTTATGAACCTTATCAGCAGTTTCCTATGGAAAGGAAATTTCTGTGGCAACCACTGAATCATTTTGCGAGTTCTTACTTAAACTCCGTAAGCAGAGACCATTGCCCGGGCTGAGGTACAGGATGACCAGGAAATCGTCAAATATTTAATGTGCTGTGCGAGAGCGGTGTGCGGTGCACAAGGTGGGTTTGGGGGCTCCGGAGTTATGAAATTTTGATCTGTCCTGAGGATAAGCCCAGTGGATTTCCACATATGGGTGTTCCCTGTGAATTTGACCTGGGCTATGCGGCTCCCTTTCCTCCAGGAGCCCATGTTTTATTTCTCAGGATGTTTGCATACCAAAGATGACTTTCTCCTTTTGAATCCAGAGCAGTGTGAGATCTCTGGGGTCCGAGGTGTGTGGGAGGTTTCTTGGCAAGAACTCAAGTTTTGAATGCTTAGTGGAGAAAGAAGTCTTGCTTTGGCCTGGGATAAGTAAGAGGGCCTCCTCTCTCCATCTCTGGATATTTTTGCAACATCACTGAGGAAAGCTGTCCAGTCATTCCTGGGCAGGGAAGAAGGATGATTTTTGGGAGGGGGGCAGAGAGTGGGGCTCTGGCTTGGAGAAATGTCCTTGAACGTTTTCCAAGAGCTCATACTGCGTGAGTCTTGCTCGACACACACCCATGTGCCAGCTGTCAGGCTCCTTTAGAGTGTTTAGACTTGCACTGGGCTGTGGACTCCATCTGCAAACTGTCACCAGTGCATCTGACAGATGGAGAGTCAGCCATTCTGGTCGTCTCTCCGGCAACTTGTGGCCAGGTGTCAGGCTGGGGGAGATTTACATCTTGGATGCTGAGCAGGCTGCTTTTGCTAACGGGGCCTGAGCAAACAACCATCCTCTGAAGCTAGAGAGGTGAAGACTTACAGACCGATGAGACCGAGCGAGCCTGTGGACCCCTGGCCTTCCTAGAACCTGTTAGCAGGAGCTGGGCATGCACAGAGATGACAGCGCGAAGGGGGCGGAACTTGGCAGAGAGCAGATGAGGAGTGACTGGCTAGTCCAGAGGTGACTTGACCTTCTGCTTCAGGTGGAGCCTCGAAGGAGCAGGCAGAATCAGGGTAAGGAGGAGGCGGAGAGCAGGCTTTCCTGGGACACTCCCCGTGGTAGATTCTTCTGGGGAACAGTGGTCAGCACCGGCTGTGGTTGTCACGGGCAGTCACGGGGCCATCAATCCCCACCAGCTCCATTCCTCAAGCTCTTACAAACTGGGAGCAGCCTTGCTCCTTTCATTCTGGAGCATAGGTGAAGGCCATGGAAATCACGCTCCTTTGTGTTTTGATCCTAAAACCCAATCATCTGGGCTCCCTCTCATGCTTCCTGGCTGTGTGCATATATTCGTGTTTGCATGTCTCTCCAGAGGAGCGGGAACCTGCAATGGGGAGCACAGCTAATGCCCTCCCCGACGCTGTGCAAAAAAGCCCTGGATGTGGTCCACTACGGGACAATGGTTGAGGCAACTCAGTTAAATTAGCAGGAACTCCAGGAGGCCATCTAATCTTTCCTAGCTCGTCCTATTATGATACGAAGGAAAAGCAAAACGCTTTCCTCCGTTTCTTCATCTATAAAGTAAATGGAGAAGGTTTACTTTCTCTCCTCTCTAGGGCTAGCTCTCCCAAAGCTCTGTGCTGGCTGAGGTCGAGCATCGCAGTTTCAGACTTTCCTCCACCCAAGGCGTAAACGGTGCCGGGCGCCACCTGATGGCAATGGCAGGTCCAACAGGTGTGGGCTTCGCAGGGTGGGTCCGTTGGGACTTGCGGCAGGAAGGCAGTGTTCAGAAGGCCACAGACTATCAGGGCTGGAAGAGACCTTGCGAATGATTTAGTCCAATCCTTTGATAAAGCGGGTGAAGAAACTGACTTCTAGAGAGGTGAACTGTGAGTAGCCAAGATCACTTTAGTCAGAGAAAGGCAACACTGGTAGTGTAATGAGCACCACACTTGGAGCTGGAGAAGCAAGAAAGGGAAGAGGAAGGAAATGGTCATTTACTGAGCATCAGTCAATAAGCCAACGCTGTAAGAGGCGATCTACAAATGGCAGGTGAAGTGATACCAAACAAACAGTAGAACCTCATAGAAACCAAATATCTTCTTTTCTTCTTCTTCTTCTTTTAAAGTTATTTATTTATTTTGAAGCGTGTGTGTGGAGGGGGTGTGGGGACTGAGAGAGAGGGAGAGAATCCCAAGCAGACTCCGCACTGTCAGCACAGAGCCTGGCATGGGGCTCGAACTCACGGACCATGAGATCATGACCTGCACTGAAATCAAGAGTTGGATGCCTAACCGACTGAGTCACCCAGGCGCCCCTGGTGATAATCAGATAGCTTCTAACCCAGCCTACGAGACTCTAAATTTCATTTTCCTCCCCTCCACACACACTGATAATCAGTTATGTGACACCGAGCAGGTTACTTGCATCTCTGACATTTTGTTTGCCTGTGAGTCGAATGGAATTCTATTATTGTTCTACTCAGCCCACGCAGACTGGTTTTGAAGACCAACTAAGAGGTGACATATAAAGCAGGAAACTGAAGGAAAACCTTTGGAAACCGAAGGACTCCTCCAGTGTAAGCGGAGTCATTGGAGTAGGCAGCGAGGACTAGTCCCAGGCCTCTGGGGTTTTGATTTGTGGATGGTCCTGCCTCCGTAGACAGCTTAGATCTTGGACTTGTCTTTGGCCAGGGTGGGCACGTCCCACCTCATCTTTCTTCTGCAGGTTCATCCGTGCCTCGGATTGATGCCCCTGGTTTCATATCCATGTCACATTCACATCTCCCCCTCTGGCTCCTTTCTCACACTTAGACTCTCATCTGGCCTGTGTCTGACGTTTCGGTCCTAGTTTGGCTCACCCTTCCATTTCCCACATAGCATTTATAATGAGCTAATTTTTTTTCTTTAATTTTAGAAAGAGAGGAGGGAGGAGAGGGGCAGATGGAGAGAGAGAGAGAGAGGATCTTGAGCAGGCTCACACTCAGCACGGAGCCCAATGAGGGGCTTGATGCCACGACCCTGAGATCATAACCTGAGCCAAAATCAAGGGCTGGATGTTCAACTGATGGAGTCACCCAGGCACCCCAGCGATGAGCTAAATTTTAAGGAGGGACAGAAGTTTAGGACACAGAGCACTTCTGGATATCAGGGCTTTATGGTACATTATAGCAAAAGTTCATTAGAACAAGGCCACGAGAAACCAGAAAGGGAGACGGTCAATTCGTTTGCTAGGGCTGGCATAACAAATTACTTTCCTCATAGTTCTGGAGGCTAGAAGGAAAAAATCAAGGTATTGGCAGGATCATGCTCTCTCTGAAACCTCTAGGAGAGGAATCCTTGGCTGCCTTTTACACGTTCTCCTGGTTGCTGGCAATCTTTGGCATCACATGGCTTGTAGCTGTGTGATTACAACTCTGGGGGCACCTGGGTGGCTCAGTTGGTTAAGCGTCTGACTTCAGCTCAGGTCACAATCTCATGGTTCATGAGTTCGAGCTCCACGTCAGGCTCTGTGCTGACAGCTCGGAGCCTGGAGCTTGCTTCCGATTCTGTGTCTCCCTCTCTCTGCCCTTCCCCCGCTCGTGCTCTCTCTCTCTCTTTCAAAAATAAATATTAAAAAAAACCCCAAAAGCTCTGCTTGTCTTCACATGGCCTCTGCCTGTGTGTCTGTGTCCACACTTATAACAACACCAGTCATTGCATTAGGGCCCAACTTAATTCAGTATGAAGTCATTTTAACTTGATTACATCTGCAAAGACCCTATTTCTAAATAGGGTCACGCTCACGGGTTCCGGGGGATAGGACTTCAGCGATTCTTTAAGGGGGACACAGTTCAACCCACAACAGAGGGTATGGGAAGGAGGAATACTATACTCCTAGCTTTTTTGTACTCATCTTATTCCTGCTGGGTTTTTTTTTCATTTTTTAAAGTATATTTATTTATTTTTTAGACAGAAAGAACAAACAGGGGAGGGGCAGAGAGAAAAGAAGAGAAAGAATCCCAAGGAGGCTCCACACCGTCAGCACAGAGCCCGATGTGGGACCTTAGCCGAAGTCAGACACTTAACTTACTGAGCCACCCAGGCACCCCACTCTTACTGTTTTTTTAGTTTGTTTACTTTGAGAGACAGAGAGAGAAAAAGAGAGAGTGAGGGAGGGGCAGAGAGAGAGAGAGAGAGAGAAGCCCAAACAGGTTCCACACTGTCAGCACAGATGAGCTCTGAGATCATGACCTGAGCTGAAATCAAGAGTCGGACGCTTAACTGACTGAGCCACCCAGGAGCCCCATTATCCCTGCTGTTTTAAACCCACATTTTAAAGGTTCTTCTTCATCCTGTTATCAGTTTGAAGGGTGGTAGGCATTTGATCTACTTATGGATTTCCATTTCAGGGACTTTCCTCCCTTCTCCACTGGCCCCAGATTTGGGAGGCCACTGGACAAGTCAGACCTTGTGTTGTCTCCTGTGGACAGAAGTTGCTCTCCCCTCTCTGGTTTCCTTTATTCCTTAGGTTTTAGGAAGAAACTGGAGTCTTAGCTTAAGTGGTAGAACCCTTAGCTGGGTACCGGGTCTTGCTGAAGATACCCTGGAGCCTTGCTTGCAGCTAGTAGCTAGGTCTGACTATGTGACTAAGGTCTAGCCGGTTTAGGTATGCAGCTTCCAGGTCTGCCATTAAAGGAAAAGGACACATCCTTCACATCCAACTTCTATCTTTTCCACTGGCTGGAATGCAGGTGTGACGGTAGAAACTGAAGCAGCCACCTTAGGTCATGAGATGGCAACTATGTGTTGCAAATGGCAGAAGAACGTGGGTGTTCAATAATGTGGAGTCACCATTTCCACCATGGACTGCCTATGTTTAAGACCCTTAAGTGAAGGAGAAATAAACTCCGATCTTGTTTAAGCCACAGTTATTTTAGCCTCCCCACATTTTTTTTTTAACGTTTATTTTTGAGACAGAGAGAGACAGAGCGTGAACAGGGGAGGGGCAGAGAGAGAGGGAGACACAGAATCTGAAACAGGCTCCAGGCTCTGAGCAGTCAGCACAGAGCCCGACGCGAGGCTCGAACTCATGGACCATGAGATCATGACCTGAGCCGAAGTCGGACGCTTAACCGACCGAGCCACCCAGGCGCCCCTAGCCTCCCCACATTTTAAGCAGTAGCTGAATCAACAAATTCATCAATGAAGGGATAACAAAAGAGGGTAGAAATGAATGGGCATCTGCTGACATTCCATGATGAATGTAGCTGGGGTTGTAGAGCTGCCCTGCTTTGCTAACTCTTAGGGCACCTCTGATCCCTGGGAACTGGCATCTCTATCGAGTCTGAGTTCGTGTTGCACCTGAGACCATCAAGTCCATTTTTTTGATGTTGATTCGCATGGGGACAATGATCAGTGAGTGTATTCGTTTTCCAAGTCTGCTGCAACAAGTTGACCTTGATGACCTCGATGGCTTAAAACAACAGAAATTTATTCTCTCATAATTCTGGAGGTCAGAAGTCTGAAAGTAAGGTGTCAGTAGGACTGGCTCCTTCTGGTGGTTCTGAGGAGGAATCCATCCCATGCCTCTTTCCCAGCTTCTGGTGGTTCTGGCAATTTTTAGCATTCCTTGGTTTGTAGACAAAAATCACTCCGATCTCTACCTCTGTTTTCACTTTCTCCCTGTGTCTGTAAGGGTCTCTTTTCTGTCTCCTATAGGAACACATGTCATTAGATTTGGAGCCTATCCTAATCCAGGATAATCTCATGTCAAGATCCTTACCTTAATTATATCTGTAAAGACGCTTAATCCAAATAAGGTCATATTCAGAGATTCCAAGTTGACATATATTTGGGGACTACTATTCAGCCCACTACAGTGAGAGACACATAAATCTTTTAACTCAGAGTTCCGGTCTCAAAGATTATAATCCACTCCATTTACCCTTCAGGAAAGGGCTGTTCTCTCCAGAAGCTCTTGGACTCTGGTAGGCAGAATTCTGAGAAACCCCAAGGACCCATGTCCTTGTATAATTCCCTCCCCTTGAATGTGGGTGGGACCTGTAATTTGCTTCTTTTTAAAAAAAATTTTTTTTAAATGTTTATTTCTGAGACAGAGAGAGACAGTATGAGCAGGGAAGGGCAGAGAGAGGGGAAGACACAGAATTGGGAAGCAGGTTCCAAGCTCTGAGCTGTCATCACAGAGCCCGACGTGGGGCTCAAACTCACGAACCACAAGATCATGACGTGAGCTGAAGTTGGATGCTTAACCAATGGAGTCACACAGGCACCCCTGTAATTTGCTTCTAATGAATAGAATATGGCAAAGGTGATGGGATATCACTCCTGTGATTATGTTATATTATGTAGCAGAGGTGAAAGAATTTCAAAGATGAGATTAAGGTCTCTACTCAATTGATTTTTTTTTCAATATATGAAATTTATTGTCAAATTGGTTTCCATACAACACTACTCAATTGATTTAAGTTAATAAAAAGGTAGATTATCCTGGGTGGGCCTGACTTAACCAGGTGAGAGACCTTTAAAAGAAGGTCAGGGGTCAGAGCTGGAAGAAGTCAGAAAGATACTCTTGCTGGCCTCAAGGATGCTAGCCACTATGAGTTCCACAACTGCGAGGAAGTGAAGTGGATCCTGCCAACAATCATGTGAGTTGGAAGAGGACCCTGAGCCCCAGATGAGACTGTAGCCCTGGCTGACGTTGTCACTGCAGCCCGGTGAGACCCTGAGCAGAAGACCCGGCTCCCTCATGGCCAGACTCCTGACACATGGAAATTGTGAGTTAATAAATGTGTGTTGTTCTAAGCTGTGATGTTTGTAGTCATTTGCTACACAACAGAAAACAAATGTAGATTCACTGCACAATTCTGCCCAAGGCTGCTCTTTTTAACTGTACTTCTCTGGTGGTGGTTTTCTGTTTTTGTTATTTTTGTTTGTTTTGTTTTGTTTTTAAGTTTATGTTTCTTAAGCTGTCTCTACACCCAACATGGGGCTCAAACTCACAGCCCTGAGATCAAGAGTCATATATTCCACTGACTGAGCCACCCAGGTGCCCCTCTCTGGTGGTGTTTTTAAAGATTTCTTATCAGAAACCAAAGACAATGGACCACGAGCTCAGGAAGATCCCATGATCTGCCATGGTTTACTATTCTTCCAAAGGACCATCGGAGTCTCTTGCTTGGGTGTCCGAGGAATGGGGTCTTTCAGTCTTTGTTTTTCACGAAGACCTGAGAGAATGACCAGTCGGTCTCTGATTCCTTGACCCCCACACACTTTTTAAGAAAATTAGGAGCTAAAGGTCCAAAAGCCATTTAAGTACAGGTTTTATTTCTGAGATGCTAATGAGGAGACCCCTTTCTACCATGAACACACAGCAAACACAGTTCCCAAAATCTCTTTAACAAAACACAAGATGAACTATTGTTGCTTCCGCTGTTAGTATTCCCAGAAGGGACAAGGGATGGGTCACTTCTTCCCAGGGAAGAGAGAAATGGGGACAGGAGAGCTTTGCATCAGCTCAGAGCCACCCACAGTGTCTCTGGTTTCTCTCTAGTCACTGGATCATGTGAGTGAGCCCTTCCTCCCAGGCTTCCCCCTGGGCCCAAGTCTAAGCCTAATTGATGTTGGAACATTCTCCCAGGACCACAGGGAGAGAGACTGGGGAACTAAGGGAGGCATAGGCAGCTGCTGTTCCAATGGAGAAATTCCTACCATTTTTGGGGAAGGAGAAACATATGGGGCTGATGGCGAACTTTACTGCTCCAGCAACCTCAAGTTCCAGAGCCTAGCTGAGTGATGGCTTCCTCCCATTTTCTGAGGGTAGAACTGGTCTTAAGAGCAAACTGTTTTTATCCCTACCCACATCCCCTTGGTCTGGTTGGTAGGTACCTTGGTAGGGTTGCTGGCGAGCTGTGATTGACCTGGGTGGTCTGGTATTGGACTTCTGACTTCACGGAATGAAAAAAAATTTAAACTTTGCCTTTGCTGTCGTCCTTTAACATTTCTTGCAAGTTGTAGTGAAAAATATGTTTCTTTAAAAAACAATAAGGAGGCAGAGGGGTGCCTGGGTGGCTCAGTGGGTTAAGAGTCTGACCTTGACTCAGGTCATGATCTCACCATTCATAAGTTCAAGCCCCAATGTAGGGCTCTGAGCTGACAGCTCAGAGCCTGGAGCCTGCATCAGATTCTGTGTCTCCCTTTCTCTCTGCCCCCACCCCACTCATGCTCTGTCTCTGTCTCAAAAATAAATAAACATTAAAAAAAATTAAAAAGCAGTAAGGAGGTAGAGAAGTTGTACCAAAATAAGTGGAAATTATTGGTGACACATAAGATATTGTTTATGTTAGGCAAGTATTTTTCAGAACTGCCCCTGCTCACCAACATCTCCCTCTTGCTTGGTTTGGTGCCTGGTATTTTTGTGTAGGACATCTGACAAGTCTACCCATTAGCGAATGCCATAGCTGAGGCCCTCATCACTTCTTAACCAAATTAACTAAAATAGTCTCCACTTGGCCTGCTGAGTTCTGGATACCCTCCAATTCATCCTCCACAAGCCCCCAGAGAGATTTTTATAAAATATAAATCTGACAATGTCATTCCGTTTCTTAAAATCATTCAATGGCTTTTATTTTTTATTTTTTAATATGAGATTTATTGTCAAATTTGTTTCCATACAACACCCAGTGCTCATCCCAACAGGTGCCCTCTTCAATGCGCATCACCCACTTTCTCCTCTCTCCCACCCCCCATCAACCCTCAGTTTATTCTCAGTTTTTAAGAGTCTCTTATGGTTTGCCCCCCTCCCTCTCTAACTTTTTTCCCCTTCCCCTCCCCTATGGTCTTCTGTTAAGTTTCTCAAGATCCACATAAGAGTGAAAACATATGGTATCTGTCTTTCTCTGTATGCCTTATTTCTCTTAGCACAACACTCTCCAGTTCCATCCCATTCAATGGCTTTTAAAAAAATATTTCTTTATTTATTTTGAGAGAGAGAGAGCTCACACACGCAAGTGGGAAAGGGGAAGGGAGAGAGGCGGGGAGAGAGAGAGAATCCCAAGCAGTCTCCACACTGTCGGTGCAGAGCCTGACATGGGGCTCGATCTCAAACTGTGAGATCATGACCTGAGCCCAAATCAAGAGTTGGACGCTCAACTGACTGAGCTACCCGGGTGCCCCCATTCAATGACTTTCTGAAGCATTTGGGGGTAAGTTTCAGAACCCTCAACAGAGAGATGTGGCATTAGATGGATAGTGCCTATCTTCCTAATCTGATTTCCCACCACTCTCCTCCCCCATACACTTTTATTCCAACCACACTTACATTTACTAAAGAACTCATGTTCTTCTTTGTCTTTGTATCTTCACACAGACTGTACACTCTGTCATCCATTTAAACACAGATTGTTCACTGTGTTCATCAACTCGTGCATCTCAGCCGTGAATTTTTATTGAGTGAACAGGCTTTAGGTATGTTACAAAATAAAACTCACACAATTTGCCAAGGGCTTGAATGTAGGGTATAAGAGAAAAAGAGAAGTCAGGGACGAGACCAAGATTTTTGGCTTGACCACCTGGCACAATGACTTGCCACGTACCACAGTGGGGGGCGAGGGAGGTGCGATATGAAGCTATGTGTAAGTTTTTGGACACAGTAAATTTGAAAAGTCTATTAATTATTGGAATATCAATAGGCATTTGGATTTCCAAGTCTGTAGGTTAGGAGAAAAGTAACTAGATATATAAATTTGACAGCTGGGTATTTAAGCTCACAGGAGTGGATAAGCTTACCTGCATGGTGACTGTAGACAGAGAAGAGAAGAATTCAGAGTGCATCAAATCAACACAGGGGACACTTTAAACTTATCTGATGTCATATGTCAGTTACATCTCGGTAAAGCTGGAAAAAAAATAAAAACAACTCCAGGCATTAAAAAAAAAAAAAAATAAATAAAGGAACTCAGAGGACCGAGCCCTGGAGCATTCTAACGTATAGAGGTCAGAAATAGAAGGAACCAGGGGTGCCTGTGTGGTTCAGTCAGTTAAGCGGCCAACTTCGGCTCAGGTCATGATCTCTTGGCCCATGAGTTCGAGCCCCGCGTCAGGCTCTGTGCTGACAGCTCAGAATCCTGGAGGCTGTTTCAGATTCTGTGTCTCCCTCTCTCTGACCCTCCCCATTCATGCTCTGTCTCTCTCCGTCTCAAAAATAAATAAACGTTAAAAAAAATTAAAAAAAAAAAACAGACTTAAAAAAAAAAAAAGAAATAGAAGGAACCAGCAATGCCAACTGAGAAGCTGCAGCAGGAGGGTTAAAGGAGAGGCAAAAGCAAGTGGCATTCTGTTTCCCAGAATTCATATTAGATTCTGGGGGTAGAGTTGTCCAAAGAGGAAAAATTTGCCAAGATATGAGAGGCAGAAGTGAAGTAGTACCCATTAATACCTGAAGGACTTCAGAGTGAGCTGCAGAAAGCAGAGGTGCTGGTGGGTCCTGGTTTGCCTTCAGACTCTCCTCCATGCCATGTCCAGCTCTGCTTCCAGCCTGTTGACTCTGACAACTGTTGGCTGCAGACTCAGAGATGTAGGGAGCTGCACAGAAGCCGTATGTTCCCATAGACCTCTCTACGCATTTTCCCTTCTTAGTCCCAATTCTATAGCTGGAGGTGCCTGGCTTCTGGATTTCCCTCTACACTCTGATTTGCCCACCTGCAGGTGCGTCAGACAGCCTGATTACTGATTTTTCTTTAATTCTCCAACTCCCTTCCATGGCCCTTTCTTTCCCTGGGTCCTCTTCCAATTGTGTGAACTCTAATTCCTACAATACCCACACCACTCACCGTAGTTCTGCTTTAGATGAGTTCTGACACATGGGGTAACAGCTGGAGAAGGAAGGGGAGTTCAATGGAGTGCTCTTGATTTTTAAGGTGGGAGTTTTGATGCCTGTTTGTATGTTCGAGAGAGTGTTCTAGTGGAGGGGGCTGGATATAGAGGAGAGGAAGGACAGCTGCCGGACAGTGCAGCCAGGACCTGGGGCACAAAGGCGAAGGGTCGGCCAGGATGGGGCACAGAAGAGGTGGGCCCTAGCACTGCACTAAAAGACGGAGCAGGTGGGTACTTAGGCAAATAGATTGGCAGCTGTAATGGGAGTATGTGAAACTCTCTTTCCAGAGCTTTTCTGTCTCTGTGAAATAAGTTGAGACTCTGTGAAATAGTTGAGACTACCAGGAGGAAGTGTGGGGTATTGGAGTTGAGAGGGAAAGGGGTGATATAATTGTGAAAATTTGTCGTTTTTTGCTGCCCAGACTGTGTACCTCTTGGCAAACTCTCCATTTTCTAAGTCTCCTAAAGGCAGAACTGGCCTCCCACATTTGAAGCCATAACGACCAGGCTAACTGCTCCACCCCTTAGCTAGGAGGGGGGGGGGGCGGGAAGAAGAGGGGGAAGGAGAGGCTGAGGGACACGTGAATGGGGTCAGCCAATCAGGTACGGACTTCCTGGTCCATGGGCCTTCAGGGCCTCCAGGTTAAGAAGGAAGTATGGCAAGGGTCCTGACCCACGCAGAATCTGTGGCAACAAAGTCCCATATCTGGGGCCTGTAGTGGCAGCCAGCCTTCCCGAGGCCAAGCAGAGGACTATGAGGGTGGGGCAAATCACAGCATCATCTGCTGTTCAGCAGTAGAATCCCCCACCTGCTTCCTTTTGTGGTTTGACGGTGGCCATGCTCCTGCTTCCAAATCGCCAACTTCCCTATCAATTCTGTCAGCCACCGTATGTTTCCAGTAAATCCCTCTGAGACTTAAATCAGCTAGAGTCCATTTCTGTTGCTTGCAACCACAAATCTAAACTGATACAAGAATCAGAGACTTGAGTCATCTAACAAATGTTCTTTCTTCCAACTTCTCTTCACAAGCAGTTGACATCATTTTGGGGGGTTTCCTATATGACAGGGCAGTAGTTTCTGAAAGCTTCAGGATCATTTCCTTATAGCTCTATGACTAGAGAGTAATGAAAATCTCTTCTCTTCCAGCTCCAACAAGACTCCAGCAGAGCAGGCTTGAGCCACATGCCTCTTGTCTGAGCAAGCACTGTGACTCAGGATTCGGGAACCAAAGCTGGGGAGTGGGGTGGGGCCTGCTACCAGAAAGAGCAGGAAAAGGGCTTCTGGGTGGACTCAGCAAAAAATCACCAACCTTTCACCTTTTGAAATCACCATCTTCTACCTTCCACCTCATCAGCCCATACTTGTTTTCCCCAAACATGTAATTTTAATAATGGTTAAAACTAACAATAAATTTTTCCACATGCAAAAAAAAGTCACTGTCTCCTCCCCAAAGAGAACAACCCATACTCACACTCAACAACCAGCTAGGAGTTAGATCTCTGAGTGAGATGCATTTTCTTCATCTGAAAGTGGTTACCCATAATACTGCAGCTTATGGACTAAAGATGAACTTAACCATTCCCAGTACATTCAATGTTCAATGCTGGGCAGGAAAGTGCTATAAAGTCCATCTAGAAAAGTGAAAGGAGAGCAACACACAGTGACCACTGGTCCAGACCTCATACCATGTTTATGTGGACATAGACATTAGGTGCAAACATTTTTTTGATCCACACTTCTAGCAATGGAATTGGCTCTTTGGATCAGCTAATAAGGGTGCCCTTCTCTTCGAACCTCCCTTTAAGAATTGTTTTTTTTTAATCAATCTTTCTCTTTCTTTCTTTCTCTTATATGTATATATATATTTTTTTGAGAGAGAGAATTACATGGGGGGCAGAGAGAGGGAGAGAGAGAGAGAGAGAGAGAGAGAGAGAGAAGCGGGGCTCACCCAGGGCTGGTGTTTTACCTGAAGCAGGGTGTGTGTTTACCTGAAGCAAAACTGTAAAGTTTCAGGGCACCTGGGTGGCTCAGTTGGTTGGGTGTCTGACTTCGGCTCAGGTCATGATCTCACAGTCTGTGGGTTTGAGCCCCGCGTCGGGCTCTGTGCTGACAGTTTAGAGCCTGGAGCCTGCTTTGGATTCTGTGCCTCCCTCTCTCTGACCCTCCCCTGTTCATACTCTGTCTCTCTCTCTCAAAAATAAATAAACATTTAAAAAATATTAAAAAAAAACTGTAAAGTTTCAAGTTACCAAAGATTTTGAAAGCTATCTTAACAATTACCCATAAAAACTTTGAGACAGAATTAACCATCATTTTAAGTCATGTTTTTGCTAACAAATTGCAATAGAGATAACAGAAGCTTATTTGACTTTTAATAAACCTTAGTAGAATAAAAGTTTCATATTTAATGCTAATAGACAGGTCTATCTCAAACCAGCAAACTTAAAGTAGCTTAAACATCAAATATGTTCCACCTGTGTCCATGTAAGACAATTTGTTCCCCATTGTCAATTTTTACCTGGAACACTAGTGGGGAAAGCTAAAGTGGGCAGTCCAAGTGGGTGCTCTTTGTTCCTTGACACTGAGGGTGGGAGGAAGAGCCAATGGTGCTGCAGGCCCCGAGGATGGTATAGAATCAGTTAGGCAGGCCGCACTCTAGGTGGTGCAGAAACAGGAGGAGGCAGAAGAGGCAAGATGCTGCCAGCAGGTAGGGAAAGGGTTCCTGGTTCTACATGTGCTCAGTGTGGACAGAGGAACAGGCACCATGTTTCTTTTCCTCCAAAGTGGAAATATGCAGTCCATGTCAGGCCAGAGAAGACAGGGAATTTCCCTGAAACAAAGGGAGTTTCGGCAGCTGCTCTGCTTGAGAATATTCCTTAAAGTCCAGGGATACTAACCACAGTTGGCTCCAATTAGAGCCATTACCTGGGATATGAATAGGGAGAAGCCCCCCTCTATTAGGAAGAGGAACAGAGAGAGAGTCAGCATCCCCTTCATCAGGGATGGCCTCTGCTTCCTCCAGGGATTGAGTTCTATCAGGTGGAGGCCTGTTTAGACATCCAATATGTCAGGAGGGAGTTTACTAGTTAAACATATTCAGGCAAACACATTCTGCAAGAGGCCCTTAAGTCTAGGTCCTGATTTAGAGCCATGAAGGGCTGGACCTAGATAGGGTATCTCTGTTCATTTGCCTTGTTTCCTGCAGGAGAGATCTAACTGCTGGATCCAATGAAGACCATGCAGTGTTAAAGAAGATCACTACTTTCCCAAGTTTTGCAATTCCAATGCTTTCCAGTGGGTTAAAGAGGCATCCCAAGGGAGAGCCCCTGGGGACCAAAGAGAATCTCCCATGCTCCTCCTAGAGAGAGAAGGTCCATTACTAGAAAAATTCCCTCTGACTTGCCGGTGGTGTCCCGCACGCAGGATATGTCAGAGGTTCCTGAGGTGTCAAATCAACCCAAGGTGTCCCTGGAACAAAATCACTGTGATCACCAACTGGCCACTAAGGGCCCCTGTAGAAGAGAGGCTGGCTCTCCCCCCACTTCCCCATTGCATTCTAGAGTTGGGGGGAGGCAGAGTCAAGGAGAAGTTTCCAAAGGGATTTTCATATGCTAAAGAAGACTCACAGGATACTGCAGGCCTAGCTATTGTCAAGCTAAGGTTGTTTTTCCCTCTAGCAAAGGATTAGCATTAACATTAGACTACAAATGGGTGCTGGCATATGAATGGCATATTGCTGTGCTGAGAAGGCCATGAAGAACCCGCTGGTATTTTTTTTTTTAATTTTTTTAATGCTTATTTTTGAGAGACAGAGACAGGGTGCGAGCATAGGAGGTGAAGAAAGAGGGGGAGACAGAGAATCCAAAGCAAGCTCCAGGCTCTGAGCTGTCAGCACAGAGCCTGATGCAGGGCTTGAACCCACAGACCTCGAGATCATGACCTGAGCCAAAGTTGGATGCTTAATCAACTGAGCCACCCAGGTACCCCAGAACCCACCATTTTTAACCCACAGAAAACACTGGAAAAGTTTTACAAAATTACCCAATTCTGTAGTTGAGGACAAGGATGGAAAACAGTAGTTAGAAATCCATCATGATCTAAGTGACATTTCAACACATGTAGTCCTTATAGCTGGCTTCTTAGGAAATAGTCCCCAGCTGGGTTTTAATTCAATTGGATACTGGTTTCAGCTGGCTCCCAATGGAGTTCCCATGGTCAGAAGCAGCTAGACCAGAGATGTGGAGAGGATCACGTTAGACCAAACAGGAGGAAACCTCACACAGGAGTCTTAAGATTGGCAGCCATGCTAGTCACTTAGGTGGCTGTCCCATGCCCAAGACAGACAACTTGTATAAGGACAGGAATAAAGACAGGGCATCAAGGTTTTGAATCTTATTACTAGTGTGGCCAGGGTACTAATTTCCAGCCAAAAGGCAGACTTTCTCCTCTCCATAGAGTAGCCACAGGCAAGAGGATTGCAGCCTGAGAAATCGACCTGAAAGTGTTCCAATAAGACCATACTTCTCAAAAACAACAACAACAACAAAAACAACCGTGAAATGAGAGTAAAAGAGGAAACGAGAAAGGTATACTCACCAAATTTGCACGAAGGCTTAGAGTCCAGATGAAAAGACTCATAGTCCCACGTTGGGCACCAGATGATGAAGTTTTGAAGTGATGGGGGGGGGGGGGGTTCATGGGGTCCATAGCCAATGGCCAAGAAAGAATTCTTGAAGATGTCTTTGGTGCAAAAGGTTGATTTATTAAAGCATGGGGACAGGACTCATGGGAAGGAAGAGCTGCACTGGGGTCCTGACAGGTAACCCATTATATATCCTCAGGTTGGGAGGGGGTCAGGGATAGAGTAAGTCTCTAAGGAATTTTGGAAGCAAGGTCTCCAGGACATTGAGGGGCTAGTTGTTGCTAGAGAAACACATTTATCACTGCTTAATAAAATCTCAGTCATGAGACCCTTCAGATGTATATTGGCGGGCCATAAGCTTGGAGCATGATTGCCAGCATATATCTTGGGGGAGTTGAGATAAAGGAAGTAGACTTACAGGATCCTCGAGGTTGGGTTAATGTTAAGCTAAGGTTCTCTTTTGCCCTTAGCAAATGTCATCATTGAGGCAGCTGAGCTCCTAGAGGGAGGTCACTCTGCCAGTTCAAGGACTTGGCAATCAGCAGTAGGCAGTAAGGGAATTTAATTTTTCATTTACCTTAGTTTCCCACATTACCATGGCAAACACTTAAACCCCTTTCCTTTGTTCTTGGGTAGCCAGGAGTGTCTGAGGAATATCATACATATTCCACCTGGTGGGGGTGGGGGGTGGGAGGGGCAGATGGTGGGTGCTACCTTGTGCTCAGCCTGCCTCATTCTCCTTCATCAGTATTACCATTTCAACTAGGTTATTAACTTCCAGCCAAAAGGCAGGCTTTCTCCTCCCCATAGAGTAGCCACGGGCTAAAGGATTGCAGCCTGAGCAATTGACATGAAAGTGTACCAATAAGACTATATTTCTCAAAAAGCCCCTGAGATGGAGTAAAGGAAAAGAAAAAGTATTCACCAAGTATGCACCAAAGCTCAGAGTCCAGATGAAAAGACTCATAACCACACGTTGGGAATCATATGATGAGGTTGTGGGGTGATGGTGGGGTTCATGGGGTTCAGAGCCAACAGCCAAAAAAGAATTCTTGAAGACGTCTTTGGTGCAAAAAGGTGACTTTACTGAAGCACAGGGACAGGACCTGGGGACAGAAAGAGCTGCCCCAGGACCTTGAAGAGAGACTGGTTATATACCTGGGAGTTGGGGGAGATCAGGTCAAAGGGAAGTTTCCAAAGACATTTTCATATGCTAAAGAAGACTCAGGATACTGGAGGCCTAACTATTGTCAAGCTAAGATTGTTTTTCCCTGTAGCAAAGCATTTACATTAAGTGAGTAGGGAGTTCCTGGAGAAATGTTTTTTCTGCCTTCCTCAAATATTTGCCAATGGGTTGCAGGTTATACGGAAATTTAGTTTTATCTGCCATTTCCTTCTGCCTTTGTTCTCCACATCACTATGAAGAAGAGGGTGATGTTGAGGCTCCAATAAACTGAGTCTATAGGTTTCTAGAGATTAGGCTATTGATAAGATCATCCTTTTCTTTTCTTAGGCAGCCAGGAGTGCCTGAGGGCTATCACATATATCCCACCTGGGGAGGGAGGGGATGTGTGTGCTAGCTTGTGCTTTGCCTTCAGCTTGCCTTATGCTCCCTCATCAGTTCTGTACCTGTACTACATTTGCTTTTGCTCCCACGCCCAGAGTCAGCTGGCGAACAAAGCTGAAGATGCATCTAGAAGAACAGAGCCAAGGAAATCACAGAGAATGAAGCCGGAACCCTGATGGCACGTTGACACTCTGGACCGAACAGCAACTGAAAACAGCGGTATCCTGGGCTGATCAGTTTTAGAGCCAATAAATGATCTCTCTGCTCAAGCTATTTTGGGCTGGGCTTTTTTTTTTTTAATTACTTGCAACATAAACAGTTCTGATTGGCACACATGTTAAAATTCTCACAACTGAAATGTCAAGTGGGAATTCATGTAAATTACATGTAAATTTTGATATCAATTACCTTAAGACATAAACATCATAGAAAAGAAACCAGAAGGGGATACACCAAAATGTTAATAGTGGTTATAAATTGACTGTAGGAAATCCGTGCTCTTCATTAAAGTTTTTTTGGGTTTTAAGGTTTTCTATCATAATAGGGATAATTTTCATAATCATTTGTCACAAGGCAGAATTTGAAGCAGGCTCCAGGCTCTGAGCTGTCAGCACAGAGCCGGATGTGGGGCTCGAACCCACAAACTGTGAGATCATGATCTGACCCGAAGTCGGATACTTAACTGACTGAGCCACCCATGCATCCCTTTAAAAAAAATTTTTTTAATGTTTATTTTTGAGAGAGAGAGAGAGAGAGAGAATGAAAGCAGGGGAAAGGCAGAGAGAGAGGGAGACACAGAATCCGAAGCAGGCTCCAGGCTTGCAAAGTTATTTTTAAAAAGTAAAAGAAGAGGGATGTGTGGGTGGCTCAGTTGGTTAAGTGTCTGACTCTTAGTTTCGGCTTGGGTCATAATCTCACCGTTCGAGCCCTCCCTCTCTCTCTGCCCCTCTCTTGCTTGCTCTCTCTCTCTCTCTCTCAAAATAAATAAACCAAAAAATAAAATAAGATAAGATAAAATAAATAAAAGAAGAAAGCAAAATGCAAGACTGATCCTACAGAGACTGGCTCTTTCTGCCCTTGATATCTGCCATCTACACTTGCTGCTTGGTCTACTGCTGAACCAGTTAACACATGTAGAAGTCTTGGCTCTAGAACTGAGAGAAAATAGGATTGGCTTACTGAGCTGCCTATGATACTGTTTTCTTTTTTTTAAATTAAGTTAAAATTTTAAAATGAAGTTTATGTATTGATTTTGAGAGAGAGAGCGCAAGTAAGCATGTGCTCGAGGGAGTTGTAGAGAGAGAATCCCAAGCAGGCTCTGCACTGTCAGCACCAAGCCTGATGGGGGGCTTGAAATCACAAACTGTGATCATGGCCTGAGCCAAGATCGAGAGTTGGATGCTTAACCAACTGAGCCACACAGGTACCCCGTATTATACTGTTTCTAAACATAGTAGTCTTATTTAAAATAACTGTGGAAGAAAACAGTGCTCTTTCCATTCCTTTTAAAATCTGGGGCCCTTAGCAAAATGAAAGCAGAAACTTTTGAAATGTATCCCTCAACTTGCGTCATGGCTGGGTCTGAGGTTCTCACTTCTGCAGGAGAAGCTCTCCCCTGGCTCAGAGGCCTCGTTGCCTTGCCCTTTCTTCCAAGGGGCTGCCTTGTTATTTTGGATTGGGCAACTGGGGGAAGAGAAGGCAGTGAGGTAGAGAGAGGTGCCTAGAAATTCCAGGTCCTCCCACCGCCTGCTCTCTGCCCACTCTCTCAGGGGATCGTCCTCAACTGCCATGGAATATTCCCATAGCCTTCGGGAATCACCCCCTCAGAGACCAGGATTTGTAGGGTTCTGTTGCTCTGGTAACCAGAGATCTGGAGCCTCTACATTGGACCTGCTGCAGTTCTGGAAAGAGGCAGCCCTGGTTGGGCCAGGCTTGGGGGAAGGCTTTGGGGCAGGAGCAGGGGAGAGCAGAGGCTTGGCCATACTTGTATCTCAGTGATGCCCACCCTTTCAGTGTTCTTGGATGTGCCCCTAGCCCAGAAGCTAGAGGGAAGCTTATTAAAGACCTACAAGCAAGACAATTGTCCTAACAAGATGTTCCTGGCCTATAAAGGTAGATGTCTCATGGTTTTGGAAAAAAGCAGAAAATGTCCTGGATCATTCTGTGCCCTTTGCCTTTCACTAGGACTTCCAGGGATGGGGTAAGACCTATGTCCTCTACCCTGGCTCTATGCTTCAGGGTCTGCTTGGGCACTATACTTTTTCCCTGATCCTCTCCCCTTTTCTGTTCCTGAACTAAGAATGGCTCCCAAAATGGACTCTTGTGAAATGCAGCCAGCCCTTGCCACTGTGAAAGTCAGGGTTACCTTTGTTCAGCCTTGTATATATACGGCACGTGTGGTGTATCATTTTTGCCCTTTAAAATGGCATAGATTTAGGGGCACCTGGGTGGCTCGGTCAGTTAAGCCTCCAGCTCTTGATTTCAGCTCAGGTCATGATCTCACAGTTTGTGAGTTCGAGCCCTGACAGTGTGGAGCATGCTTGGGATTCCCTCTCTGCCCCTCCCTCTCTCTGTGTCTCTCAAAAAAACGAAAACAAAAACAAAAACAAAAAACTTTAAAGAAAGTGACATAGGTTTAAAAAAAATGGCATAGGGTTCAGTTGTCTTTAAAAAGACAAAAATTATACACATTCACTGACAGCATGTTGTTTTTATAAAGGGGAGGGAAGAAAAAAGTTGTCTTTTCCTAGGCAACTTTCCAAAGCCCCAAGAAAGCCAAGACAGATGAATTGTTTGTGGGCTATCTGCAGAGCCCAGACCTGGAGGCCCTGAGGCAGGGCATCCAGAGCTCCCTCTGTGGTTTTCCCTCACAGTCTGTATGAGTAACAAAGGCCAGCCCTGGGTTTCTTCCGTGGTGCGCAAGACCCGACTGCAGATTGCACAGGATCCCTCTCTGAACTACGAGTACATGCCGGTGATGGGCATGAAATCATTCATCCAGGCCTCCTTGAAACTCCTCTTTGGAAGGCACAACCAAGTCATTGTGGAGAACAGGGTGAGATGAAGGGCCCTTTGTTTATTCACCCAGATACAGGGAGTGGGACTCTGGGGTTGCACAGTCTTAAACCCGGAAGGGGCCTTGGAGGGCTCCCTGGCATTGACAGAGGACACCCCTGAGACTCAGAGTCCAGAGACTTAGTCCGTGAAGGGCAGAGCCAGGATCAGAACCTGAAGAACCACACTGCTGATGTACAAGCTCTTTCAAGAAAGGAATAGTCAGGGGGCGCTTGGGTGGCTCAGTCGGCTAAACGTCTGACTCTTGATTTTGGCTCTGGTCATGATCTCACGGTTCATGGGATAGAGCCCCATGTGGAGCTCTGAGCTGACAGTGTGGAGCCTGCTTGGGATTCTCTCTCTCCCTGTCTGCCCCTCCCCTGCACACTCACATGCTCTCTCTCTCTCTCTCAAAATAAATAAATAAACACTAAAAAAAAGAAATAGTCTGGATTTGAGGCAGCACTAATATCACTATTACTCTTTTTTAAAGAGTTCATTCTTTTTTTAAAGTGTATTTATTTTGAGAGAGAGAGAGAGAATGAGGGGAGGAGTAGAGAGAGAGGGAGAGAGAGAATCCCAAGCAAGCTCCATGCTTTCTGCATGGAGTCCAACTTGGGGCTCAAACCCACAAACTGTGAGATCATGACCTGAATCAACATCAAGAGTCAGACACTACCGACTAAGCCACTCAGGCTCCCCTCAAGAGTTATTTCGTTTTATTTTCTGCTGGCAGGTAGGGGGTGTGCACACTGTTGGTGACAATGGTGCCTTCCAACTTGGGGCCCAATTCCTCAAAATTTGGCGTCAAGATTCTCAAGTAGTTTACATTATTTCTTCTAGAAAAGGTGAGTATTATGCAAAGTGAGGGTGACAGAAGATTCTTCTCCCCTGTTCCTGATTCCTGCCCCATTTGCAATCTTCACTGTTGTCTTTCTCACTCTCTGTCATGAACAAAATGGTGTGGATGAGCCAAGTATGTTTGTCCTTTTCCTGTTATTATCCCACCTTCAGCCATTGACCTTGAGGCCCATTCTCTGGCATGTCTGCCGCCATTTTTTCTGTATCAACTGGAGGGGGGCTGTGTTCCCACAGAGCCACATGGACTCGTCTTCCAGGACATGGGCTTTAAAGTTTCCGAATACTCCTTCTGGGACCCCAAGAAGCTGCGAGTGGACCCCAACGTGCTTCTCAATGTGGTGGAGGTAGAGGGGCCCTGCTCAGAATCTTCTCCCCACACCTGATTACAGTTTTATTTTCCTTTCCTCCCCTCCACCCCTGTCATCATGAAAGACCTTTCCTAGGCTTGGATTTGCCTGTTTAGTAGGAACTAACATGGAGGATCCCTTCTCCTCCATGGGCCCTGGTACCACTCCCACTTGGTAGGGAAAATGCCTGATGAGACAATGTCTACCTGCAGCAGGCCCCACATGGCTGTATCTTTGTGATCGGGAACACTGGTGACTGCAAGTTGACACAAAGTCAGTGGGCAAGGTTGATGGCCAGCATGAAGGTGAGGCCAGTATCCACCTGACTTTCCTCCCTCTCACCATCCACCATCTCCTCCACCAATCTTGTCCTTTTCCTGTTCTCCTTTCTCCTACAGAGAAAGCAGATATTCCCATTTTTTGACATTCCCTATCAAGGCTTATCCACCGGGGACCTGGAAGAAGATACTAATTTCTTACAATACTTTGTGTCTCAAGGTTTTGAATTCTTCTGCAGCCAGTCTCTGTCCAAGACTTTTGGCATCTATGGTACAGTATGGGGAGAAGGGCAAGGGAAGGCCTAGTGCTCATATGGTGCCACGGCCATGGCACTAACGATGTATTTGACATCTCTACTGTCTGGAGAGAGCCAAGGCCTCCAGGGAGAGCACCATGGAGGCAGATGGGAAGAACACCAAGCTACAAGTCAGGTTCTGTGATATTGTCTCCATTCAGCTACTAAAACTAGCCACTAAAACTGACTCCAGTGAAATCATTTTGCCCCTTTGGGCCTCTGTTTCCTCAGCTATAAGATGAAGGGGTAGGACTTAGTGATCCTTCAAGTGCCTCCCATCTTTGAGACACTTACTTATGGCTACTTTTTCTGGAAGAAGAGCCTCTGGCAACTTCCTGGGGCCTGGATAGCTGCTTGGCTAGGCTACAAGTAGGAGGGCCCTGTAGTCCAACCCTCTCTTCTACAAGGTTGGAGGTAGGGTCATAAAGGAAGGCTCTGGTAATGGAGGAGGAGACTGAGGGGCTATCTGTTTCAATGCTGCAGATGAAGGAGTGGGGATCCTGGTCGTGGTGGCACTCAACAACCAGCTCCTGCTATGTGTCCTCTCCCAGCTGATGACACTCACCCGGGCCCTGTGGCTAAACTCTCCCAGTAGGGGTGCTCGCATTATCACCTCCATCCTCTGTAACCCTGCTCTTCAGGGAGAATGGTAAGGGCAGAGGGTGGGGGCAGGAAGGGGGATGGCAGAGCCTCTAGACATACCTGTAGACCTGCCAATTCACAGGATTCTTCCTTGCCTCTTTGACTCCATTCATTCGTCAACATTTGCTGAGTACCCACTGTGTACTAATTGTAGGGGCCATGCCAAAAGTTGCCTTACCTTGGGGGAGGGGGTAAGAGGACATTCTTTTTGGACACAGTCCAGTGAATTACTTACTCTTTCAGATTGCAGGAGGAGGTTAGGCAGCATCAAGGGTTTGCTACTCTGGCAAAATCTGCCTACAAGCCTGCTTGGCTTGCTTTAATTTATATGGGCTGAAACTCTCCTATTTATAATCATTCCAGATCCCTGGCTCTCCTAGTGTGCCCTCAGGCACCCTGGTTGGGGTTTATGAAGGGAAGAAGAATGGAATGGCAATGAGGAGGTTGAGAGCAGGGGGAGGGTGGAACCTCATACTTTAATTCCTTGCTGTCTTTCCTTTCGCAGGAAGCACAGCCTGAAAGGACTTGTAGAGGACATCATGCTGACCAAGGAAAAGGTGAAGGAGAAGCTCCGGCTCCTGGGAACCCCTGGTTCCTGGGATCACATCACGGACCAGAGTGGGCCCCATAGCTACCTTGGACTCAACTGTAAGTATCTAAGAGGGGGTAGCTCACCCTTTCTGGCCTTGGGCTTATAATTGAGCATTAAACTTCACTGACCTGTCCCTAGCTTCACCTCAGAGTCTGATTCTTTCCTGAGGGAAGTAGAGCTGCTTTAAAGACCCTTCTGGATCCCCAGAAATGCTGACACTCCCTATTCTCTGTAATCCACCCTGGGCTAGAGGAGAGTTAGAGGTGGCCACCTTTGTATCTCAGACCCTGTGATTATCACCAGCTGAACAGGTGGAGTACCTGGTCAAGGAAAAGCATATCTACATCCCCAAGGATAGTCAGATCAACTTCACCTGCATCAATGCCTGCAATATAGATTACATCACTCAGAGCATCAATGAGGCTGTCCTTTCCATCAAGGGCTCACAGTAATGTCTTCAGACAGTCAATGTCTTCTGGCCAGAATAAAAAGCTTTAGTCTTTGCCAAAATTCTGTGCTGATTATTCATTGCTGCAATTCATTTCTCTGCAAAGCACTCTCTCTTTCTGTCTATTTATGAAGCATTGGTCTGGAATCAACAAGGAAAAAAGGCCCAGAGAGAAAGGGAATGTCTATCTTCATTGACCTTCTCATGTTTGTTGAACACATACTATATTAAGGCCCTGATTTGGTGGTGTCTTTGTTTGGGTTGTTATACCAAAATACCAACAAATTTGGTGTCTGGTGAAGGCCCACCTCCTGGTTCATAAACAGCATCTTTTGGCTGTAATATCACATTGTGGAAGAAGCAGGGAATCTCCCTAGGGCTTCTTTTTATAAGGACACTAATCCTATTTGTGAGGGCTCTGCCTCTATGATCCAACGACAGCCAAACACCACCACATTGAAGATTAGGTTTCAACGTGTGAATTTTAAGGTGTCATGAACATTCAGATAATAGTATCTGGGCAACAAAGGGAAAATAAAGAGAAGGCAAAAAAAAACCCCAGGTACAATCCAGTCCTTTTTCTCCAGAACCACACAGGTGCCTTTTTTTTTTTTTTTGAGAGAGAGAGAGAGCACAAGCAAAGGGAGAGTGGGAATCTTAAGCAGTTTCCAAGCTCAGTGTGGAGCCCATTGTTGGGTTAAATCCCATGACCCTGGGATCATGACCTGAGCTGAAATCAAGAATTGGTCGCTTTGGTAATGCAAGCTGGTGCAGCCACTCTGGAAAACAGTATGGAGGTTCCTCAAAAAAATAAAAATAGAACTACCCTACGACCCAGCAACTGCACTACTAAGCATTTATCCATGGAATACAGGTGTGCTGTTTAGAAGGGACACATGCACCCCAATGTTTATAGCAGCACCATCAACAATAGCCAAAGTATGGAAGGAGCCCAAATGTCCATCGATGGATGAATGGATAAAGAAGATGTGGTATATATACATACACACACACACACACACACACACACACACATAATGGAGTATTACTTGGCAATCAAAAAGAATGAAATCTTGCCATTTGCAACTATGTGGATGGAACTGGAGGGTATTATGCTAAGCGAAATTAGTCAGTCAGAGAAAGACAAATATCATATGACTTCACTCATATGAGGACTTTAAGAGACAAAACAGATGAACATAAGGGAAGGGAAACAAAAATAATATAAAAACAGGGAGGGGACAAAACATAAGAGACTTAAATATGGAGAACAGAGGGTTACGTGAGGGTTTGTGGGAGGGGGGATGGGCTAAATGGGTAAGGGGCACTAAGGAATCTACTCCTGAAATCATTTTTGCACTATATGCTAACTAATTTGGATGTAAATTAAAAAAATAATAATAAAACAAGTTAATAAAAAAAAATTGGTCGCTTAATCAAGTGACCCACCCAGGCATCCCTGCAGGTTCTTCTCAAGATTCCTTTGGTCCTTAGCTTCTAAGGGCTTCTAGCCTCAATGTCAGAAGAACTCTAGAGGAACGAACCCTCGGTGCATATGGATGGCATGTTTTAACCATTCTCAAAGGTGTTTTAGCATGAGGATAGAATTTATTCAACCAGGTTCTCCCCAACATTCTGAGCCTATGAAAATAATACTAGTGACTTTTAGATTATATAGGTTAGAAAGCATTGAACTAGCAGAGCAAAACCACTGCCTGTGACATTTTCTACTAGTGGCTTACATGAGATACAAGGGGTTCTAATGCCCCCAGCCCAGGATTCTGGCAGCATTTGAGGGAGGAATAGTTGTCCTCCCACCCTTTGTTTCTAGTTGACTTCAGGACCCCATTTAAAAATTTCTTACTGAATGTTCATTTAAGCCTTCCTTGAAACTAGTTTCTGTCTTGATCACCTCTTATTTAGTATCAGATGCCTGATCATTACTCTTTTTTTTTAATTTTTAATTTTTATTTTTTCCTCAAAAATTTATTTTATTTTTTATTTTTATTTTTATTTTTATTTTTATTTATTTAAAAAAATTTTTTAACGTTTATTCATTTTTTTGAGAGGCAGAGAGACAGAGTGTGAGCAGGGGGGGGGACAGAGAGAGAGGGAGACACAAGATCTGAAGCAGGCTCCAGGCTCTGAGCTGTCACCACAGTGCCTGATGAGGGGCTTGAACTCGTGAACTGCGAGATCATGACCTGAGCCAAAGTCAGCCACTTGACCGACTAAGCCACCCAGGCACCCCTTTTTAAAATTTTTACTTATTTTTTAATTTTATTTCTTTAAAATTTACATCCAAATTAGTTAGCATATAGTGCAACAATGATTTCAGGAGTAGATTCCTTAATGCCCCTTACCCATTTAGCCCATCCCCCCTCTCACAAACCCTCACGTAACCCTCTGTTCTCCATATTTAAGAGTCTCTTATGTTTTGTCCCCCTCCCTGTTTTTATATTATTTTTGTTTCCCTTCCCTTATGTTCATCTGTTTTGTCTCTTAAAGTCCTCATATGGCTGAAGTCATATGATATTTGTTTTTCTCTGATTGACTAATTTCGCTTAGCATAATACCCTCCAGTTCCATCCACGTAGTTGCAAATGGCAAGATTTCATTCTTTTAGATTGCCGAGTAATACTCCATTGTATATATATACCACATCTTCTTTATCCATTCATCCATCGATGGACATATGGGCTCTTTCCATACTTTGGCTATTGTTGATAGTGTTGCTGTAAACATGAGGGTGCATGTGTCCCTTCGAAACAGCACACCTGTATCCCTTAGATAAATACCTAGTAGTGTAGTTGCTGGGTCGTAGGGTAGCTCTATTTTTAATTTTTTGAGGAACCTCCATAGTGTTTTCCAGAGTGGCTGCATCAGTTTGCATTCCCACCAACAATGCAAAAGAGATCCTCTTTCTCTGAATCCTAGCCAACATCTGCTGTTGCCGGAGTTGTTAATGTTAGCCATTCTGACAGGTGTGAGGTGATATCTCAGTGTGGTTTTGATTTGTATTTCCCTGATGATGAGTGATGTTGATCATTTTTTCATGTGTCGGTTGGCCATCTGGATGTCTTCTTTGGAGAAGTGTCTATTCATGTCTTTTGCCCATTTCTTCACTGGATTATTTGTTTTTTGGGTGTTGAGTTTGATAAGTTCTTTATAGATTTTGGATACTAACCCTTTATCTGATATGTCGTTTGCAAATATCTTCTCCCATTCTGTTGGTTGCCTTTTAGTTTTGCTGATTGTTTCCTTCGCTGTACAGAAGCTTTTTATTTTGATGAGGTCCCAGTAGTTCATTTTTGCTTTTGTTTCCCCTGCTTCCAGAGACGTGTTGAGTAAGAAGTTGCTGAGGCCAAGATCAAAGAGGTTTTTTCCTGCTTTCTCCTCGAGGATTTTTAAAAAAAAAATTTTTTTTTCAACGTTTATTTATTTTTGGGACAGAGAGAGACAGAGCATGAGCGGGGGAGGGGCAGAGAGAGAGGGGCACAGAATCGGAAACAGGCTCCAGGCTCTGAGCCATCATCCCAGAGCCCGACGCGGGGCTCGAACTCACGGACCGCGAGATCGTGACCTGGCTGAAGTCGGACGCTTAACCGACTGCGCCACCCAGGCACCCCTCTCCTCGAGGATTTTGATGGCTTCCTGTCTTACATTGAAGTCTTTCATCCATTTTGAGTTTATTTTTGTGTATGGTGTAAGAAAGTGGTCCAGGTTCATTCTTCTGCACGTCGCTGTCCAGTTTTCCCAGCACCACTTGAAGAGACTGTCTTTATTCCATTGGATATTCTTTCCTGCTTTGTCAGAGATTAGTTGGCCATACGTTTGTGGGTCCATTTCTGGGTTCTCTATTCTGTTCCATTGATCTGAGTGTCTGTTTTTGTGTCAGTACCATACTCTCTTGATGATTACAGCTTTGTAGTATAGCTTGAAGTCTGGGATTGTGATGGCTCCTACTTTGGTTTTCTTTTTCAAGATTGCTTTGGCTATTCAGGGTCTTTTCTGGTTCCATACAAATTTTAGGATTATTTGTTCTAGCTCTGTGAAGAATGCTCGTGTTATTTTGATAGGTATTGCATTGAATATGTAGACTGTTTTGGGTAGTATTGACATTTTAACACTATTTATTCTTCCTATCCAGGAGCATGGAATCTTTTCCCATTTTTTTGTGTCTTCTTCAATTTCTTTCATAAGCTTTCTAAAGTTTTCAGTGTATAGATTTTTCACCACTTTGGTTAGATTTATTCTTAGCTATTTTATGGTTTTTTGTGCAACTGTAAATGGGATTGATTCCTTGATTTCTTTTTCTGTTGCTTCGTTGTTGGTGAATAGGAATTCACCTATTCACCGATTTCTGTGCATTGATTTTATATCTTGAAACTTTGCTGAATTCATGAATCAGTTCTAGGAGTTTTTTGGTGGAATCTTTTGGGTTTTCCATATAGAGTATCATGTCATCTGCAAAGAGTGAAAGTTTGACCTCCTCCTATCCGATTTGGATGTCTTTTATTTCTTTGTGTTGTCTGATTGCAGAGGCTAAGACTTCCAATACTATGTTGAATAACAGTGGTGAGAGTGGACATCCCTGTCTTGTTCCTGACCTTAGGGGGAAAGCTCTCAGTTTTTCCCCACTGAGGATGATATTAGCGTTGGGTCATTCATATATGGCTTTTATGATCTCGAGGTATGATCCTTCTATCCCTACTTTCTTGAGGGTGTTTATCAAGAAAGGATGCTGTATTTTGTCAAATGCTTTTTCTGCATCTATTGAGAGGATAATATGGTTCTTGTCCTTTCTTTTATTTATGTGATGAATCATGTTAATTGTTTTGTGGATATTGAACCAGCCCTGCATCCCAGGTATAAATCCCACTTGGTTGTGGTGAATAATTTTTTTAATGTATTGTTGGATCTGGTTGGCTAATATCTTGTTGAGGATTTTTGCATCCATGTTCATCAGGGAAATTGGTCTATAGTTCTCCTTTTTAGTAGGGTCTTTGTCTGTTTTGGAATCAAGGTAATGCTGGCCTCATAGAAAGAGTTTGGAAGTTTTCCTTCCATTTCTATTTTTTGGAACAGCTTCAAGAGAATAGGTGTTAACTCTTCCTTAAACGTTTGGTAGAATTCCCCTGGAAAGCCATCTGGCCCTGAACTGTTGTTTTTTGGGAGATTTTTGATCACTAATTCAATTTCTTTACTGGTTATGGGTCTGTTCAAATTTTCTATTTCTTCTTGTTTCAGTTTTGGTAGCATATATGTTTCTAGAAATTTGTCCATTTCTTCCAGATTGCCCATTTTTAAAAAATGTTTGTTTATTTTTGAGAGAGAGACAGAGCATGAGTGGGGGAGGGACAGAGAGAGAGGGAGACACAGAATCCAAAGCAGGCTCCAGTCTCTGAGCTGTCAGCACAGAGCCTGATGTGGGGCTCGAACTCACAGACTGTGAGATCCTGACCTGAGCTGAAGTCAGATGCTCAACCTACTGAGCCACCCAGGCGCCCCCAGATTGCCCATTTTATTGGCATATAATTGCTCATAATATTCTCTTACTACTGTTTTTATTTCTGCTGTGTTAGTTGTGATCTCTCCTCTTTCATTCTTGATTTTATTTATTTGGGTCCTTTCCTTTTTCTTTTTGATCAAGCTGGCTAGTGGTTTCTCAATTTTGTTAATTCTTTCAAAGAACCAGCTTCTGGTTTCATTGATCTGTTCTACTGTTTTGTTTTGTTTTGGTTTGGTTTGGTTTGGTTTGGTTTTGATAGCATTTATTTCTGCTCTAATCTTTGTTATTTCCTGTCTTCTGCTGGTTTTGGGTTTTATTTGCTGTTCTTTTTCCAGCTCTTTAAGGCATAAGGTTAGGTTGTGTATCTGAGATCTTTCTTCCTTCTTCAGGACGGCCTGGATTGCAATATACTTTCCTCTTATGGCTCCCTATGCTGCCTCCCAGAGGTTTTTGGGTTGTGGTGTTATCATTTTCATTGCCTTCCATATACTTTTTAATTTCCTCTTTAACTTCGTGGTTAGCCCATTCATTCTTTAGTAGGATGTTCTTTAGTCTCCAAGTATTTGTTACCTTCCCAAATTTTTTCTTGTGGTTGATTTCGAGTTTCATAGTGTTGTGGTCTGAAAGTATGCATGATATGATCTCAATCTTTTTGTACTTGCTGAGGGCTGATTTTTGTCCCAGTATGTGGTCTCTTCTGGAGAACGTTCCATACGCAGTGGAGAAGAATGTAATTCCACTCCTTTAGGATGAAATGTTCTGAATATATCTGTTAAGTCCATCTGGTCCGGTGTGTCATTCAAAGCCATTGTTTACTTGTTGCTTTTTTGATTAATCTGTCCATTGCTGTGAGTGGGGTGTTGAAGTCTCCTACTATTATGGTATTACTATCAATGAGTTTCTTTATGTTTGTGATTAATTGATTTATACATTAGGGTGCTTCCACATTTGGCACATAAATGTTTATAACTGTTAGGTCTTCTTGGTGGATAGACCCCAATTTTTATTTATTTTTGAGAAAGAGAGACAGAGTGTGAGCAGGGGAGGGGCAGAGCAAGAGAGAGGTGCAGAATCTGAAGCAGGTTCCAGGTTCTGAGCTGTCAGCACAGAGCCCGATGTGGGGTTTGAACCCACCAACCGAGAGATCATGACCTGAACCGAAGTTGGACACTGAAACGAGTCACCTAGGCACCCCACTACTCTTTGTTTAAAGTATTAATGAGTTTAAACTTTTTATTATGAATATTTTCAAACACAGTAGGAAGAATTATATAATGAACCCCCCTTGTAGCCATATCCACCTTCAGTGACCAAATCACGGCCAATCTGTTTCTTCTATCTCTCCAGGCATACCTCCAAATTATTTTGAAACAAACTGTTACATACTTTAATCTGTAAGTATTTAGTATGTACTCCTAAAAGACAAGGGCTCCTATTTTTAAAGTAGCCATAATACCAACATCACACACCTCCAAACCAACAATTACTTCCTATCAACATACATCCAATATATCACACGTCCACATATGTAATATCATTTATCTTCATTCCTGATTGTCCTACACTTGGACTTCTTAAAATAATTTTTTTAAGATTAGTGCTTGTTTTGTTTTTTATGTTTTTAAATTTATTTTATTAAATTTTTTAATGTTTATTTATTTTTGAGAGAGAGAGAGAGACAGAGCGTGAATGGGGAGAGGCAGAGAGAGAGACGGAGACATAGAATCTGAAGCAGGATCCAGGCTCTGAGCTGTTGGCTCCTGTCAGCACAGAGCCTGACGTGGGGCTGGGAGCCACAAACTGCAAGATCATGACCTGAGCTGAAGTTGCGCGCTTAACTGACTGAGCCACTCAGGCGCCCCTGTTTTATTTTTTAAAGATTTTAAAATATTTATTTATTTATTTTAAATTTACATTCAAGTTCGTTAACATATAATGCAATAATGATTTTGGGAGTAGAGCGTGATTCATCCCTTAGATATAACACCCAGTTCTCATCCCAACAGGTGTTCTCCTTAATGCCCCTTGCCCATTTGGCCCATCCCCCTACCCTAAACCCATCCAGCAACCCTCAGTTTGTTTTCTGTGCTTAAGAGTTAAAGATTTTTTTAATATTTATCTTTGGGAGAGAAAGAGAACGCGCACGCACGAAAGAGAAAGGTGGGGGGGGGGAGGGGAAAAGATAGAGGAAGACACAGAATCCGAAGCAGTCTCCAGGCTCCCAGCTGTCAGCACAGAGCCTGATGAGGGGCTTGAACTCACAAATTGCAAGATTGTGACCTGAGTCAAAGTCAGATGCTTAACTGACTGAGCCACCCAGGTGCCCAAGTTGTTTTGTTTTTTTTTTTAATTTTTAATTTTATTTTTTTACTGTACCTTCCATGCTACTTCCTTGTCTTTCATAGATAACTTTTGTAAATGTTTTATGGTTTATTCTTCTATTTTGTTTAAAATGTAATCAAATGTCTAAGTGCATGTGGGTAAGTATTCCTAACTTTTCTTAAACAGTGGACTACTAAACATAAATAATATCTCACTGGTTAATCTCAAGTTTGAATGGTTCAGCTTCAAGAAGTATGAACATTTACCCTCTCCACATTCTGTATGCATCTGGCTTTTATCTCTCCAGACTAGAGTCTAACTTTGTAGTTTGAAGTCCATTCATGACATGAATAACCAGTGAGATTCTAATGAGATGTGTATCTTTGACGAGTCATTTCCTTCTTTGGGAGCTCATTTGATAAATGATAGGTTGGAAAAAAAATAAATGATAGGTTGGAATAAGATTTTCTCAAGATCTTTTCTTATCTGAAAACTTTATTATTCCCCAGACTTCCTTAAATATATATATATATATATATATATATATATATATATATATATCTGACATTGATATATATATATATATCTCATATATATATATTACATTGATATATATCTATATCTATATCTATATATCAATGTTTGTTTATTTATTTTGGGAGAGAGAGCACAAGCAGGGGAGGGACAGAGAGAGAGGGAGAGAGAATCCCAAGCAGGTTTCACACTGTCAGGGAAGGGCCTGATGTGGGGCTAGAACTCAGGAACTGCAAGATCACAACCTGAGCTGAAATGAAGAGTTGGCCGCTTAACCCCCTGAGCCACCCAGGCACCCCTTCCCAGACTTCTTAAATTTTTAAATTTAATTTCTTAAATTACCTTAAGTTTTCTTACATTGTCCAGAATGAAATAGAGGATCACCTAAACTTTCTTCTGGCTCTTAAATTCTATAAGACTATGTCAAGCACTTGCCAAGGTGGCTTCTCTAGAAAGCAGCCTTTGGGAATTAGGAAACTTTTGCTCTAAGATATTCCTGTATCATTTCAGTCATCATCCACAGTAAATTTTGAGCCTCCTTTGTGTTTTGTATGAGGAACATTTTTAGCTCAGGGGGATACAAAAAGGTATAGGACATTATGAGTTGAGCTGTTTAAATGTCATTGAGAAACACCAGTTCTGACCAATAGCATTTGCTATTAGCTCCAAAGTAAAACACACACACACACACACACACACACACACACACACACACTTATTGATATGCAACATATATGACATCAAGAAAAAGAATACCTTGGGGTGCTCAGCTGGCTCAGTTGGTAGAGCATGCGACTTTTGATCTTGGGGTTGTAAGTTCAAGCCCCATATTGAGTGTAGAGATTACTTAAAAACAAAATCTTGAAAAAAATACTTTGATGGAAAAATGGACATAAACAAGCAATTTATTAAAGGACTTAGGATATAAGCAAGAAATGTGCTAAAAAGGAAATTTTCAACCTGAAAAAATTGTTGTTCATCATGAATTAAAGAATGCAAACTAAAATAACTGGCAAGAGTGTGGAGAAAGATTCAGCAGACAGGAAGGATGAACAGTTAATCTCATCAGCATTCAAAGGCAGGAAATGAGATAGTCTGTGATAATGCACAGGAATTGAAAAATCAGGAGTCAATACGCATTTCTCTGCTTCTCTTTAAGACTGGGAAAGAGTATTAATTAATTGTAATAAGACTGTCTGCCTGTGCTGAGTGCCCATTTGAGGTCAGTTATATGGTTTTCTCCAGCAAAATTCAGCTACTTTTTTTTAATTAAAAATTTTTTAAATGTTTTTATTTATTTTTTGAGACAGAGAGAGACAGAGCATGAACAGGGGAGGCACAGAGAGAGAGGGAGACACAGAATCCAAAGCAGGCTCCAGGCTCTGAGCTGTCAGCACAGAGCCCAACGTGGGGCTTGAACCCACAGACTGTTCAAGACCTGAGCCGAAGTCAGATGCCCAACCAACCAAGCCACCCAGGCGCCCCTAATTTAAAAATTTTTTATTTTTTATTTTACACACACGCACACACACACACACACACACACACACACACAGTACATGAGCAGGGGAGAGGGGCAGAAGGAGAGAGAAATTCCCAAGCAGATTCCATGCTGTCAGTGTAGAGCCTGATGTAGGGCTTGATCTCATAACCCTAGGATCATGGCCTGAGCTGAAATCAAGAGTCAGAGGCTCAAACGTCTGAGCTACGCAGGTGCCCCAAAATTCAGCTACTTATATGAAGACTCAGAGAAGGAGGGTAACCCAGTGTGATCAGGCCAGAAATCCTGCAGTAAAGAGTAGGGCAGAGGAGAAAAAGGCAAGAGGGTCATGAGATTTTATAGGCAGCCACTGTTGTCTGGACCCTGGCACCAGGGCTGGCTGTGAAGGAAAGTTAAGACAAGAGGGGAGGAAGTGACGTTGGTGAAAATTGTGCAGTAAGGACCTCTGAAAATTCTCTCCTCTGTAAAAACAATGAGAAACCGGCAACATTGAACAGAAACAACTTTTTCATAATTCTGGAAATTAGTCAAAGGTTTGCAGCCATCCAGGGACTGTTTATTCAAAAAAACCCAGCTGATTCTTTTTTTTTAGTTCATTTATTTATTTTGATAGAGAGGGAGCAGGTGGGGGAGAAGCAGAGAGAGAGGGAGTGACAGAAACCCAAACAGGTTTGAGCCTGCAGTGTGAGCAGGGGCGGGGCAAAGACAGAGGGAGGCACAGAATCTGGAGAAGGCTCCGGGTTCCCAAGGCGGGTCTCAAACCCACAAACCGTGAGATCATGACCTGAGCCAAAGTTGGACGCTTAACCAACTGAGCCACCGAGGCGCCCCACAAAGCGGACTCTTAAGAGAACAAACTAATGGTTGCCAGAGGGGAGGTGGGTCGGAGGGAAGGGGAATATAAAACCAATAAACAAACAAACTTCATGTGGAAATGCAAAGGACCTAGAATAGCCAATTTTGAAAAACAACCAAGTTTGAGGACTAACACTACTTGATTTGAAGTTTTATAAAGCTATACTAATCAAGATGGGGTGGTATTGGTGTAAAGGTAGACCAGAAGAGAGCTTCAGAAACGATCATACACATACACATGGACAACTGATTTTTAATGAAGAGGAAAAAGTAATGCAACGGAAGGGGGCTGTCATGTCAGATATCCTATGGGGAAAAAAAAAAAGAAAAGAAAAAGAAAGAAAGAAGAAAAAAAAGAAAATAACTTTAATCCGTACCTTGCACCATATATAAAATTGAACTCAACATGGGGTGGGGGTGGGGGTGGGAGTGAGAAAGGACTCGGAACTGCTCTTGAGCGCCCCCAGCGGGTCTTCGCCTTTGCTCCCTGTTTCCTCTAGGCCTTCCATGGCAGCCAAATATGTGTACTTGCCCACTCACTCCTCTCCCATAAACCGGTAAGGGGGGACCTTAACCCTACTCTGTGATACAAGATTTGGGCCTCGTTCTCTCGCTTGTTCACCACACTGCAGCCACACCGGTTTTCTTTCAGTTCTTGGAACATAAATAGGTCTCGCTGTCTCAGGACCTTTGCACACTCTCATGCCAGGAACACTTTCTCTGCTTTTTGCAAGGTCAGCCCCTTTCTCATCGTGTGGGTCTCACTTCTCAGCTTAAATGCCTCCTCCTCACAAAAGCTTTTATCGCACTCTCCTGCAAAGTAGGGTCTCTGCTCCCCACAAACATATTTATTTCCTCTTTCTTGTTTCCTTTATACCTCCTTGTGTGCACTTTGTGTTTATTTTATTTTATTCTCTGACTTTGACAATTTGATGTAACATAAAGCAGGAAACGTATTTGCCCTGTGACCTGTGACCGGCATATAACAAGCTGTCAAATGTTTGTGACAGCACTTTTATTAATTAGTTGACTCCTGGCTCCATAGACAGAGCCAGAAAATGCCTCCTGGGATAGGGCACTCTACTCAGTTCTGTAGAAACCAGCACTTTTGCAGAAGCTCCAAGTTGTCAGTGTGTAAGGTGGGTGCCTAGGTGTAGTCTTTATTCCCTGAATTTTCCCTTCAGAGACCTAAGTCAGTTACCTCTGTAGGGCAGTATTCCTAGGCTCTCATGCAGGGTCTGGCACTCCTAGGAACTCAATAAATATGGGACACTGAGTGGGGATGGGCCTCCCACCCCCTTGGTTCTTCACCATTCTCCCTTTGAAGCAAATTCAGCACATCACCACATTTTTCTAAAACTGATCTCACACCACGAAGCTGAAACTGTCATGGGGACAGACATTGAATTTACCCCCTATGGAAAACTTTTTTTTTTTTTTTTTTTTTGGCCTTGAAATGCCAGGATATAACTGAGTAGCATTTTCTTAGAATGCAAAAGATCATTGATCTACCTAAAATCCTTTTTAAGTTTACAAACATGTGTATCTTTTTAAATTAAATTTAAAACTTTAATTCCAGTATAGTTAACGTACAGTGTTATATTCGTTTCAGGTGTTCAATATCGTGATTCAACAATTTTATACATTACTCAGTGCTCATCATGATAAGTGTACTCTTTAATCCCCATCACTTATTTCACCCATCACCCCACCCACCTCCCCTCTGCAACCATCAGTTTGTTCACTATAGTTAAGAGTCTGTTTCTTGATTTCTCTCTCTTTTTTCTTCCCTTTGCTCATTTGTTTTGTTTCTTAGATTCCACATTTGAGGGAAATCATATGGTGTTTTTCTTTTCTGACTTATTTCACTTAGCATTATACTCAGCTCCATCCATGTTGCAAATGGCAAGATTTTATTATTTTTTATGGCTGAATAATATCCCACTGTGTATATATACCACATCTTCTTTGTCCGTTCATCAGTCGATGGACACTTGGGCTGCTTCCATGATTTGGCTATTGTAAATAATGCTGCAATAAACATAGGGGTGTATGTATCCCTTTGAATTCGTTTTTTGTATTTTTTGAGATAAATACCCAGTAGTGCAATTACTAGATCATAGGGTGATTTTATTTAAATTTTTTAATTCTTTTTTTTAAGTGTTTATTTATTTTTGAGAGAGAGAGAGAGCAAAGGAGAGAGAGAGAGAGAGACAGAGCATGAGCAGAGGACGGGCAGAGAGAGAAGGAGACACAAAATCTGAAGCAGGTTCCAGGCTCTGACCTGTCAGCATAGAGCCTGATGAGGGACTCAAACTCACAAACCACGAGATCATGACCTGAACCTAACTCAGATGCTCAACCGACTGAGCCACACAGATGCCACTTATTTAAAAAATTTTGAGGGGCGCCTGGGTGGCTCAGTTGGTTAAGCCTCCGACTTCAGCTCAGGTCACGATCTCACAGTCCGTGAGTTCGAGCCCCGCGTCGGGCTCTGGGCTGATGGCTCAGAGCCTGGAGCCTGCTTCCAATTCTGTGTCTCCCTCTCTCTCTGACCCTCCCCCACTCATGCTGTGTCTCTCTCTGTCTCAAAAATAAATAAATGTTAAAAAAATTAAAAAATAAAAAATAAAAAATTTTGAAGAAGCTCCATACTGTTTTCCAGAGTGGCTGCACCAGTTTGTATTCCCAGCAACAGTGCACGAGGGTTCCTTTTTCTCCACATCCTTGCCAATCCTTTTTGTTTCTTGTGTTTTTTAGTTTAGTCGTTCTGACAGGTGTGAGGTGATATCTCCTTGTAGCTTTGATCTGTATTTGCCTGATGATGAATGATGTTGAGCGTTTTTTCATGTGTCTGTTGGCCATCTGGATGCCTTCTTTGGAGAAATGTTTGTTTATGTTTCTGCCTATTTTTAATTAGATTATTTGTGTTTTGGGGGTGTTGAGTTGTGTAAGTCTTTATATATTTTGGATACGAACTCTTTATCAGATATGTCATTTGCAAATATTTTCTCCCATTCCGTAGGTTGCTTTTTAGTTTTGTTGATTGTTTTCTTAACTGGGCAGAAGCTTTTTATTTTGGTATAGTCCTACTAGTTTATTTTTGCTTTTATTTTCCTTGCCCCAGGAGGCATATCTAGAAAAATGTTGCTACAGCTGATGTCAGAGAAATGACTGCTTGTGCTGTCCTCTAGGATTTTTATGGTTTCATGTCTCACATTTAGATCTTTAATCCATCTTGAGTTTATTTTTGTGGATAGTGTAAGAAAGCGGTCCAGATTCATTCTTCTGTATGTTGCTGTCCAGTTTTCCCAACACCATTTGTTGAAGACACTGTCTTTTTCCCATTGTATATTCATTACTCCTTTATCAAAGATTAATTGGCCATATAATTGTGGGTTTATTTCTGAGTTTCTGTTCTGTGCCCTTGATCTATATGTCTCTTTTTGTGACAGTACCATACTGTTTTGATAACTACCACTTTGTATTATAATTTGAGTCTGGAATTGTGATAAGTCCAGTTTTGTTTTCCTTTTTCAGCGTTGTGTTGGCTGTCTTTTGTGGTTCCATAAAAACTTTAGGGTTGTTTGTTCTAGTTCTGTGAAAAATGCTGTTGGTATTTTGGTAGAGATTGGATTAAATCTGTAGGTTGCTTTGGGTAGTATGGACATGTTAACAATATCTGTTCTCCCAATCCATGAGCATGGAATGTCTTTCCATTTCTTTGTGTCTTCCTCAATTTCTTTTATCAATGTTTTATAGTTTTCAGAGTATAGGTCTTTCACCTCTTGGGTTAAGTTTATTCCTCAATATTTTATATTTTTGGTGCAATTGTAAATGGGATTTTTTTCTTAATTTGTCTTTCTGCTGCTTCATTATTAGTGTATAGGAGTGAGACAGATTTTTGAACATTGGTTTTGTATCCTATAGCTTTACTGAATTAATTTATCAGTTGTGGCAGTTTTCTGGTGGAGTCTTTAGGGTTTTCTATATATAATATCACATCATCTGCAAATAGTGAGACTTTTACTTCTTCCTTACCAATTTGGACGCCTTTTCCCCCCCTTATGTTGTCTGAATGCCATGGCTAGGACTTCTAGTACTATGCTGAATAAAAGTGGTGAGAGTGGACTTCTTTGTCTTGTTCCTGATTGTAGGGGGAAAGTCCTCAGTTTTTCTCATTGAGTAGGATGTTCACTGTGGGTTTTTCATATATGGCATTTATTATGTTGAGGCATGTTCTCTCTAGACCTACTTTATTTTTTAATCACGAATGGATGTTGTGCTTTGCCAAATCCTTTTTCTGCATCTATTGAAATGATCATATTGTTTTTATCCTTTCTCTTATTCATGTGATGCACGGTGTTGATTGTTTTCTGGATAGTGAACCACCTTTGCAACCCAGGAATAAATCCCACTTGATCGTGGTGTGTGATTTTTTTCTAATGTATTGTTGAATCCCGTTTGCTAGTATTTTGTTCAGGATTTTTGCATCTATGTTCGTCAGAAATATTGGCCTGTAGTTCTCTTTCTTCGTGGTATATTCATCTGCTTTTGGTATCCCACATGGCAAACTTCGTGAATTCCCTATTAGACCTCCCTGTTCCCTCAAAGTCCCTGGCTGATTACCAGCTCATTTTCCTCCCCTTCCTCTCTCCTATTTATGCCTCACAAATTTCTTAATGATCTTGAGCAGCTTAGTTCAGACCCCAAGCTTATAGTCTCCGCTCCACAGAGTCCAGTCTTCAGAAGGCGGCTCAGAAAGCATCTCTTGTTACTGGAGCGCACCCCCTGGGGGTATCATCTCCCTCTACACACACCTGAGCAGGTTATTTCGTATTTCTTCAGGGAAAATGGATTTCCCTGGAGGGGGCTGGGAGGACGTAGGGTATATTCTGTACTTAAGAAAAGTACAGGCGCCTGAGTAGCTCAGTTGGTTAAGTGTCTGATTCTTGGTTTCAGCTCAGGTCATGATCTCACAGTTTATGAAATGGAGCCCCGCATCAGGCTCTGTGCTGACAGTGTGGAGCCTGCTTGGGATTCTCTCCCTCCCTCTCTCTCTGCCCCTCCCCTGCTTGTGTGCTCATGCTCTCTCCCTCAAAATAAATAAACATTTAAAAATAAATAATCTTGGGGCGCCTGGGTGGCGCAGTCGGTTAAGCGTCCGACTTCAGCCAGGTCATGATCTCGCAGTCCGTGAGTTCGAGCCCCGCGTCAGGCTCAGGGCTGATGGCTCAGAGCCTGGAGCCTGTTTCGGATTCTGTGTCTCCCTCTCTCTCTGCCCCTCCCCTGTTCATGCTCTGTCTCTCGCTGTCCCAAAAATAAATAAACGTTGAAAAAAAAATTAAAAAATAAAAATAAAAATAAAAAATCTTTTTTTTAAAATGAGCTTTTCTTCATTTTATTACAATTAAAACAACAAGGGATAGCCTACTGGTCAGGAGGATGTGCTCTGAAGTGAGGCAGACCTGGGTTCAAATCTGTGTTCTGACCTTGGGAAAATTACCTATTATTCCTAAGGCTCTGTTTTCTCCTTTGCAAAATGAGGATTAAAATACCCACTTTGATGAGTTGTGCTGAGGATGAATAAGGTCATGTCTGAAAAGAGCATAATAAGTGCTCAATAAGAGTTATTAGCAGGAATCTTCCAGAAGGTTCTATGGTGACTAAAGTCACTAGGTGAGAACTCAAAGAGCCACCCAAGGCCACACTGGGGGGTAAAAAAAGGCCTCTGTGTAGCCTCCTTATCTCTCTGGCTTCCCAGGAATATTGGCAGATTCTAACCCTCCCCTCATGATTCCACTTCAATCTTTTTTCCTAGCTCTTTGCTCCAGTTTTCCTTCTGTGATGTCCTTGCCACTCCTTGATGTTTTCCCTCACTCAATCCACACTGTGGTCAAAACAAGGCAAGGAGGGGCGCCTGGGTGGCGCAGTCGGTTAAGCGTCCGACTTCAGCCAGGTCACGATCTCGAGGTCCGTGAGTTCGGGCCCCGCATCGGGCTCTGGGCTGGTGGCTCAGAGCCTGGAGCCTGTTTGCGATTCTGTGTCTCCCTCTCTCTCTGCCCCTTGCCCATTCATGCTCTGTCTCTCTCTGTCCCAAAAATAAATAAACGTTGAAAAAAAAAATTAAAAAAAAAAAAAAACAAGGCAAGGATACTGTTGGGCAACATGTAGTTCACAGCCATAGGCTGTTCAAGGAAGGAGCTGGATAAATGAAATCTCCAAGGGTGGGTGTCGGTGGTTGGTGGCTTTTAGGCTTTTCTGGGCTAGGGACCCCTTTGAGAATCTGAGGAAAGGTAGAGAATGTCTCTCTGTCCCTCCACACACACACACACACACACACATGCACTCCCACAAGCACATACAATTTGCATACAATTCCAGGAGTTCTTGGACTCAGGGAACCCTGTCCAGTGCCCCAGAGGGATCCTCGGGACCCAGGCAGCCCAGATGCCCACTCTTTAACTCCTTCCTGGGCAGACTCTTCACAGAGCTGTAGCAGCAGAAAAATGGGAAAACCTCAACTCTTTTCTCTTTTCCTGCCTTCTCTTTGTCAGAAGGAACTAAAACTGCCTTAAGGAAGGGAGAAACAAAAGTGAAATAAACCAGCGTTGAAACATAGCCTGTGGGAAATTGAGAGATGGCTAAGCTGATGGAGTAGATTTTGTGAGCTCCATGAAGATTCATGATGTCAATTAGGGAAAAGAAAAAAAAGTATGACACGGGGCACCTGGGTGGCTCAGTCAGTTGAGTGTCTGACTTTGGCTCAGGTCATGATCTCATGGTTGAGTTCAAGCCCCCCATCAGGCTTGCTGCTGTCAGCAGGAGCCTAATTCGGATCCTCTGTCCATTTCTCTCTGCCCCTCCCCTACTTGTGCTCTCTCTCTCTTAAAAATAAACCTTAAGGGGCGCCTGGGTGGCTCAGTCGGTTAAGTGTCCGACTTCAGTGTCCGTGGGTTCGAGCCCCGCGTCAGGCTCTGGGCCGATGGCTCAGAGCCTGGAGCCTGCTTCCAATTCTGTGTCTCCCTCTCTCTCTGCCCCTCCCCCGTTCATGCTCTGTCTCTCTCTGTCTCAAAAATAAATAAACGTTAAAAAAATTAAAAAAAAAAAACCTTAAAACAAACAAACAAAAAATGTATGACAATGCAGAAAAACTTGAGATATGAGAGGGGACGGGAAGGTTGGAAAGGGGGGGAAGGCTGATGTCAAAAATGTTACCAGGGTTAAGATGAAAACAGTTCTGGACACTGTGAATTACTTACCCCTAGTAAACTGTACACTTGAAAATGTAAATTTTATGTTATGTGTGTTTTGCCACAATTTTTTAAAAAATTACTGGGGGGCTCCTGGGTGGCTCAGTCGGTTAAGTCTCCGACTCTTGATTTTGGCTCAGGCTGTGATCTCATGGTTCGCTGGATTGAGCCCTGTATCAGGCTCTGTGCCGACAGTGAGGAGTCTGCTTGGGATTCTCTCTCTGTCTCTCTCTGTCTCTCTCTCCCCCTCTCTCTCCGCCTCCCCCACTCCTGCTTGCACTGTCTCTCAAAATAAATTAAAAAAAAATTTTTTTAAGACAGTAGGCAACATGTCCCTTATGAGAACTTTTAGGGGTCTACTACCCTACCGGACTCGAGGCAGTTGACCACCTCTTCCTGCCAGGAAGTGCAAAAGTCAGTGACAGAACTCGGGTCTAGGACCCCCTTTATGGATGGTAAGTGGGTGTTGGGGAGTTGGTTGAGGTGGTGCTGGTGAGGGAGTTAGCGTAAAGCTCTGGGAAATTGGTGGGTTTTGACAGGGGAGGGGTGGCGTGGAGAAGGCAGGGGTGGTGGAGGAGAGGGTGTAAAGCTGGCCTGCGGTGTGGGGGGTGGGATCCTGCCCCCTTTCTGTTTTTTCTGAGCCTCTCCCAGTGAGGAGGACACCTGTTCCACCCCAAGCAGGAGTCTGCGAGCCTCATACATGGCGGCTCTCTCCGGTTTCCTGACTTTGGAGACAGCAGGTGGTGCTGTTTAGTAAACTTGGGAGGCGAGGAGGGGAAACCTGAACTTTTCATGTAAGAAGGTGTCTCTACCCTGGTGACTCTCTCCCTTCCAGCGGCCACAGCAGAGGAGGGTGTGGGCGATGGGAAGCATCTTCCTCCTTGAGCTTCTTTAGAGCTCCTCAGCTGGCCCAGGGAGGAGGGAGGGCTGAGATCTGTTCTCTTGTGTGTTTCCCACGTGCGCTGGTATCCCAAATGTCTTTGGAATGTGGCTCAGGTGAAATCCTGGGTGGTGGCCACCGGTAGTTTGTCTGGGAGGGGTAAAGAAATTCAGAGGCTTTCTTACACACCCCTCCATCAGCCTTGCTGACTCACCCTGTCCCCAGCTGAGGGTAGCCTCGATGGCTTTGCCCGCTCCTCTCGCTCTTGGGATTCCCGTCTCCCGAGAAAGCTCAGAGTGCTCTTAGGGGTCTGGGACTCCACAGTAAAACAGACCAGACACTTGGGAAACATCTCTTCAATTGTAGCTTTAAATTTCAGGCTTCTATCCAGTGAGCTCAGGTTCCAGAAAGCATCCATGGGGACTAGTTAGTGAACTGGGGGCTTTCTGCTGAGCTGGGGCATTGGGTTAGGTAGGAGGTTTCCTTCTATCCAGTGAATCTGGACTTGATTGTTTCACTGGGCTTTGTCCCCAACAATGGTAGGATTCTGGGGAATGCAAACACAACACTGGTTTGACAGCTTCAGCAAGTTTTAAAAAGCCCAACACACCAAAGCCCCGTGTGCCTTTGGGACTCCACATTGCCAGTCTCGCTCTTGATAGGCTTTTATGTCCCTACCCTTGTTTTTCCTCTGCCACACCTTACCGTGGTGTTCTCATTTGATGCTGTTGAACTTCACTTACGGGATTTTGTAAATGGTCTTAAGTACTTTTTGAGACGGGGCAGGGTACAAATAAATAGAAAGAAAAACACGACTCTGAAAGGTCAGATGTTTTGATATTGGCTAAACCTTGGGCTAATATAAGAAAATGACTGCACTCCTTACTGACCATAACATCCAGAATCTTCCACGACTCACAGAAGAGAGAGGATCTCCTCATGGAAAGAGGTGACAGGACCGCACAGGCTTAACTTTTGACTCCTGGCATTCCCGATGCCTCTCCCCTCAGCATCTTTCCAGGGTTGCTGCTGTTACCACTAGGCTTTGGGGTGGGGTGAAGGCTGGGGATTGCTGTGACATTAACCATTTGCCACTGTGGACTCATGACCTTTCCCTAATACTCCCTGCAGAGCCCCTGAAGCTCTAAACTCATAAGACCGGAACATTTGAAATGACCTAAAAAAGTCTATTAGATGAGCAAAACGTAAGCAGAAAATAACATGAAACTAAGTCATCCGAGCGATAGTTCATGATTTTTTATTTTATTTTCCATTACGCACCACATGGTGACCTCAACATTCAGACGAAGGCCGATCAGGACAGTGGTCATATTTTCATACCAGCTACAAACCTAAGTAATTCTCAAACTGCAGGACCCTCTGTTCCCCTTCCTCAAAAGGGTGGTGCTTCTAGCACCCCTGCCTAGAGCAACTTTCAAGCCAGATGATGCTTCGTAACTTCCAGCACCAATCTTGGCTTTCAGTTTTAACTCACGCCCCCACCTCCACCCTCCAATGGTCCCTCCCCCCACCGCAATCTTAAAAGATGAATGTAGCTCTACCAAATACTTAGAAGTATCTCCCTGCCTTCTCTGACGTGTTTCAGTGAAAGGTGTGTGGTCAGAGGCATCTAAGTGTTGAAAAGCCATTTTTACTATCAAATTGGATTCCAAAACATCTTGGAGATGTAAGAGACCATTTATAGCCATTCATACAGAGTACTCAGGCTGGAAGTGATTAAACGACTTGCTGAAGGTCCCAGAGCTAAAGAGTCTAAACTAAGATTTATGCCTATTGTTACCCAGACCACTCGGTCCTATTGCTACCCAGACCACTCTGTTTCTCATGGAGATTGGCCTCTTGCACATCTAAACGGAAGTGTGATCGTGACTGGGACTTTCTTACAGAAGAAGATGATATATGTCAATGCAAACACATATGCATATATACACAGGCAAGGTAATGGAATTAGGAATGCAAGTAATAGAGGAATGATTATTTGTGCTATGTGCACAATTTTAACTGTTTGTCCTGAGTGTCTTAAGGACCAATGCAGACCCCTAATAAATGAATGAATGAGACTGAGGGAGAAAAAAAAATTAATTTTGTGCACTGAATGCAGAACTCTCGGGCAAACAATGAAATTTAGGCAGGGTCCTACCCTCTAGAGGTTCTTGCAGGGTAGACATATGCTTCAATAATTCTAATATAAAGCCGACTTGGATCAATACTCTCACAATTTAATGAGGAGTTTAGCGTCACAGTATGTGAAAAAAATAGTAACTCTAACAAACAACGAAACTTATCAGCAAGTACCAGCAAATTGCCTGTGTGCAGGTATGTCGTGGGTGTGCATAATCCATGCATACAGATATGTAGTAGCTGCCCACAAACATGTTAGTTTTCAGTGTATTGCAAGTGTGCAGTAAATTTGGGATGAATTCTTGTACAACTTCCAGCCCCGCTTTATGCACACAAAGATACTTCCTGGTATGTCTCTTATCCCTTGGTTCGGTTCTAGGTCTGATGAAGAAAATACATTTCCAGGCCAGACCTCTCCTGTGAGTTGCAGACTCGTATATCCATTTACCATCCTCTTGGGTGTTTCAAAAGCACCCAAAGCTCAACATGAAAATAGCACCTGATCCTGCTTCCAGGATTCCCTGTCTCAGTCAATGGCATCATCGTGTGCACAGTTAGGCAAGCCAGAGGCCGGGAGCCAGAATATAATCTTCCTAAGGGCGGGGACCTGGCCTGGCTTGTTTTCTGCTGTGTCTTCATGACCTAGAACAGAGCATGGCACAGAGCGGGTATTGATTGAGTTCTGTGGGATAACTGCCTGCGCTCATTTTCCTCCATCTCCGCCATTACTATTCAGTCCAGGCTGCCGTAACTTCTCGCCGGCACTGCTGCAAGAGCCTCCTGACTAATATTTCTATATATCTTCCACTCTAGCCAGTGATCGTTTCAAAACAAATCTGAATCTAAGGCAAGCGTTCTTGCCGTGGCCTCTGAGGTCATACGTGGTATGCATCCTATGACTCTTCTAGCCTTGTCTCATATCACGATCACCCTTGCTTTTGAGATCCAGCCAAGTAGCCTTTTTTACAGTGCTTATCATTGCTTGCTCTGTCCTGCCACAGGGCCTTTGCACGTATTGCTTTCTCTGTTTGGAACATTCTTCTTCTCTTTACCCACTTAATTTCTACTCATTCTCCTGATGTCACTGTCAGAGCTTAAAGTACTAGTTCCTGTGTGTCCCGATGTCAAATGTCATTGTAGTCAAAATAACTTGAAAAATAAAAAACTGCTGACAAGAGATAGCTCCATAGCACTTGTCATGGTTTCATTTTTACATTTGTCTGCATAATTACTTTCTGCATGAAACTACGTTTTTGTCTGTCTTCCTGTATGAAGACAAGGATCTAGTTGAGGACCCTTAAAACATAAGCCAACCTTTCTTTTTCTTCATGTATTTTTGGAAAGTACCATTAAATATATTTATCTGTATTCTTTTTTTTCTATTGGATACACATCTTCTGAAGATTACTAATGTTTGATTAAAATATCCCAGGAAGCTTTTCTCTCAGTGAGTTCCTCCTTAGTTCATGAATGCTATGGGATTGTTTAAGTGTCGCTCATCCTGGAGACAGGCTATGGACATTTAGAAGATAGAGCTTTTGCCTGTGATATCAGGATTCAATAAAATCAAGCAAAGAGGGCTCAACCAAGTTATCTTCTCCACTGTATATCTTCTCTTTTCTTGAAAGTTCCCAAAATGGGTAAGTTGACGGAATCTTATATATTATTAAGATGATTAGAATCACTCAGGCAGACTAAGTGTTTCAAACAGACCCTGTAAATATAAGAATTACATGATAAGGAAGGATTATAAATCCAATTAGGGAAGAGTCAGGTTATTCAACAAATTCCGTTTGAATATTTAAGTAGCACTTTGTGGGAAAAAGTAAAATTTATCTTTAAACCACATCATGTACTAATATAAGTTCCTGAAAGATTAACATGTAAAATGGTAAGAACTTAGGCCAAAAAGGGCTGTATGAAAACATAAGTGAATCACACATCCAGAGGAAGACATTCTAAGCTTGAGAGCAATGGAAAACATGACTTTCATCCCCCCTAGAGAAAATGTTTGACTACGTGAAAATGAAAAATTAATGACGAAGTTAAAAAGTAAACAACAAGGGGACCCTGGGTGGCTCAGTTGGTTGTCTGACTTCGGCTCCGGTCATGATCTCATGGTTCATGAATTTGAGCCCCGCGTCAGGCTCTGTGCTGACAGCTCAGAGTCTGGAACCTGCTTCGGATACTGTGTCTCCCTCTTGTGTCTGCCCCTACCCCTGCTCACACTCTGTCTGTTTCAAAAATAAATAAACATTAAAAAAAAAAGAGGTAAACAACAAAATGGGGAAAAAATAGGCTATCAGAAACTATGCAAAGGGTCAATGTCTGTATTACATGAGGACATTTATAAATCAGTAACCAAGTGCTAAGACCCCAGTAAAGAAATTGGGCAAAGGATACGAACAGACACTTCACGTGTAAAATAATTGATTTGACGAGCAAGAAAATATTCAAACTTGCTAGAAATCGGGGGTGCCTAGGTGGCTCAGTCGGTTGGGCGTCTGACTTTGGCCCAGGTCATGATCTCGCAGTCTGTGAGTTCAAGCCCTGCATCCGGCTCTGTGCTGACAGCTTGGAGCCTGGAGCCTGCTTCAGATGATTCTGTGTCTCCCTCTCTCTCTGTCCCTCCCCTGCTCATACTCTGTCTCTCTCTGTCAAAAATAAGTAAACATTAAAAAAACAATTAAAAAGAAAACTTGCTAGAAATCAAAGAAATGCAAATTGCCTATTTTGCAGTCGCATAAATGCAACAATTACCATTTTAACCTATCAAATTAACAGAAATAAAAAGTGTATTATACTCAGTATTGGAGAAGGATGGGTGAAATAGCTTTTCATCCAATACATTGCTGTGGGGAAGTGACATTCATCATTATGTATAACGAATATTAAAAATGTTCACAACTTTTTTTTTTTAATTTTTTTTTTTAATTTTTTTTCAACGTTTCCACCTATCCTCGGGACAGAGAGAGACAGAGCATGAACGGGGGAGGGGCAGAGAGAGAGGGAGACACAGAGTCGGAAACAGGCTCCAGGCTCTGAGCTGTCAGCACAGAGCCCGACGCAGGGCTGGAACTCCCGGACCGCGAGATCGTGACCTGGCTGAAGTCGGACGCTCAACCGACTGCGCCACCCAGGCGCCCCAAAATGTTCACAACTTTTGATCCACTTCCCAGAATGTATCATTAGGAAATGTGTTAAGGAAGTAAGTCTAAATATAAGCAGTGTTTTATGCACAAAGATTTTCATGGAAGTATTACGTATAGTATTATGTGTAATAAGAGGGAGATCGCTAAAAAACGAGGGGACATTCACATAATGAAATTAAACCACCATTGGAAATTAAGTATATGAAATTTTCCAATAAAATGAGAAAATGTGGGCAAAATGGGATACAAGAGTGTGTGCTCCATATACTCTCAACTACATAAAAGACAAGTGGGCAGAGAGAAACACCGGGAAGAAATACACTGAAACAGGAACAAAACCAGTCATTATTTTTCCAAGGTAGAATATAAGTGAATTTTTATTTATTTATTTTTTATTTTATTTTTTTTTTTCAACGTTTATTTATTTTTGGGACAGAGAGAGACAGAGCATGAACAAGGGAGGGGCAGAGAGAGAGGGAGACACAGAATCGGAAACAGGCTCCAGGCTCTGAGCCATCAGCCTAGAGCCTGACGCGGGGCTCGAACTCCCGGACCGCGAGATCGTGACCTGGCTGAAGTCGGACGCTTAACCGACTGCGCCACCCAGGCGCCCCAAGTGAATTTTTATTTTTACTTGTTTCTCTTTGTTTTCAAGACTTCCTACGAACCAATCCTCACTCCGTCCTGTGGGAAAACAGAGGCCATGCCATAAAAACGAATCAAGTACTGACACAGGCTATGACCTGGACGAATCTCGAAGACACGAGGCTACGTGTAAGAAGCCAGACACAAAAGGCCACATATTGTATGATTCCATGTACATGAAACGCAAATCTACAGAGACAGAAAGCAGATTAGCGTTTGCCAGGGGCCGGGAAAGAGGAATTGGACTGATTGCTCATAGGCATGGGGTTTCTTTTTTGGGTGATGGAAATGTTCTGGCATCAGTGGCGATGGTTACACAACACAGCGAAGATACTAAAAAAACACTGCACTGCACACTTGAAAATGGCTAATTTTAGTTATGTGAATTATATCTCAAATAAATAAATAAAGCTTGATATTAAACAAAGACAGAAACAGAAGTAAATGAGGGCTTTAGGTGAAGAACTAAAAGTCCATTTTCAAATGGTCATCTCTGCATTCTCAAGGGAGCCTCCCACTTTTTCCTGATAGGCGTCAAGGACCTCACTGGGTGGTGCATAGTTCAGAGAAGAAGACAAGGAAAATGAGGGGAGCCTTGGTGGCTCAGTTGGTTGAGCGACCAACTCTTGATTTCAGCTCAGGTCATGATCCTAGGGTCGTGGGACTGAGCCCTGCGTAGGGCTCCACACTGAGTGTGGAGCCTGCTTAAGATTCTCCTTCACTCTCTCTTTCCCTGCCCATCCCTCTCCCCCACCATGCTCCCTACCCCATCCCTCTGTTCTCCCCATGCCCCTCTTTCCCCCCACCATCTCCCTCTCTCCTCCTACCGTCCCTCTCTCTCCCTCCCCCCTCTCCCCCATTTATCTCTTCCCACCCCACCACCTTCTCTCCCCACTCTCCCCCCGCCCCCGTGCTCTTTCTCTCAAATAAAAAGTGAAAAAATTGAAAAAAAGAGAGGAGGAAGACCAAACATTGCTTTGTGTTTTTAAGATTTTAAAAAAAAATTTTTTTTAACATGAGACAGAGCACCGTGGGGAAGGGGCAGAGAGAGAGGGAGACACAGAATCTGAAGCAGGCTCCAGGCTCTGAGCTGGCAGCACAGAGCCTGATGCGGGGCTTGAACCCGCGAACCATGACATCATGACCTGAGCCAAAGTTGGACGCTTAACCAACTGAGCCACCCAGGCACCCCTTTTAAGATTTTATTTTTAAGTAATCCCAATGTGGGGCTTGAACTTACAACCCTGAGATCAAAAGCCATGTGCTCTACCCACTGAGCAAGCCACGTGCCCCAGGATCAGAGAGACTTTACAAATTATGAATGGCTATTAAAAATGAAAATGTAAAGTGATACTGTTTACAATAGAATCAAGAACATCAAATACCTAGGAATAAACCTAACAAAAGATGAACAAGACCTACACAGAAAACTATAAACATTGAGGGAAATTAAATTTGAAAAGGGTACATCTTGCACATTGTTTAGAAGATTCAATATTATAAGGATATTAAATTTCCCCACATTGATCTATAAATTCAATGCAATCTCAATAGAAATTTGAGCAAGTTTTTGTTGTTGTTGTTTTGTTTGGTCTTGTTTTGTTTTAGAAATGAACAAGTTGATTCTAAAATGAACATGAGGGGCGCCTGGGTGGCGCAGTCGGTTAAGCGTCCGACTTCAGCCAGGTCACGATCTCGAGGTCCGTGAGTTCGAGCCCCGCGTCGGGCTCTGGGCTGATGGCTCAGAGCCTGGAGCCTGCTTCCGATTCTGTGTCTCCCTCTCTCTCTGCCCCTCCCCCGTTCATGCTCTGTCTCTCTCTGTCCCAAAAATAAACGTTGGAAAAAAAATAAAAAATAAAATAAAATAAAATAAAATGAACATGAAAATGCAATGGGCCAAGAATAGTCAAGAAATCTAGGAGGAGGAATGACAAAGCTGAAGGCTTTACATTAGTAGATATCAAGAACTATTAGAGAGCTATAATAATTAAGACAGTGTGGTATTGGCTCAAGAATAGACTAATAGACCAATGGACCAGAATAGAGGTCAGAAACAAATCTGACATAACCGTGACAGTGAAGAGCTAGGTTTTTCAATAAATGGGGCTGGGTCTATGGGATATATTTGTGAAAAAACTAAAAAAGAATCTTGATTCTTATCTGATACTATATGGTAGGAAAAATTTATGCTTCCGTGGAAAACTGCATTTTTGTAGCATACCCTCTGGGTTATCTGATTGTGATTTTATGGCAACTATTTTATAACTCTGTAACTTGTAGATAACTGATAGCAAAGCAAAATTCATGAAAATAAATTCTGTCTCATGGAGGGATACCATCTCCCCCAGGGAAAAATTTATTTTGCCTCAATTTGCATATTCATTTCAATATTCCCGACCTATCAATGTGTCTGTTCTTTGGACTCACCTTTGAACAGGTTGAAACACCTTGCCAGTTTTGCTTCTTTATGAATTAAATAAAATTTTAACATATGTTTTTCTTTTTAAAAAAATTTTTTAATGCTTATTTATTTTTGAGAGGGAGAGTCAGAGTGTGAGCAGCGGAGGGGCAGAAAGACAGGGAGACACAGAATCTGAAGCAGGCTCCAGGCTCTGAGCTGTCAGCACAGAGCCCGACACAGGGCTCAAACTCACGAACAATGAGATCATGACCTGAGCCAAAGACAGACGCTCAACCAACTGAGCCACCCAGGCGCCCCTAAATGTGTTTATTTTCATATGTGTATGAGTGTCATGATTTTATGTTTAAAATTTTTTTTAAGTTTATTTATTTGAGAGAGAGACAGCACGTGTGTGCGCACATGTGGGGGAGGAGCAGAGAGAGAGGAAGAGAGAATCCCAAGCAAAGATCCACTGACAACAAGAAGCCCGATGCAAGGCTTGATCCGTGAATGGTGAGATCATGACCTGAACTGAAATCAAGAGTTAGAGTCTTAACTGAGCCACCAGGTGCCCCATGATTTTATCTTAAAAAAAAAAAAAATTATCTTTTAACAATACATGCAGATTAATTCCAGATGGATAACGAACCTAAATGTGAAAGGTAAAGCAATAAAGCTTCTAGAAGATTATAAAGGAGAATATATTCATGACTTTGGGGGCAGCAAAGATTTCTTAAACAGGACACAAAAGCACTAACCATAAAAGAAAAGATGAATAACTCAAATTTCATTAAAACTAAGTACTTTTTACCCAGGAACACCACTGAGAGTGAAAAGGCAAGCCACAGAGTGGGAGAAGATATTTGCAAAGCATTTTTATGTGTTACATATATAAAGTATTATATATTATATGTATGATATGATAGAAATATATGTTATATATATTATATAACAATACAAATATTTATTACAAATCAATAAAATAGATAACAGAAAAGAAAAATGGACAAAAGACTTGAATAGCACATCACAAAAGACCATATCCAAATGGCTAATAAACAAGTGCTCAACCTCTCGAGTCATCAGGGAAATACAAACTAAAACCACCGTGCATCTCCCAGAAGGGCCACATACAAAAGATTGACGATGCCAAGGTTGACAAAAATGTGGAGAAACTGGATCTCTCGAACAGCACTGGTGGGAGTATAAATTGGTGTAACTGCTTTAAAATATTATTTGGCAATATCTCCGAGTGCTAAACATATACCCAACCCTACGACCTGGCAATTCCATTCTTAGGGGTGTGTGTGTATGTTTATGTACACGTACAAAAAGACACATGAGAATGTACAGCAATTTATTCTTAATAGCTCTTTGTTGGTTTCCCGTGGCTGCCATAATGAACTACCACAGACTCAGTGGCTTAAAACAGTAATTAAATCTCTCTCTGTTGTCTCTGGAGCTCAGAAGTCTGAAGTCAAGATGTCAGAGCTACACTCCTTCCCGAGGCTCTAGAGGAGATTCTGTTCCTTGCCTCTTCCAGCCGCCAGTAGTGGCTATGGGCATTCGTTGGCTTGTGGATGCCTTTGCCTCTTCTCATGGCCTTGGCCCCTTCTGTATAACCTCTGTGACTCATTCCTTTAAGAATGTCTGTCATTGGATCTAGGGCCCACTTGGACAATCCAGGATGATCTCCTCATCTCAAATCCTTAATTATATCTGCAGAAACACATTTTCTAAACAAGTAGCATTCACAGGTTCCAGGGATTAGGACGTGCATACGTTTGTTTTGGTTTTTTTTTTTTTTTTTTTTTGGTGGGGGGGAGAGCGTCATTCAACCCACTACAAGCCATGTCTATCAACTGTAGAATGAAAAATAAATTGTGATATATTGCTATAAAACAATAAAGATGAACAAATTACTATACACGAACACCACTGGTGACTCTCGTAATACTGAGTGAAAGGAGCCTGACTCCAAATAAATACCTAATGTATGATTCATTTATACAATGTTCAAAAATAGCAAGACTAATGTAGAAGACAGAACCTGGGATGGTGGTAGGTACCTTATGGAAAGGAGGGGACCCAGGGACTGAGAGGGATTCTAGCATGTTTTCTGCAGGTGTGGATACTGTCCTGTTTCCTGATCTGGGTGCTGAAGACTCACCAAGCTGAACGCTTTTCTGCACTTTTCTGCTGATAATGTTTATAGTACATTTTCCTTTTCACCTTCTTTCCTTTACTATGGCTGTGGTTTAAAAAAAAAAATCTGTTTCTATGTTATACAGTTTCTTCTCTTTTCTGAATATATTAGATTCCAATACCTATGTTTATGAAAAATTATGAATGGAGGCACCTGGGTGGCTCAGTTGGTTAAATCTCTCAGTCTTGATCTCAGCTTAGGTCTTGATGTCAGAGTTGTGAGTTCAAGCCCGGTGTTGGGCTGCAGCTGGGCATGAAGCCTACTTAAAAAAAAAAAAAAATTGTTAAAAAAATTTTTTTTAACATTTATTTTTGAGAGAGAGAGAGAGAGAGAAGAAAGGGCAAAGAGAGAAGGAGACACAGAATCCGAAGCAGGCTCCAGGCTCTGAGCTGTCAGCACAGAGCCCAATGAGGGGCTCAAACCCAGGAACTGAACTGTGAGATCATGACCTGAGCCAAAGTCAGATGCTTAACCAACTGAGCCACCCACGTATTCTGATTATTGACAATATTTTCTTTCTCATTTCCCCAAGGTGGGCAGAGATTTCATCAGAGGGACTATAAGGGCAGGTAAGAAGAGGGTACTTAAAGATAGGACCTGGTTTGAACCTGGTTCAAAAGGTTGCCTCCTAGAGGGAACCCCTAGGTAAGGAGCTTTATTCTGGCTGTGCTCCCCACCCCCAACCTTGGACTTAGTGAACTGTCAAATGCTGGGCTTGCCTTGAGGCTTCCCGGCCTGCGTTATAGTTCCTTAGGGTCAACAGTCGACATGCCCGTCAGCACTGTGCCGTGTGCTGTGGCGTTGAAGGGGAAGCGAAGTGAAGGGACGGTGGGCTGCTTACACCACGTCTTGGCCGGCTCTGCCTCCGCAGGTCTGTGTCCAGGGGCCAAGAGGTTGAGAAAGCGGAGGGTCATGGACCAGGCCAGGAGAACAAGGCCCTGAGGGGTAGCTTCCAATGGGACAGTTTGCGGAGGGGTAAATGCTCGGAACTTCTGCCTTCCTTCCCCCTATGCCGTGACACGGATTATGGACACATATTTCTTTTATAATCAGAAAGAATCAACCTATGTTTTCAAAAGACGGTTCTATTGGGTTGTGCTGCCAGTGGCCTTGACTGGACAAATGCTGGAGGCTTCCAAGTCCTCTATGCCTCTCCTGCCTAACCTGACCTGCCTTCTGCTAGCAGGGCATCGGGAGATCTGGAAATGGTGAAGCCCACATTTCCTGCTTCCAGACGCTTACAGGTGAACGAAACAAGTGCCCAATCAGAGCGCAAGAAATAAGCTAGGAAACCAGAAGTAATTTCTCAAAGGGAGAGGTGCAGGGAAAGGTAAGGGGTCCACATTCTCTAGACCTGGAAGATTCCAGGACCTTCTCTGAAGAGACTTGGCAAATTAGAGAATGCCTTTGTGTCTTTCATGACACAAGCTTTGTTAAACAAAGTAACATTGCCAGCAAGACCGCAGGGGGAAATGTTAGCCATTTGCCTCTTGGGACCATCCTCTGTCCAGTGTGGCCACAGTTTTAACCTCCGCATTGCCACACCCACTGGGACAGTGGAAAGAGAGCCTGATGTTGGGGACTTGTTTCCCTGGCTCGGTGACCCCTGAGAGGGGAGCCCCTTGCTCACAGAGCCTACGCACCTTGATCGTCTCCTTGGTTAGTCGGGCAGCTGGACTTGAAGCCAGAAGGCTGTTTACCAAGCACGGCAGTGAATGAGTCATGTGTGGACATCTGTCACCACACCCCAGAGTCCGAGGCAAAGGAGAAAGACAAGCAGCCATTACCGGCCTCTCTGCTCCTCCCTGGGGCTGGCTAGCACATTAGCTCGTTCAGCGCCTCCAGAGGTGGGTTTTGAGTTGGATCTCTTGCAGTTGGGGGTGGACTGAGGAGCTGTGGGCAGGAGCGATTGGTTGGCAGTGGCAGAGTAGTGAACGGCTCTCCCTCTGTTCGCTCTTCCCACCCCCAGCATGGCTCTACCGGAGACCTCATCCTGGGGGATTGTTCCCGGCTCCTCCTAAAAGCAAATGCCCCCCTGGTCACCCAACCGCACAGCTGGTGTCTGAAGTCCTGGTGTGCTCCTCTGTGGGAGGAGGGCAGGAGGGCTAACCTGTCCAGTCCAACCTGCCAGGCACCTTGTCCACGTGCTCAGGGCTCACAGAAACTCTTTTCCTCTTTCTATCAGGGCTAGAGGCCAGCCGGCCAGAGGAAGGAGGTCACCTTGCCCCACCCTGGCCGTGGGAGGTGTTTATAAACACTCCCGGAATGCAGTGAACCTGCGAGGGGTCAGCCGCCCCAGGACCGCCCAGGCTTCCAGAGAGGGTGGGAGGGACGCCCAGGTGGATTCCTCCGAGTGCAAGTGGGGAACAGGGCTCCTGGTCCTTGTCATTGCACCTGCACACCCCCCGGTCTGGACCTGGGGGCTGTAATATTGGGAGAAGACAGGCTCACCCCCGGGTGGTCAGCAAGTGAATCTTGAGGGACAATGTGCTCTGGCTGGAGGAAGGGAGAAAACAGCCACCAAGGCGTCTAGCAGGCGGTAAGCCAGCTCCAAGCACACCTTGTGCTCTAGCTCCTGGCTTCTCTCTTCTCTGACAAATCTCCAGTGCCTGGCTCTGGTGAGCCCACACTCCTCTGAGTGAGCCCCTGCCAGTGTCCTGTGTCTGGAAGGATCTTGATCTTGATTTCTTGAGGTGGTAGGGCAGCCATGTCCTCCCCAGCCTACCTACCACCTCTGCTCTAACCACAGAGCCTATGTGTCTGACAGAAACCCAAACACATGACGTCACAAGGTGCTCATAATTTTTCCTCCCTCCTTCCCCCCCTCCCCACACTTTGTCTTCTAATCCTGTCCATGAATGGAAGGGATGCTTTGTGTCATACTCAGCCAATGAAGCTCTCCAGCTAGGTTTAATTCCTTGCTATCTTTATTGTGGGGCTGCACTAACAATGTGAGTGTGGGGGAAGATAGGAGATGAGAGCTGAAAAACTTTATTCCCAGGGTCAGCTTTTTTTTTTGATTAAAAAATTTTTTTAAATGTTTATTTTTGAGAGACAGAGAGAGAGCGCGAGCAGGGGAGGGCAGAGAGAGAGAGGGACACACATACACAGAATCCGAAGCAGGCTCCAGGCTCTGAGCAGTCAGCTCAGAACCCCATGTGGGGCTTGAACTCACGGAGCGGTGAGATCATGACCTGAGCTGAAGTCAGACGCTCAACCGACTGAGCCACCCAGGTGCCCCTCCCAGGGTCAGTTTTGACCCCAAATCTCTGACTTTGTTCAGCTGGGATGTAGTTGAGCAGTGCACAGGTAGGAAAACCGGGAGGGAAGCATATGCCTTATTTAATACGGTACCAACTTGAAATAGACCCCGAGGATTAGTAAGTGGCAGGGTGGAATGGCACCAGAGGCAGGCAGTCCCCAGGTGAAAATGAAGCCATATGGCTGTGACCTGCCATGATATTGGCTGCCAGGCTACTTCGGCTCATACCTGCCTTACAACTTGAAGCACAGCCTCATCACACCAGTGCTCAAAATCCTCTGAAGGTGGCTCACCCTGGCCTAACACGGTGGTATAAACTCCTTAGCCTGGTGTTCATGATCTACATGATCTGGGCTCACCTACCTCGGCTGTCTTACCAAGGTATCTCTACGACCCACCCCCAGTGTCCTCCTAAAATATCCCACATTCCAGCCCCAATGGGGTGTTCATAACCCCTGCACATGCCATGAACTCTCTGGCCCTCATACCTTTGCATAGGCTGTTCTGTTCTTTCTGAAATATTCTTCCCCCGTGCCCCCCCTCTGCCTGTCAAATGTGGTATATGCCTTAGGGCTCAGCTCAACCGCACTTCCTTCATAAAAATCCACCCGCCAAGAAAAATCACTCCAACCTCAAAACCCCCAAAGCATTTTATTAGCACAGAACTTCCTTTACAGCAGTTGTCAGTGTGTGCCTTGGAACTGGATCTTGTTCAGAAGGCTTTGTGCCCTCCGTAGTTCCTAGCACATGCCGGGCACCTAGTAAGTTCTCAATAAATCTTTATGATAGTGAATGGAGTCATGAGGTTGAATGACACTAATATATTGTCAAGAAAGGGAAATGGTTGGGGTGTCTGGGTGGCTCAGTAGGTTAAGTGTCTAATTCTTTTTTACTTAAAAAAAAATTTTTTTTAATGTTTATCTACTTTTGAGAAAGAGAAAGCCAGAGCACGAGCAGGGGAGGGGCAGATAGAGAGGGAGACATAGAATCCAAAGCAGGTTCCAGGCGTTGAGCTGTCAGCACAGAGCCCAATGCGGGGCTCGAACCCACGAACCGCGAGATCATGACCTGAGCCGAAGCCTGGGGCTTAAACAACTGAGCCACCCAGGTGCCCCAAGTGTCTGATTCTTGATTTTGGTTCAGGTCACGATCTCACCATTTGTGAGTTTGAACCTGGCATGGAGCTCCACGCTGACAGTGTGGAGCCTGCTTGGGATTCTCTCTCTTTCCCTCTCTCTGCCCCTCCCACAGGCTGTCTCTCTCTCTCTCTCAAAATAAATAAACTTAAAAAAAAAAGGGGGGAGGGGAATGGCACCAAAACAACAGAGTTCTGTTAGGCTTTCCCATGACTTACCTGCCTGGTGCCTCCTTCCTTTTCCCTTTCTATCCCCATTAAACATTTACAATGCACTGAATAGGTCTTACCCACAGGGTAGCTACCCTCCGTTGCAAACCTGAGGCATAATGTATCTTCTAATCTCCTCCACGGTAATAGGAAATGCTATGTACTGATATAGGCTGGAACAACCGGCAAACTCTTGAATTCCAAGGCACTTTGTGAGTACCTACTGTGCACCCAGGTTTCTGCCAGGGGCTATGGAAGACACAAGTAAGTCACCACCTGGTCCCCGCTCTGACAGGGACTACTGGAAGCTAAACCGTGGGGGAAATCTAAGTGAAGTCTCGCAGGACCGGGGTAGGCAGAGGGGTTGGCAGGGCAGCCACAGGACAACCGAGTGAGTACAGGCCTGGAGGTTTGTTTGGGAGATAGAGGATGAGTTAGGGTGGGGACAAAATAGGAATGCCTTGAAATCTGAAGTCTGAAGTATATGCAGTTGGTGGTGAGGCAAAATTGCAGGTTTACGCAGGTCAGGGAAGCAATGTGTAGTGTGAATTGAAGGGAGGATAGCCTAGTGATCAGGTGAGAAACTAGCAGCAATTCAAGATTGGAGTTCTGTAGCAAAAACATTGGACAGGAGTCAGGACACCTAGGTTCTAGTCCTGGCTCTGTTGTGGGACCCTGAACGAGTTACTTCTCTCCTCTGGGCCTTTCCTTAGCTGTATAACCTAAAACGTTCAAAGTGCCCTTTCCAATCTGATGACCCACCCATGGTTGAGCCTTTGAGGTAGCATATTGGGAACGAAGGGAATCTGCCAATCCAATGGATATCTGGAACAAGGAAGTAAATGATTGGGAGCCGAGAGATAAAAAGAAGGGAGAGACTGAAAAGGATCCAGCCAGGGAGAATTGGGGAACTGGGGGGGGGGGGGGGCGGGGGAATGGCACTCTGTTCCTGAGGTCTGGTTTAGCAATCCTAATTTCAGTTCCTCTTTCATTCTCCTTCCCTAATTTAGCCTCTTAGCCTCACCTTTTTTGGTGAGGGCAGGGCAAAATAAGACACTCCCACACCACCTCCAGGTCGTCTCCCCCGCCTTACCTTCCCCTTTTCTGGCCCTCGAACGATCCTCCTCCTCCCCCGCCCACCTGGCGCCATCCCAGAACCCACCGTTCTCCAGAGTAAGCCGCCGACTGTCCCAAACAGAAAAAGCGGTGAATTGGAAATCACGTTCATTATCACCCTCATAGCTACTCTTGATTGAGAACTCACCGCGTGCCAGGCTACGTTATTATTATTATTATTTTTTTTTTACAGCACTTGTTTGAGGTGATTGTTATCTCATTTTATGGATGAAGAAACTGAGACCAAAAGATGTTAAGTAACCTGTGCCAGCTCACACACCTGCCAGTTGGCGGTGCCAGATTGGAAAAGAGGTCTGACTCCCAAGGCAGTGCCCCGACCAGTTCCGGTTGGGCCGTGCGACCTTTGGCAGTTGGGGACCTCGTCCCTTAACTAACCACACCTCTCACGCCGGAATTCTCCAAGTCCCCGCCCCCGCCCGGCCGCGCCGGCCTCCCGCACCCCGGTATTCTCCAGCCAGTGCGGCGGAGGCCCGACCCGGAGCGGCAGGTGGGGCGGGCGGAGCGGGCGGGGAGGGCAGGGCGGGGGAGGCGGGCCCTGGGGGGGGCGTGGCCGGAAGCCTTAAAGCGGCTGGGGCGGCGGGGTGGGCCGCAGCGGCCGCACATCCCGGTGATCTTCTCTTCGCTTTACAGCCGGCCGCGGCGCGGTCACCATGTCCCTGGCGGCCTCGGCTGGCCGGGGCCCGGGGGCCGTGTGGTCCCCAACGCACGTGCAGGTGACGGTGCTGCAGGCGCGGGGCCTGCGGGCCAAGGGCCCCGGGGGCACGAGCGATGCGTACGCGGTGATCCAGGTGGGCAAAGAGAAGTACGCCACCTCGGTGTCGGAGCGCAGCTTGGGCGCGCCGGTGTGGCGGGAGGAGGCCACCTTCGAGCTGCCGCCGCTGCTGTCCGACGGGGCCGCGCCCGCGGCCGCCGCCACCCTGCAGCTCACCGTGCTGCACCGCGCGCTGCTCGGCCTCGACAAGTTCCTGGGCCGGGCCGAGGTGGACCTGCGTGAGCTGCACCGGGACCAGGGCCGCAGGAAGACCCAGTGAGTGCGGGCCGGGGGAGGGGACGCGGAGCGGGGAGGTGCGGGGCGAACGTGTGGCTTGGCGCTGCGATCCACTTAGAGAGCGCGCGGCAGACACCGCGCCGCTGCGTCCCAAAGGGACGGACGGAGAGAGGCCTTTCGAGAGGGATCTCCCCGGCCGGTCACCGTATTCTCACCTAACTTCAACTTCTCCTTCGGCTGTCCCACCCCAGCTCTCCCAGCGTGTGGGCTCTTTGCGGCGGGCGTGCGGGGTGGGGGCGGGGAGTACCTGGGGTAGTTTTGAATCTGCAGGGAGACGCTCAGCGCCCGGAACTTAGTAAGCGCTTAATGAATTTTTGATGAATTGAAAATACATGTGGGCTGACGAATTCTTCTTATTACTGTGGGTAGTGTGTATGTGTGATACACACATTAGCTTCTGTGGAAAGCCTCCTGGGTATTTCACTGTCCTAGCCACTGAGCTGGGAATGGCGGGGCCAGAACGCAGGGAGGATTAAGTGAACGAGTGAAACCCACTGACACTCTCGGGCCCCAGAGGCTCACCGAGAGGCAGAGCAGAGGCATTGCAGTGTGGCCGCGCTGCTTAAGGGGTTGGTGAAGAGAATTTGCCTCTCTCTCCTCCCCTTTTCAACCCCCTCCTCCCCTGCCTCCCCAAAGCATGCTAAAACAATTTAACTTTTCAGACTGAAAATTATTAACCCTGTTTGTCCTGGGCCCCAAATTAGTAAAGTGTGCTGGTTGGAGCCAGGCTCTGCCCTTGGCCAAGCTAAAGTGGGTGGTAGGCACTGTTTCTCTTTGGAGTTTGTCAGGTTCTCTCTGGTCCTACTCAGAATGGATGACTGCTCGCCTGTGGCTTCTCAGTGGCTTCTAGGTGTGGAGTTCTGTGCTAGGGTATCTCGCTCCCACAGGGAAAGCTGGACAACACCCAGTTCACTTCAAGGTGTCACCCATTTGTTTGTTCTCTTTCACACGTGTTTGCCATGGAGCATTTGATTATGGAACATTTGATTATGCTCATATCCTATACCAAAAGCTGGGCTCCTTAGCTTAATCGGTTGCTTTGTGCTGGACGGTAAATAGGCACGTCAGTCATATTACCACAGGTCCTCCAGTTAGTGAAGCATACTGATTCACATTGGGTGTTTTAGATATACAGGGCATTTTCACTTTCCCTTGTGAACAGGACAGTAAAAGCCAGAGGGTTTGAAGTTACCAGATTCCCTTTTCTGCAGGGTGGGTCCAATTTCAGCTTGCATGCTTGTGAATGTATTACCTGATTCACTTATCTGGCCAAAGATGAATAGGCATTTTCTGAATTCAAATCAGATAAAAATAGAGAGCCTTGAGGTGAGGATGGATAGGATATCTCTTGGCATCAACTTACGAGCCAGAAGGTGAGCAGTGTCTTTGCTAAGGAGGTGCTGAAGCAATGCTAATTTTCCATTTGATTAAATGACATTTGGGGCCTTGGGTTGGCTTCCTTTCCGGCTTCAACTGGGAGTCATTGGCTGTCCTTTGTCTTGTCCCATCCCAAGATGTGTGGATATTATCATCTGTTTCTGCCGTCTGTTTCTGTTGGAACATTTTATTCCCTTGAAGGATAGATCACATGTCCCTGCCAGAGATGAGGGTTCCAGATTCCTGGGTCGGGTGCCCACTCTGGTCCTGACTCATTGTTAGGCTTCAAGCGACTCGATCTCTAAACACCCAAGTTTCCCTATTTATACGTGGAGCTTGTTACCGGCTTAATTGATGTTTATAAGATGTTTCCAGGTTCCTGGATTAATGGGGCCTGGGTATAGGCTCAGAAGGTTCTGTTACTGCTTTGTGAGGAATGAAAACCTCCTTAAATTCCCTATTTCAGGAAGGGTTCAGAGGTCTACATCTTCCTTTCTGTCATTCTCTCCAGTGTAATCCTAAACCTAGATGGTTCCTCCTGTCTATTGTAGGAGCTGATTACCACTTAGTCGCAGTATCAGCTCTGTAGGAAAATGATGCTTAGTTGATGTGGTTTTTTTTTTTTTCGTAACTGCAAAGGAAGTCTTCTTTGCCCCATCAGCAGTAGGTGAAATTGCAAGCTTTCCATCTGCCACTTCCTGGGACTTTCCAGGGTGCTAGGGAACCTAGTGAAACCGAGCTTCTCTGATGCCTTGGTACATCACTTGGGTGCTCAAGATGGCTGACATGTGGAGAGTGATGCATACCGAGAGAGGTGGAAGTTTACCAGAAGGAAACTGGTTGGGCTAAGAAAATTATTTGAACTAGTTATTAATGGTTTGACTCCACCTTAGACATTAAAAACCAAAAACAGGGGCGCCTGTGTGGCTCGGTTTGTTAAGCATCCGACTTCGGCTGGGTCATGATGTCACGGTGTGTGAGTTCGAACCCTGCGTCGGGCTCTGGGCTGACAGCTCAGAGCCTAGAGCCTGTTTCGGTTCTGTGTCTCCCTTTCTCTCTGCCCCTCGCCTGCTCATGCTCTGTCTCTGTCTTGCTCTCAAAAATAAATATACATTAAAAGAGAATTTTTTAAAAAATAAAATAAAAACCAGAAACAAAACATAAGTTCAATTTTGGTTTCCAGGTGTGTGTGTGTGTGTGTGTGTGTGTGTGCGCGTGTGCGCGCGCACGCGCGTGCACGCATGTGTGTTAATCTCTAGCAAAGAAGAGTTGCTGCTATTTAGAGTATGACTTTCGTCACGGGTCCAGAAACTCAAGACGTTAAGAGTTAACTGTGCCCATACTTCCCTTTGTTCTCTTGATAAGCCCTCATCCATCATATGTTTGGAATTCAGAAAATGTGCTTTTCATGACTCAAATTTGGGGGACCTCAAATTTAGTGTGATGACACACGTCTTTAAAATACCAAGTGGAGACTGACATAGAAGTAGGATACTTCTAATAGGGAATAGTGTGTGGCCCCTTTTGTTAAGAAGAAATTGAAATGGGGGCACCTGGGTGGCTCAGTCAGTTGGGCATCTGACTTTGGCTCAGGTCATGATCTCACGTTTTGTGGGTTTGAGCCCCACGTCAGGTTCTGTGCTGACAGCTCAGAGCCTGGAGCCTGCTTCGGATTCTGTGTCTCCCTCTCTCTCTGCTCCTACCCCACTCATGCTCTCTCTCTCTCTCAAAAATGAATAAACATTAAAAAGTATTTAAAAAAAGAAGAAGAAATTGAAATGTGTTTATTTTGCACTTATTAAAGACCTGGGGTCACAGTTGGGCCTTGGTGAAATGGGAACCAGTTAAGTCTCACGCTCATAGAACAGACCTGAAGCTGAGAGGCCAGAAGGGTGGGGGGAACCTTTTTAGGATACTAAGAGCAACAAAATTTGGGGGAAATAATCTGTTAAAAACAGATTAAAATAAACATCCATTCAGGCTAGTGACTGAAAGGCCATTGTGTAACTAAATATCATGACACTTAATACTGTAATAGTCTTCCAGCTGTGAAGGGAGAGTGAGTGATGGAGAGTCATTTTCTTATGTCTCTTGAAGATGCAAGAGGGAGTTTGGTTGCACATGAAAGATTTGAGATTTTGAAGAACTGTAAGTGTAGTAAGCTGCTATAATAAGTTGCCAGAGGAAATCCGGGTTATTAAGAAGAAATAAAGGCTCAATGGTTGTTTTCCTGGGAGAGTTGGATGTGGAGAAATGATTTAATTGACCGGAGAGATAAATAATAAGCTGTCAGGGGTACCTGGTTGGCTCAGTAGGTTAAACGTCCGACTGGCTCAGGTCACGTTCTCATGGTTCATGGGTTCAAGCCCCGAACTGTCAGCACAGAGCCTGCTTCAGATCCTCTGTCTCCCTCTCTCTCTGCCCCTCTGCTGCTCTCTCTTGTAAATAAATAAACGTTAAGAAAAAAAAAAAGCAGTCAGTGTTTGTGCTTGAATGTTAAGTTTCCTAAGTGCAGTTAGGTTTTTTTGGTAACCGATTGGAAAATTGGAGCAGTGTTACTGATTAAATTTTTCCTTTCTTGGGATTCCCCTTAAAGGTAACATTGGGCCTTTCTGGAAACCCTCCTGCCTCTCACAGTCCCCTTCTACTCCAGTGTAGGAAACTGACAGCTCAGTGCTTGAGACAGAGTTGTCTGTCAGCTCTGGGACAAGTAACCCCAACCTGGTTGTAGCCATGGAATGAAATGACTAAGAAGGGGAGAGTCATTGTTCCGGTGATGGGCAAGATGCTCCCTCATGTTCCTCATGGTATTATTTGTTTATTATTACTTTTTGAAGGGCAGAGGAGAGAGAGAGAGAGAGAGGGAGAAGAGGAGAGAGAGAGAGAGAGAGAGAGAGAGAGAGAGAGAGAGAGAGAAAGCCCGGGAAGGGCAGAGAGAGAGGGAGAGAGAAATCCCAAGCAGGCTCTGGGCTGTCAGTGCAGAGCCAGACTCAGGGCTCGAACTCAAGAACTGTGAGATCATGACCTGAGCCGAAACCAGGAGCCGGATGCTTACTTGACTGAGCCACCCGGGAGCTCATGGTATTGTTTGGTTACGATTTCATTTATAAGATATTCAGTTAGCTTGGGGAAAGTTCCAACCCCCCCCCCTTTTTTTGGTCTTTAAAGTCCATATTTTTAGTACTTTTTTTTTTTTTTTAACTGAAGTATAGTTGACCCACAATACTACATTAGTTTCAGGTGTATACCATAGTGATTCGACAGTGCTATACGCTGTGCTATACTCACCGCCATCCGTCAGTGCATGCTGTTATAGTACCAACGATTGTTCCCTATGCTGCACGTTCATGGCTGTGACCGATGCCTTTCACACCTGGAAGCCTGTGTCTCCCACTCCCCTTTACCCCTATTGCCCATTGCCACCCCCTCCCTTCTAGCAGCCACCACTTTGTTCTCACTGTATTTATGGGCCTGTTTCTGCCATTTGTTCCGGTTTTTAGATTCCACATAGAAGTGAACTCGTATGCATTTGTCTTTCTCAGTCTGACTTATTTCACTTAGCATAATACCCTCTAGGTCCACCCATGTTGTGGCAGATGGCAAGATCTCATGCTTGTATTTTTAGTAAATGTATTTTAATACCTTCTAGGTGCCAAGCAGTGGGGTGTAAACAATAGTGACCAAAACAGACATGATCCTTGCTTTCAGGAAGTTCAGAGCCTTGTGGGGGAGACAGACGTTAGGCAAATGAACACATAAATAAATAATCATGGATTATGATAAGTACTGTGGAGGAAGAGAACAGGGTGTCATAAGAGGAAAGAACAGGAAGGACATGGCTTAAAGAAGGGGATGCTTCTCTGAGGCAGAAACCTGAAGTACAAAGAGATTTTTCTGGTGACAAGTGGAGGAAAAGGGCCTGAGGCAGAGGGAACAGCCTGCACAAAGGCCCTGAGGCTGGAACACACCTGGGAAGCTGGAGGGATTGTATAGATTGAGGCTGAAGAGGGATTGTATAGATTGAGCAGTGAGAAGTCACCGAGTATTAAAATCAAAGGGTGTTGTGATCCGCGTTGTCAAAAACCACTGTGGCTGTTGGGTGGAGAATGGATTCAAAGCAGGCCTAGCCTGGAATCAGATAGACAAAATGGGAGGCTGTTACAGTAATCTAGGCCACCAGTGGTGGTGGCTTGCACTTGGGTGATGGCCATGGAGGTGGACAGAGGTGGTGGATTTCAGAGATATTTTGGAAGTTTAGTTGGCCTGATTTGTGATAGATTGGATGTGGGTGGGGGGAGAGAAGAGGAAGTGATAAGAATGAACTAATAAAATAAAGAGAGCTTGCTGTTGAAAATGAACCAGGAAGTGATGGTGCCTTCTTTCCCCAGCAGAGTGAGGTCACCATTACAAAGACAGCTTTGGGCAGTGACACCTGTGAGTTGAGTCTTCTGTTGGAAGGAATTAGTAGGAAACACCATTGAAACCAGGGTGGAAACCAGGGTGTGTATATGTGTGTCTCCAAGTATTTACAGTTTTAAAACAGGCCGAGTCTTTGTTTTGTAATAGTGTACGTAGCTAGTAAAATCTCACCGGTGCGCTCTAACACAGCTGATGAGGTCACTGCTTCAAGGAATATAGGACTAAGAAAAGGGAAAATAATACATAACATTAGGAAAAAGAAACCTATAAGTGAAAAATAAAACTCTAGTAAGTTAACCATTTACATGTTTTTCACATTAGGGAAGGTGAGCGTACAGGGGAGTCTTGTGCCTTTTTTGTTGTGCTTAAACTTCCTTTTGGTTACAAAGACCTCTATTGTAGTTCTGTAACTACCATCGGAGGGAGGTTTTTATAAATAGTATTTGATATGTCATTTTAATTGTAGCGATTAACCAAAAAATGTTATAATTACATGGAAAGCAATACATGTGCTTATTAAAATGTCACCCACTCTGACATAGGCTTGCTGACCTTACCCTTTCCGCCCTTAACAGTAATCTTAGGTATCTATTAAAAATAGTACAATTTTAGTTGCCATACATCCTAGAAAACTGTGCTCCTCACTCTACACTTTGGAGACGCCAGCCCTGGCTAATTCCAGAAGGATGAAGCCCTAGGCTAATGGAGAAAGTGATAGGAGGTCATTTTGGGCTTTATTTGCATCTCAGAGCAGTTCCTTGTGTGACCTTTGGTTCTGGGTCTTGTGCAGATCTCTAAATCTCTGGGCCTTTGAATTCCAACAAAATCAACACCGGGACCCTTGTATTGGCTTTTGAAGAAAATCGGTCCACTGCCAAGATATTTGTTTGGGAAAAGACTTGGCAGTGAGAGCTTCTCCCCTTAAGGTGTCCTGGGTCAGATCTTGCGCCCGAGCTGTGGCTTAGGAGACCAAGTCTGACTCTGCCTGCCTTTCCCTTGGCCCCGGACCACTTTGGTCTTGTTCTTTGTTGTGTGACCCAACGCAGGAGCTCGTAACATCTGTGTGAGTGAGTGAATGGTTGAGGTCCCTGTAGGCACAGAGCGGGCGGTCTTTTGCCTGCGTGGACACGGAAAACTGTTTAATCTTAGAATTAGCCCAGTGGATCAAAGACCAGGGGTGCCGGAGGTATGAAGTCAAAGCTCTGCTCTTTCAGTTTCTTAGTTTGGGCTGTGGCTTGTCAGTTGCCTTTTCTTAACACCAAGGAAGCAGGTTCCCTTCTGCTAATGATGCCTTTGGCGAGGGAGCTGCAGTTAGCCACTAATGAGATGAGAAATTCCTTTCCTGCAGAGAGAAGGCTGTAGATCTTCTGTTAGAGAAAAAGCAAGGATTTTAGTCTCCAGGGTGTCCCTGAGGGACACATTTAGGAATGTGCCTGCGGAGAGAAAAAAGGCAGCGCTAATTAAGTGTCCTTTCCTGAATGCTGGGCTTTGAATGGAGTAGAGGGGAGGCATTTATAAGAAATCCCAGAAAAATGTTTCTAGAGGTGTGGCTGCTGTATGCTTCACCTTTTAAACACTCTTTTATGAGAAGGGACTTGGCTAACCTAGGTGGAACAATTCAGGCTTCCAGAAAGCCTGGTCTGAAAAGGCCTCTTGTGATCATGAAGAATGGATGTCCTGTGTGGAGGGCACCAGGCGGCACACTGGGTCCCAGGATATTTCTTCAAGGGTGTTGCCTCTTCTAGCACCAAAACTGGGGTTTTCCTTTTATGCTAATGGAACTTTGCATTTTTGCTAGTCATTTGTTGTTAAAACAGGATTTTAAAATGTGGGTTCCCCTCCTCCTCTTTCTTGGGACTTAGCTGATTACACGATAAATCATAGACACTCTGCTTTCTTGCCAGGAACTCTCATAGAAAGAGTGTGAACCTGTTTGTGGGGTGGGGAGTGGACTGTTGGATCCCTTATGCTAGAGTGTATTTGTTTCCTTTTGTCCTGGTCCTTAGAAGGTGAACAAAAACCATTGCATGTTTGTCCCAAGTCTCTTTGCATGAATAATAAAGGACCCTGTGGTTGCCGTGACATTGTTCTTTGACGGACCAATTGGGCAAGAGGCGAGATACCTGATCTGATGGTAGAATATTAACATTTGTGGCTTTTTGAGATATGATCAAGTAAAAAAAAAAAAAAAACGGCAAGTAAATGAATACAGGAGGGGTGCACTTCCATGTTTAAAAACGAGTTGATGTTTTTCTAATTTGTAGAGGATCTTAAAATACCGATACTTGCTATTTCTTATAGTCTTCACCTATAAGGAGTCTAGCATTGAGTGATTTCAACTTAGAAAACATGTCTTGATCCTTATACTTCAGTCACGCCATCTCGGCATATCCCTGCAGTAGTTTGGAAGCCCTGTGTCTTGTCTGCTGTGTAGAAACCCTGAAGGGTTTGATCTGAGGATCGTTACATCTCTCAGTAAGTTACAGAAAATACACACTGACTGGTGTTTTAAAAGACTCTCGTATACTTTTTAATTTTGGAGATTGCGTAATACAGACTTACTTTGTAACTGAGCCATTTCCTCCTCCCTTCAAATGCAGATCTTTATTGTTTGTGTTTGTTGGATAGGTTTGGTTATCTAGGGGCAGGGCCAGTCAGAAATGTTGAGATCTTAAATTCCCTTCTGAGAACTATCTGCGGGGGTAAACCATGGTATAGAAGCATTTGGCGGGATATCATACAGCCACTAGAAATGGTGGGTATGAAGACTGTAGGGCAAGAACGCACCACACGCTATAAAAATAAAATCACATGTAAACTCTGGTTACAACCAAGTAAGGATTATAGCTAATACTTATTGAATGCTTATTAAGTGCCAGGCACTACATATATTAAGTCCCTTAATCTTCATTAGCATCCTTATGAATTAGGTGCTTTCAGCCCTGTTTCAGAGGAACCTGAGCCACAGAGAGGTTAAGTAACTTGCCTGAAGTGTCTCAGCTAGTGGTTGTTAAAATGTACAGGAAAAACACTTCAAGAAGATATGTAAAAAGGAATAATGGTCACATTAGCATGAAAGTAAGTCCATTAAAAAATTTAACAAAAAATTCTCTGTAACTTGTTGTGCTCACTTTCTAAGAGAATTTCTGTAGAGCAAATAATAGGGAAGGGACCCAGGGCATTTTCAACCTGCTTTTTCTGTTCTGCCTCCTTTAGCACACCACTTACCAGTTTTCAGGATGGAGTTTGGTGGCTACAGGTGGCCTTTCAGTGCCCCTAGAATGGCTGTTTTAGGGGTTGGGGTAAAAAATGAGCCATTTGCCACTCTCAGGAGTTCTTCCAAGTTGTTAACAACGGGCAGAGAGGAAGCGTCACCGGGGGAGGCAAGGTTGGCCGATTGGTCATTCTGTAGTCAGAGTAAGGTAATCAAGACCAGCTACAAAGGGCAGTAACAAAACATGTGAAACTGCCTCGCCCGTGTAGGGAACACCACAGACGTTTTATAGGCCATAAGCATTTCTGTCCCTGTTTGCTCTCCATTGCTTCTAGGCTACCAGGAGAAGAGTCTGGACATTTCTCCCATATGGAATCACTCCTTTTCAGAACCCCATTCGGATGTTCTCAACTGCTAACCCCACATGTTCAGCCTTCTTTTTATTCCCTGGGGAAGACAACGAATGAGTTGCTTTTTAAAAATTCTTCATCCATGAAAGATTGAGAGTGTCCTCTGTGTCAAACACTACATCAGGTGCCTTTCTGTTCTTCCTGCGTCTTCTCTCACCTGAGGCCATAATCCCCTGTGTCATGATGCTTGGTTACCATGGAGATGACTCATGCTGTAAATCACGGTTGAGATTTTGCAGGGAACAGGTTGGGGCGGGGGCCAGTCTACCACTGACCCTGAGTCCAGACCAGACCCACAGACGGAGAGCCCTGGAAATTAACACACATGAAAATGTTGAAGTGACTCGTAGAGCCATAGTGGTCTTTCTTTCCCTGCCTTCCCTGGAGCCTCCTGTGTCTAATACAACTATGCAGTATTAATTCGTTTTGCTGGAGCCCCTAGGTAGGTGGTTCATATTTAATTTTGCTGAGGACCTTATTTGTGTGTGAGAGCCCTTATTTGGGATGAAATTGTATGCGTTAGCAGGCATTTCTTTCCGTGTCTAATTATTTTCTCATGCTTCAAAGTCAGAAAGAAAAGGCAACAGTGGTTCTAATGGAGCACTTTGTGATGTTTGGTGAGCCAGCTCTCTCTGTGTCCCACTGGAGGGTATGCCTTTTAGGGCAGAATCTGGCCTTTTCATTTTGTATTTCCAGTGGCTGCTATGTAAAAAAAAAAATTGGAAGCGAATCTTTGAAGTCATCATTTCTCTGTACGTGTCTGCCCTGCGGAATGTTTCAAAGGAAAAACATGTTTGTTTCAGCTGCAGAAAGGTTATTTTTGAGACATACCGGCTAGTCCTTTACAAGGATAATCCCGAAAGCCTGCATTGCTGCGAGACTTCTCATTTCCCAAGAGTAGGAACCATACTCCCCTCACCCTGCCGCATTCCGATGGAAGGCCCCCTGTGATCAGCTTTCCACGTATTTGAGCCCGAAGTGAGACACGGTGCATTCTGAAAGCAGACTGGCCCTGAGAATTGGGCATGGTTGGATAATTCTAGCTCTTCTCAAAATGACTATTGAAAGGCCCAGAAGATTTGACGATACGGGCCCAGGCAATAGAAGACATAAATGAATTTTTCTGTATTTTTAGCTCTTGCCTTGTCTTGTGTTCGATTAAAAAAACCCTTGGGGCGCCTGGGTGGCGCAGTGGGTTAAGCATCCGACTTCAGCCAGGTCACGATCTCACGCTCCGTGAGTTCGAGCCCCGCGTCAGGCTCTGGGCTGATGGCTCGGAGCCTGGAGCCTGTTTCCGATTCTGTGTCTCCCTCTCTCTCTGCCCCTCCCCCGTTCATGCTCTGTCTCTCTCTGTCCCCAAAATAAATAAACGTTGAAAAAAAATTAAAAAAAAAAAAAAAAAGAAAAAAAGTAAAAAAACCCTAAAACCCCAAACCCCCCAAAACTCTAAAATAGCAGGGTAGCCTGTTTGGATAATGGGCGTTTTTGTTTTTGTGTGCCCAGGACCATCATCCCTTGACTGAGGGGCATGGAGGGGTGGGAAGATTGAAGTTTTCATTTTGTACCATTTTGTATGATTTGAATTTTTACCCTATGCCTGTTATTACTTTCGAATATAGTTTTTTTTATGTTTCCTATCACTTTTTATGTATTCAGAGATCCTTTTAATTTCCAAAGAATTGAATTTTTAATTATAAGTTAAAATAATTACTTGATTACAGAAGGGATCATTTGATTTTCTTGATAGGTTGCAGGAATTTTTCAGAAATACGGGCTTAAAAACAAACTCACTACCTTGGAATTATGGCTTTCTTTCTGTACCCTGCCCTTTGGACTAGGAAAATCAACCCAGCCCTGATTTTTGAGATAATTCAAGCTTTCTGGGCCTACCTGAAAGGTAATGCTGGAACACACCCACGCTGCCACCTTACCTACACTGGGTGGCTTTGCTGGGACTTTGTTATTCAAGAATTGCTTCCGCGAGGTGCTGGAATTAAGTGAGCTAAGAAACAAATGCATAAAAAGGCACTTAAAATAAAATTGATGCTTGAATGCGGAAACCCACAAACGTATCTGGTTTGGGATTTCTTAGGGTGAGAGACATTTATGAATCATGGCTTTCATTTATTATAAAATTATCCTTGTGCCAAAGATTCCTTGCTTAAGTGGTTTGAATGTCATGTTGTTAGACGGAACAATTCCTGTATTCTTTTCCAGCTTTAACAAATCCAGCACAGATTGTTAAAAATTCTGAACGTTTGCATGGGACGCTTACCTGTGATTCAGTCTGCTTTTCACATCCTTAAATAGCTCTGTGGCTGTTCTTGGCTACCTGGTCTTTGGTTTGAGGTTTGCCTGTGAAAATAAAGGATAGGAACAGTTGCTGGAGCATCTATTCACACCTCCTAGTGGTTTTAGAAGTTCCCCAAACAGATCCCACTTTAGTTCCCCGGGGACTGATCCTGGGTATAGGTGCCCAGGGAGGATTCTAGAGTCGGTTGTAGCTTCGCTCAAAGTAAACAGACTGGTGGTGATACTTTTGGAAAGGAGGGCTGGTCCCAGGAACTGTCGATGGCACCCTTTGAAGGTCATCTTTGCATCCCCTGCTTGGCTAACAGTATGAGTTGTGTGGAGGAGGCTGGGGAGAAGGCCGGACTGACCCCGCTTCCGTGGGCAGAGAGGTCAAACTTCTTGCGGCCGGTGTGGTCATCGGAACCTCTGCATTCAGCTTCAGCAACTTCCCCTTTCAGGTGCCTGCAGTGGGTATTTACCAAAGCTAACCACCCTTCATCACCAGGGCTACCATTTAGCCGCATGACGGGCAGATGAGAAAAAGAAATAATCCTCTGGACATCTAAACGACAAATAAGCAAGCTATTCCAGGCTAGGTCTTGGAAAATATATTGTGAAGACACTAGGCTGGCAGGGGTGAGGTTGTCCGTAAACACCTTGCGTCTCCCCCTGCCCCGCCCCCCCCAGCCCCCAGCTGTGGATTGTGGTTTTAAAAACCATAAAAAATCTCCTCTAAAAGTCCAGAATAGTAGCTTATATCATTTTCTCCAATTTTTGGATGTGTTTTTTTTTTAATTTTTTTTTTAACGTTTTTATTTATTTTTGAGACAGAGAGAGACAGAGCATGAACGGGGGAGGGGCAGAGAGAGAGAGGGAGACACAGAATCGGAAGCAGGCTCCAGGCTCTGAGCATCAGCCCAGAGCCCGATGCAGGGCTCGAACTCGCGGACCACGAGATCGTGACCTGAGCTGAAGTCGGACGCTTAACCGACTGAGCCACCCAGGTGCCCCTGGATGTATTTTTTAACTCAAGTTTAAGTTGTTCTTGATGACTTTGTATACTGGACTCTATATGTAATCTCATGATTTATGGTTGGTGGTGACTGTGGTGGGATTTCCCCCTTTTCTTCCTAGAACATTTCTTAGTACTTTTTTCCTCGGTACTTTCTTTCTTATGGTAGGGCCTTTTAAATGAGAAGCTTAAACCTGCCTCAGAAAGAATTTATTTATTTTCTTAAGTTTTATTTATTTATTTGTTTTGAGAGAGAGCTGGCGAGGGACAGAGACACCTAGAGAGAATCCCAAGCAGACTCACCACTCAGCACAGAGCCCAACATGGGTTCAATCTCACAACCTTGAGATCGTGACCTGAGCCAAAATCAAAAGTCAGCCGCTTAACCGACTGAGCCACCCAGGCACCCCTCACAGCCCCCGCCTTTTTTTTAAGTTTATTTATTTAGAAAGAATTTACATTTGAATCTCCTCTCTGTGTGTTGCGAACATGGCCCATGGGAGGTGAGTTAGCAAAGAGTGTAAAGCAGGAATCTTGGGGTTAGAGAATGAATAGGACCTTTGGAGAAATGCGGAACTGATTCAGAATCCTGGCTGTGCCCCTTAACAGTGGTAAGACCTTGTATGAAACACTTAACTTGTGAGCCTCAGCGTCTTTGTAAAGTGAGTATAATGTCTACTGTGTGTCATTCTGGGGACACTAATTCCAGGATGTTCCTAAGTGTGCACAGTGCCAGGTTATGTTGTAGATGCTATTTAAGTGTAGGTTTCTGCTTCCTTCTGCCCCTTTCCTCTCAGTTGTAAAACGAGCTAAGGTAGTGGGGCAGGGATCTGCCCTGCGAGCAAGACAGGCTGAGAGTGAAGGAGGGAACTGTGCTCTTTTGAGCAAACCCGTCATTTCCTTTACGTCCACGGCCCTCAGCTCTTAAGTAGGTCACCCCAAAGAACATCCAAATGCGGTTTCTCAGTTTGTATGGTAACGCCGGGGATGGCTGTCGGTGGACCGTGGATTCAGACCTATTTGCTCTGTAGTGGTCATGCCACGGATCTGCCTCACCTTCTTGGAGGTCACCAGATGGAACATGCCAAGGGGAGATTTCTTTTTCTTTTCTTTTTTTTTTTTTTTTTATTTAAAAAAATTTTTTTTTCAACGTTTATTTATTTTTGGGACAGAGAGAGACAGAGCATGAACGGGGGAGGGGCAGAGAGAGAAGGAGACACAGAATTGGAAACAGGCTCCAGGCTCTGAGCCATCAGCCCAGAGCCCGACGCAGGGCTCGAACTCACGGACCGCGAGATCGTGACCTGGCCGAAGTCGGACGCTTAACTGACTGCGCCACCCAGGCACCCCGAGATTTCTTTTTCTGAAGTTTGTCTTTCAGTCGAGTTGGACTGATACAATACTTGCCCTGTCTTGAAGTAGTTTGCAAATGACCCATTGAAATACTTGGATAATGTTTGAAATCTTCTCTTTTTAGGAGTATTAAGCTAGGGAAGAATGCCTCCTTTCTACTTCTAATTCTTATTATTTTTTTAGTGTGGTAAAATATACGTAACAAAATTTACCAACCGTTTTTTAGTGTATGGCTCAGTCCAATACATTCACACTGTTGTGCCACCACCAACCGTCCTTGTCCAGACTTTTTTATTTCCCGAAACTGAGACTGTACCCATTAAGGACTAATTCTTATTCACTTCTGGCCCCGGCCCTGGACAGCCACCATTCTACTCTGTGGATTGGACTGCTCTAGGTACTTCATAGAAATCGAATCATACCATATCTGTCATCTCGTGACTAGCTTATTGCACTCTTTTTGAAAAACAATTTTTTTTTTTTTATTCTGTCCTGTGTTTTCTATCAACTCCCCGGCAGGGACGGTTCTACAAACCCTTGCCCTTTTTTCTGAGATTTATGTGTCAATTTCCATTTTGCCTTCTGTGTGTGTATGATCTTTGCATCTTTCCCCTATTGAAGCCAAATACCAGTCCTAGGAGAGGATTTGATGGAATGTTTGTTATATTTATTTTATTTTTAGAAATAGCTTATCGAATAAAGATTTTAAGTGACTGTACGTTCAGTACAGAATCAGATCCTATCTTTGCCTACGGGGTGTCTTCTCAAAAATAAAACTACAGGTTCTGCCTTCATTCCCCACCCCACCCTCTACTCTCCTAAGAAGAGAGCCCAAGAATGCATTTATCTAAGAGGTTGGTAGTAGCAGAGAAGAAGAGAGGCCAAGTTAATGGACATTGTGAACATTGTTTTAGGCCCAATTCAAAGGTAACCTCTCAGCCTTTCTCCTTGTAGGTGGTATACCTTGAAATCCAAACCAGGAAAGAAGGATAAAGAGCGAGGCGAAATTGAGGTTGACATCCAGTTTATGAGAAACAACATGACCGCCAGCATGTTTGACCTTTCCATGAAAGACAAGTCTCGGAATCCATTTGGGAAGCTGAAGGACAAGATCAAGGGGAAGCATAAGGATAGCGCGTCCGATACTGCTTCAGCCGTCATTCCCAGCGTCACACCCTCCGCCGACAGTGATGATGAGTCTACTTCAAAAGACAAGAAAAAGAAGTCGAAGATCAAGACCTTGTTTTCCAAGTCAAATTTGCAGAAAACACCACTTTCTCAGTCCATGTCTGTCCTGCCTACTTCAAAGTCAGACAAAGTGCTGCTTCGTCCTGGAGGCTTTCAGTCCCGGTGGGAGGATGATGAAAATGAGGATGAGTCCTCCTCTGCCTCGGATGGTGAGTTTTCTCCTCCTCCTTACTTGGCTTGCTCTCTCTCTCTCTCTCTCTGTCTCTCTGTCTCTCAGTCTACTTTGCTTTAAGAGAGAAGAAACAATGTGGTGTCCGGGTGGCTCAGTCAGTTCAGCATCTGGCTCTTGACTTTGCCTCAGGTCATGATCTCACGGTTCCTGGGATCGAGCCCCGCATCGGGCTCTGTGCTGACAGCATGGAGCCTGCGTGGGATTCTCTGTTTCCCTCTCTCTTTCTGCCCTGATCCTGCTCACCTCACTCGCTCTCTCTCTCTCTCAAAGTAAATAAATAAACTTAAGAAAAAAAAGAGAGAAGAAACAAATCTTAAGAGAAAGATTTTAATTCAGTTCCTCAGTTACTAAAATGGTGATGATGGTTATGATGATGGATGATCTTGGTTAGAAAGGCTTCTTGGGCCGCTTGGGTGGTTTAGTCAGTTAAGTGTCTGACTCTTCATTTCGGCTCACGGTTATAATCTCATGGATTGTGGGATTGAGTCCCGCATTGGGCTCTGTGCTGACAGTGCAGAGCCTGCTTGGGATTCTCTCTCTCTCCCTCTGTCTCTGCTTCTCCCCTGCTTGTTCATGCATGCATGCCCTCTTTCTCTCTCAGAATAAATAAATAAATAAATAAAAAGAAAGGCTTCTCTATTTCTAAGCACTCTGGTTTCTAAGAATGCATAAATTCTTTTCTAAAACGTCTGGCTCTGTAACTGATGTACATTAATATAAGCTTTTGGAATTAACAAAATGTATGTATCCATTTTTTTTTTCTAGTTAAGGGTAAAATCATACAACCTTAGAGTAATTCTGATATTTCATTTATTCATCAGGTATTTATTGAGGTCCTATCGATGTGCGTAACCTTCATGGGCTACATCCTTAATGAAAGTTGAGGAATTCAGTTCCTTTAACTGTGAATTAAATGTGTGTTTTGAACTTCAATTTCAATGACCAAATCGTTGCTGTTGGCCAGATTCTGCCCTTCGCATTGGTTTAATGCAGGGCTTCTCAATCCCAGCACTATTGGTAGTTTGGGCCAGATAATTCTTTGTTGTGGGGCTGCCCCCTGTGCTGTAGGATCTTTAGCAGCAACCCTGACCTCTACCTGCTAGATGCCAATAACACACCCAATGGCGGTTTACCAAAAATGTATTCAGACGTGGAGAGACGGACCCCCTTCCAGTTGTGAACCACTCGTTTAACATCGTTTCCTTTGGATCTTTGCTTTTCTTCCCATAGTCCTGTCTCCCAAGAGAACAGAGAGTGCACATCCTAAGCAACTGAACCAGATCAATTTCAACCTTCCCAAGAAGGAAGGAGGACTCCCCTTTCTTGGTGGCCTTCGGTCTAAGAATGACTTCCTTTCTCGCTCTAATGTCTGTATCAACGGGAACCATGTTTATGTGGAGCAGCCAGAAGCCAAGAGCGAGACCAAGGACAGCACCCCTTCTTCTTCCCCGTCCCCTCAGGGCTTCAGGAAGAAGCATTTGTTCTCCTCTACCGAAAACCTGGCCACTCGGTCCTGGAAGGAGCCTGGCGACGTTGGGGCAGTGTCTTCCGACAGACAGTTCTCTGAGTCTTCCACAAAAGACTCTCTGAAATCTATGTCTCTGCCATCCTACCGGCCACAGATCAGTGGGGACATTCAGGAGAACACGGCTCCAGTGAGCTTGGAGGCGGCAAAAGAAACCAAGGAGAACAAGAAGCAGGAGAACAAGAAGTCCTCTTTGCTGTCTCTGGTGACAGGAAAGAAGGATGCGGCTAAGGGCAGTGAAGGTGGAAGCCCCCCTATGGTCCCAGGAAAGGAGAAGGAAGGCACGCTTATGGAAGTCACACCGAGGGGGGACCAGGCGGGGCCTGACGGAGACCTAGTAGAAAGATCCGAGAAGGATACTACCGCTGTTGTCTCCGGACGCGGTAAATCCCTGAATCCCTTTGAGGACGTGCAGATCACAGAACCGGAAGCTGACCGAGAGCCCAAGTCTGAACCTACACCACCTGCTCCCTCTGTAAGGGCTCCGCAGACCAAAGCTGTCAAGCCTCGGTGAGTCTTGTTCCTTCTCATGCAGGGCCTGCCCCTCACTGCTCGGTGTAATCAGCGGGGTCTACCGTTACAGCACCTCTTGCTCGTCATTCTATGGCGGTCCCTGTGTGTGGCAAGCATTTGATAATCTAAGTGGTTTTCAACCAGCCCCGCCTGCCTGCCTGCCTGCCTGCCTGGCCCGCCCTGCACAGACGGCAGTGTTGCGTCCCAGCCCAAAGCCACGGCCACCGTGTGTGGCCTGCCCGTCTCAGTAGGACGTTCAGACCCCGATGGAGTGCCGCAGGGTGTAGCAGATTCTGAGTATCGCAAGTTGGGAATACCAGATTGGGGTTGTGGTTATGCGCAGAACATGTGTGTATTTAAAGTTCTTACCACATATTTCCATTTGAGGCAGATGTTATCTCCTCCTTGCACTTTGGCTCTGGTCTGCTGGCACCAGAGACCCTTGATCCACCCTTGAGTGTGCCCGAGACAGTTCTCAGAGTGTTTAGGGTGCCCCTCGTGGCAGGAGCCTGGTGGGGGGGTGATGCATCGGGAACTTTCTGCTTTCAGCATGACTCACGTTCGCATGAACAGTATTTCTGTGGTCTGGGTGGGGGAGACTTTTTTTGAGATTCTGCTTACTTTGATTTCAGACACACAGACACATACACGCAGGCCATTCCTCTTCAAAATTTGTGCCTGTTGCCTTGAGGTGCCTCTTGTACTGCTTTGAACTTTTTAGATGCTTTTTGTTTATCACCAAAAGACACTGTAAACTGTTGCTTTACCTGGAGCTTTCTCTTTCTGTGGCAACAGCCCTTGTGTGGCAGGTGTGCTTGGTGATCAAAGTGTCCCTTTCATGGGGCACCTGGGTGGCTCAGTCTGTTGAGTGTCCGACTTTGGCTCAGGTCGTGATCTCACAGTTCATGGGTTTGAGCCCCGTGTTGGGTTCTGTGCTGTCATCTGGGAGCCTGCTTCAGATCCTCCCTCCAGCCCCTTTCTCTGCCCCTCCCCTGCACGCTCACACACTCTCTCTCTCTCTCTCTCTCAAAAATGAATAAACATTTTTAAAAAATGTTTTAAAAAGTGTCCCTTTTATGTGTTAAATAATTCGTGTTTCTTCCTTAACTTCTTTTTGTTGTTGTTGTTTCTTCCTTAACTTTTTTTTTTTTTTAAGTTCACTTATTTATTTTCAAGAGAGGGAGAGGGAGAGAGAGAGCAAGGGAGGGGCAAAGAGAGAGGGAGAGAGAGAATCCCAAGCCAGCTCCACACTGTCAGCAAGGAGCCTGATGCGGGGCTCAAACTCACAAACCATGAGGTCATGACCTAAGCCAAAACCAGAAGGCAGATGCTTAACCAGCTGACCCACCCAGAAGCTCCCTCCTTCTTTAACTCCTTAAGATACTGCCCCAAGTATAAAAAAGCTCTCCCCTTTGGATCAACTTTATTTTTACATGTTTTTGGGTTTTTTTTTTGGGGCCTCTTCTGATGCATCTGCAACTGACCTGCAGATTTTATTTTGTCCTTTTTGCAGACTGGAAGTGTCTCCAGAGGCTCAACCCACAGCCAGGCTTCCTTCTTCCCCTGACTCTCCTCTCTTTTTTTCCGCTCTTCTTTCCAGTTCTGGCCAGACACCTGTCCTTTCTAAATCGGGTCATGGCTCAGAGACACTGTCCTCTGAATCTCCTTCTGTCTTCTTCTCTTTCTCATCTCCCATAGCGGCCCCCATTTCCACATCCACGCCGGTTGAAAACTGGCCTTCCACAGACAAGGGCCAGGCCGGTCCTGAAGAACCATCCTTACTCCTTAAAGCAGAATGGCAAAAGGAGAGTTTAACACAAGTTCCAAAGACTGTTTCTTGTGCCTCGGGGTCACTTTCTAAACAGCTACCCACTCCAGTGAGAAAAGGGCCAGAAGATTCTCCGAGGAAGACCAGTGAGGTAGGCCCAGAGAACACTGTCAGTAATGACTCAGCGAAGTCTCTCCTGAAGCAGCCTGAGACCGAGCCACAAGAAGTTCTGAGGTTGCCCCCCTCAGAACAAGCCTCTGTCCCTTCATCTCAAGGGACCCAAGAAATGACATTCGCCCTTTCATCCCCAAGTGGCGAGATTGAAAGCCCAGCTGGGAAGCCTCCGATGGGGGAAGACACAGACGTCACAAGTCCATGTGGGTCTTGTGGGGAGAACAGAGTGAAGGACGGCAGAACGGCTTCTGTGGTTCCAGAAGCAGTGTCCCCTCTTCAGATGGCAGAATCATCCCCCACTCTTGGCTCTGTGATGCAGACGCACGAGGAGAGTGTCCACGAGGGCCGAAAGAAAATCAAGAAGCGGGTGTCATTTTCTGAGCAGCTCTTTACGGAGGAGGAGTTAGAGAAGTCCCCCGGGTCAGAGGAGGAGGATGAAGGGAACCCCAAGGAGCCGCCACGGGAAGGAGCCACGGCTGGAAATGGGTCAGATGGGGAGCCTGCCGGGTCTGTCCACACAGAGGACTCCAAGAGGGAAGCGGCCAGTCAGGGTGCGCTAGCTTCCACGGCCGATCCCCTTGCCCTCCCCTGCGAGGAGAGTTTCTCAGAAGGCCCCGTGAGTGAAGCAAGCTCGGGGCAAGACCTTCCCCTCTGTGGGGTTGAGGGAGACCATCTGCTCATGGCCGAGAATCAGAGCAAAGCCAGTGATCACGAAGGCTTATTGTCTGACCCCCTGGGCGGCCTTCCCTCTGCCCCAGGTGTTAGCTCTCCAGTCCTGGCTGACCTGGGCTTAACCCTTCCTTCCATCCCCGAAGTGGCATCGGATGACGAAAGAGTGGATCAGGTTGAAGATGACGGAGATGGAGAGACGGCCCGGGTGGCAGCCCCGGAAGCCGGGCCTTCTTCCTTGAGCGTGTCACCTGCCCGTCCTGAGATGGGAAAGGGGCCGAGCGGCCAGGCGGTTGGGTGGGTGGCGCCCACCGAGAGCCTGCCTGACCCCCAGTCGAAGGCGCCCAAAGCATCCGTTACAGCTTCTTCTTCGGACCACAGCTTCCCGACCACAGCTTTGGGAATTCATAAACCAGATTGTGGCAAGAGTTCACGCTCGGATAAACAGCGGTCAGGTCCTGGCGGTGGCGAGAAGGAAGAGTTGCCGGGAAATGGGGGGCCAAGCCAGCGTCCTGAAGCGGCCCTGGATTCTCCTGTACCCAGCCCCTCCTTTTCTGAGACCTTTCCTGTTCCACACTCTTTCCCTAGCTACCCACACGCTGACACGCACCACAACAGTACAGCAGAATCTCAAAAAAAAGCAACAGCAGAGGGCCCTGCTGGTAAGGTGGACAATTCTGGCAAGAGGAAGCCGCTTCTTCAGGCCTGGGTCTCACCCTCAGAGACACATCCAGTCTCAGCTCAGCCGAGCACAGGAACGGGGTCAGCCAAGCACAGGTGAGAGTCGGGAAAGGTTGTTTCGACATGAGCGATGTCGCCCACCCTGCCCACCCTGCCCTTTGCTTTTTGCCTGCCGAGGTTCTGGCTTTCTAACCGCACAGATATCTTGATGGTACATACTGTGCATTTGGCTGGTAGGGGCTGTTTTCAAAGGGTCTCCCCCTGCGGTGGGAATCCCTCCCCTAGACACTCCTACGTTTGTAAGGAGGACATAGTGACAGGCTTCAAAGCCAGTTTTGGAATAATTCACCATAGTCAGATTTGGGGCTCTCAGATTGCAGAGATGTCTCGTGACCAGCATCTTCCTAGTATCAAAAGCCAACGGAGACAGAGTGGTGGAACCTAGCAGGGTTGAAAGCTTGCGTTAAGCACCGGCCAATGTGAAGCGGGCGTATTTGTTCTGAACTCTTCCTTTACTGTTGAGGAGCAGCAGGCTCTGTAGGGACTCACACGGTGCAGTCTGAGGCTGTTGTTGTCTCAAAAGTAAGAGACCGTCTTTAATGTTCTTCTGACAGTGATCAGGAGACCAAGGGTCTTGCGAGAATGTCAGGACCCCTGGCTGTCAGGTGGGTGGGCTTTGTTGACCCTGTGGCTGCCTTGTGCTGACTGCTTTCATTTCCACAGGAACAGTGGCGTGTGTTGGACTGGGGGTGTGAACACAATGTATCACCACTCTGTCCCCTTGTCTGTCTTGCTGACTGCCATCTGTGAGATGGACAGTTTCTCAGTTTTGTCATTACAGAAAGGTCTAAGGATCCTATCCCCTTCTCTTTAGACTTCATCCCGTGAAGCCAATGAATGCAGCAGCCCCCAAGATTGTTAATTCCAGCTTGGGCACTGCCACCATCATCAGTGAGAACATGATCAACGAAGCCATGATGAAGGTATGCTTTCTCCAAGAAATAGGCATGCTAGGGGTGCCTGGGTGGCTCCTTCGGTTAAGCGCCCGACTTCAGCTCAGGTCATGATCTCACTCTCCGTGAGTTCGAGCCCCGCATTGGGCTCCGTGCTGACAGCTCAGCTCAGAGCCGGGAGCCTGCTTCCAATTCTGTGTCTGCCTCTCTCTGTTCCTCTCCTGCTCGTACTCTGTCTGTCTGTCTCTCTCTCAAAAATAAATAAACATTAAAAAAAAATTAAAAAAAAAAAAGAAATAGACATGCTAGTTAGGGATCTATACAAAACCCGTTTCTAGAGCCACCATTATGTACACCTCCTTGGGTAGCAGGTAACGCCAGGAGCAATTTAACCTTATGTCTGTGTCTTTGGATAATCTTTGGGAACTTCTACACTTTCCATTGGATAATTACTATTCCCCTTTTGGTTACTGACTTATTGTCAGATTGTTTGTTGTCCCCAAGCAACGTGATTGATACTGTTACTTCTTGTCAGTGAGAAGAAAATGTCACCCACCATCTGGTCCATTCAAATTCGATATTTTCATTTCCCCGTGTATCTTGTCTTATCTTTTGGCACGAGTGTAAAATTCCTGGGGTTGTAATCATGGCATAGATGTAATTTTCTGAAACTTTATTCTGCAGTCATTTCAAAATTAAAAGTTGCAAGAATAGAACAAAGAACTCCTATATTCCTTTCATCCCAATTCACCAATTGTTGACATCTTACCACATTAGTTTTATCATTGCCACCCTCTCTCTCCCCATCCCTGTCTGTTCTGTCTTTGTATATACATACTTTTTTTTTTTCTTCTGAACCGCTGGAGGGTAAGTTGCCTACCTCATGCCCCTTTTACCTCTAAAATACCTAAGCATGTGATTCCTAAGAATAAGGACATTTAATCAGGATCACAACTTTTAAAATTGGCGTAATCCTCTTTTCTCATCTCTAGCCCAAATTTCAGGTCCACCCGTTGTCTCATTAGTGTGCTCCTTTGTTTTTCTGTCTTTCTTTCTAGTCCGGGATCCAATCCAGGATCTCTCGCTCTTATGTTGCTGTGTCTCTCTAGACTCTTTTATCCTGGATCCCCCAGCCTTCTTTGTCTTTCAAGACCTTGACATTTTCTAAGACTTCAGATCAGTTGTTTTGTAGAGTTCTCCTCAGTTTGGATTTGTCTGCTCAAAACCTCATGGTTTGGTTGAGGTTATGCATTCTTGGCAGGAATTAACCATGCAAGTCATGTGTCCCTTCCCGGTGCATCGTGTAAAGAGGCACATGATATCAGCTTGTCCTGGTAGTGGGAGTGTTAACTCTGATGACTTTCTGTAGGTGGTGCCCACCAGCGTCTCTAGGATAACATTGCTATTTATCCCCTTTACAATCAATAAGAATTTGTGGGGAATTAATTTCAGACTCTGTAGGTATCCTGCTCCTCACCAACCTTTCATTCTCAGGCTTTTGTATCCACTGATGAATACATCAGTGGCCAAATTGGTGGTTTTCCAGCCCCATTGCCTGCATGGAGACACTGGTTCTCTTATTCATTTGGTGGTTTATCTAGTATACCATAAGCATTTTTGTATGTTGCTACTTAATTCTTTGAAATGGTTATATCAATATTTACTTAACCTGTTCCCCTATTATTGGATATTTGGGCTGTTTTCTGTTTTTCTTAAGCTCTTTTTTTTTTTTTTAACGTTTATTTGTTTTTGGGACAGAGAGAGACAGAGCATGAACGGGGGAGGGGCAGAGAGAGAGGGAGACACAGAATCGGAAACAGGCTCCAGGCTCTGAGCCATCAGCCCAGGGCCCGACGCGGGGCTCGAACTCACGGACCGCGAGATCGTGACCCGGCTGAAGTCGGACGCTCAACCGACTGCGCCACCCAGGCGCCCCTGTTTTCTGTTTTTCAGTGTGAGTGCTGTCATAGTCAATAATTTCTCGCATAGAACTCTTTCCCTTCTTAAGCTAAATCTCCAGGAAGAATATTGCTTGATTAGAGGGTCTCTTCTCTTTAAAAAGCTTGGGCTAACTTTAAAACAACAACTCCTGCCCACAAATCAAACAAAACCAACCCCCCCCCCCCGAGCCCCAGATGATCTCTGCTATAGAGTGTCTCCATTCTGCCCTTTTTGGTTCAAAAATCAGGAGGATTTAGAACACTGCCTTGTTGCAGACCTCTGGTCTTTGACTCATTGTCACGTGGGCTGGAGGAGAATGATTTACTGAGGGACTGGTGGGCAAGGATGTGTTGCGTTTCAAATATGTGGAGAGGAATTTCCTAACTGACTCCTGGGGTAGTCACTGTCAGTAGAAATGAACCTTATTTCTATTTTAGTTTAGGGCATCTAGAAATTGCATTCAATCAGAGATCTTACAGTCTTGTGCAGTGTAAGACATCAAGTAGCTTTTCTCTTTTTATTTTTTATTGTTTAGTTTATGTTTTAAAGTTTATTTTGACGGGGGGGGGGGAGTGGAACACGAGCAGGGCAGAGAGAGTCAGAGAGAGACAAAGAGAGAGAGAGAGAGAGAGAGACTGAGAATCCCAAGCAGGCTCCATGCTGTCCACGCAGAGCCTGATGCAGGGCTGGATCCCATCAACTGAGATCCTGACCTGAGCCCTAATCAAGAGTCGGACGCCCAACTGACCGAGCCACCCAGGCACCCCAGTTTTTGTGTTTTTATTCTTTTTTTTTAAGTTTATTTATTTTGAGAGAGAGAGAGAGCGAGTGGGAGGGGCAGAGAGAGAACCCCAAGTAGGCACCACACTGTTAGTGCAGAGCCTGATGCGGGGCTCGCACTCACAGAACTTTGAGGTCATGACCTGAGTTGAAATCAGGAGTTGGACGCTTAACCAGCTGAGCCACCCAGGCGCCCCAGTTTTTGTGTTTTTAAAATAAAAACTTTTCGCTCATGCCTCCTTTACTCCCACAAGCATTTTTAAAGCATTGGTTAGTCGGTATTACCTCTGGCTCCATTGCACCTGTGCCACCAGGAGCTGGGCTAAAGGGTCCCTGAGATCAGAGATTCAGGTAAAGAGGCTGAGCGGTGATGACAGATGGTTGCTGCGAGCTGTTTAGCATCTTCCAGCCGCCTCGTCTTCTCTTTCACTTGTACTACATGCTTCCGGGGCTGCCGGTAAGTAAGCATCATTCTCAGAATGATCAGCTGTGGCCGGTATGGTGTGCCTGCTGTGTTTTAGCCATAGCCTAAAACCACACCATAACTCGACCAACGCAGCTTGGCTGGTTTCTGTGGGTGTGGAGAGGAGGCCGAGTTTATCTTCCTGGAGTTAACGATATTTACCAGGAAACCGGGCAAAAGGACAGCATAAAAGGGACAGTAATGAAAACCAGGGTCGTGGAGCAGCCTCCCATCCCTCCTTCCTTTTACTGTGGAATGCAGCTGGGCTCCAAAGAGAAACAAACACCTAGCTGTCGGGAAGTGAGCAAGACCCTTGGCTCCCATTTTATTTATTCTTCAAAGCTCATGTAATCAGGGGCTTATCTCCTGGCCCTGATTGAGAGAATAACTTGCCTTACAACAAAGGCAACTGCTGCTTATTTTGCTTACGGTTTGTCCGCCCCACCGCTGCCCCTCTGGCTGACTGCAACAAAGCGCTTGGTCCTGGACCATGCCTCGTAAATATTCTGAGTAAATATGGAAAGTTTCCTGGAGACTGCTATTGGCCCTCTGTATAATAGATGCTTTGTACTAAGCCGTAAATAATATTTATAAAAGTAACTACTCTTTGGAATGTTGCAAAATAAGACAGAGGTTAGGGAAAGAAATTGCATAGCTAAAGTTATGAAAAGATAGCTGAAGCATTGCTACAATGGCTTTTTTTTGGGAGGCGGGTTCATGTTTTAGGGCCTCCGTTCTTTCTAGATGATTTAAAACTTAGTGTATTATTTACCCAAATGGCTTTAACACTTCCATTTAAAAATAATACAGCCACCTAGAGGCACCTGGGTGGCTCAGTCATTTGGGCGGCTGACTACAGCTCAGGTCATGGTCTCGCGGTTGGTGAGTTCAAGCCCCACATCGGGCTCTGTGCCGACAGCTTAGAGCTGGAGCCTGCTTCTGATTCTGAGTCTCCCTCTCTCTCTGCCCCTTCCCTGCTTGCTGCTCTCTGTCTCTCTCAAAAATAACAAACATTAAAAAAAAATTTAAAAATAATACAGCCACCTAGATCCAAAAATCATCTGTCCTATTAATATGGAAACAGTTGGACCCAAATTTGAATAGACATTATTATTATTATTATTATTATTATTATCCAATGCAAAAATCCTGGAAGGAAATAATGTGACAAGGAATTAACAGATATTTTCTTTGTACCTCTTCCTCACCATGGCTGTTGCTCACTTTTTGTAATGCCAGATTGTTTTGCAGTTTTTTAAATGATCACATGTCTAGGATCGTGTAATGATTTCAAAGTCTTACATTCTTTCCCCTTTGGATTATGAAATCAAATTGAATCGCTGTTTCACAGTTTGTAAGGTATGAAGTATGCATGCTCTTTCAATCCTCTGCATCTATCGTAAGGAAATATTTTAGAGATATGATCAAAGATTTCTGCTCAGGCATTTTAATAAAAACTGTTATGTATAATTTTGAAAACAACCTAAATATCTAGCAATAGAGAGATGGGTAAAGTATAATGAAATTTTAAGCATCTGTTAAAAAACGTGATTTTTGCCAAGATTTAATGATGGGAAAATGCTCACAAAACAATAATTTTAAAATGCTTTTAAGCCATATTCTGCGTGATGCTTAAAGTTTGAAAACATACCATAAAGAAACCAAGGAAACAATAGGAGACCCAAATGTTAAGTGTTGGAGTTACAGGCAATAATTTTTTCCCTCTTCTGTAGTTGAGATTTTCCATTATGAGGGAATATTCCCTTTAAAGTGAAAAACAGAATTCTGTTATTTTGGGGGGGAAATCAATTTTAATCCATGCCCAAAGTCTAGTTGACTCGTCACTCCCATCTGTGAAGTTTGTCGTGATCTCTTGTGTGACAGTGGGAGCTTGGTTGTCCAGCTCTCTGGACTCTGAGCCCCTGAGCCCCTGTGCATACCTAGTCCCTACTCTCGAGGAATCCCTGCCTGTCCCTCCCTCCAGGTGACAGCTTCTTCATGTTCTATCTCACAAACTGTCTTACAGAGAGTATCTTATGTGATCCACATTTTTTAATGAAATCCTTACATGACAGAGTTATGATCTAAAAACCCTTGAGAACATATTCTTTGCTATTGTTTCTAAAGAGTATTTTTTTTCTTGATAGGATGTATCAATAGACATGCAACTAGTTTTTTAAAAATTGTGGTAGAGACACCTGGGTGGCTCAGTCAGTTGAGTGTCTGACCTTGGCTCAGGTCATGATCTCACAGTTCATGAGTTCGAGCCCCGCGTCAGGCTTGCTTCTGTTAGCGCAGAGCCTACTTTGGATCCTCTGTCCCTCTCGCTCTCTGCACTGCACCACCCCTACCTCCCCCCCACCCCCCGTGCTCTCTCTCTCTCCCTCTCAAAAATAAATAAACATTAAAAAAAATTGTGGTAGGGGTGCCTGGGTGGCTCAGTCGGTTAAGTGTCCGACTTCAGCTCCAGTCTTGATCTCACGGTTCATGAATTCCAGCCCCACTGCAGGCTCTGTACTGGTAGCTCAGAGCCTGGAGCCTGCTTCCGATTCTGTGTCTCCCTCTCTCTCTGCTCCTCCCCTGCTCATGCTGTGTCTCTCTCTGTCTCAAAAGTAAATAAAAACATTAAAGAAAATTGTGCTAAAATAAACATAAAACTTACCATCTTAAGCATTTAAAATTTTTTAAAATTATTTTTTAAAATTCAAGTGTAATTGGCATTTAGTATTATATTAGTTTCAGGTGTACAGTTTAGTGATTCATCAATTCTATACATTAGTCGGTGCTCATTATGATGTACTCTTAGTCCCTTTTGCCTGTTTCAGCCATACTCCCACCTACGCCCCCTCTGGTAACCACTAGTTCTCTATATTTAAGAGTCTGAGGGTTTTTGTCTCTTTTTTTTCTTTCTTTGTTTTGTTTCTTAAATTCCATATGTGAGTGAAATCATATGGTATTTGTCTTTCTGTGACTTATTTTGCTTAACATTATACTCTCTAGATCCGTCCATGTTGTTGCAAATGGTAAGGTTTTGTTCTTTTTTTGTGGCTGAATAACATTCCATTGTATATATTACCACATTTTTTTTTTTAACCCATTTATCTATTGAGGACACTTGGGCTGCTTCCATGGTTTGGCTCTTGTAAACTATGCTGCAGTAAACATAGGGGTACATATATCTTTTTGAATTAGTGTTTTTGTTTTCTTTGGGTGAATACCTAGTAGTGGAATTACTGGATCAGTTCTACTTTTAATTTTTAAAGGCACCTCCATACCATTTTCCACAGTGGCTGCACCAGTTTGCATTCCCACCACAGTGTACGAGGGATTTTAAGCATCTTTAAGCATACAGATCGGTACGGTTAAGTACAGTCACATTGTACAGCCAGTCTCCAGAATTCTTTTCCAGGCATGCAACTTTCTGGCTGAAGGTTGTTTTAGAATTACAAATAGAGCGATTGAGGTCTAGAGGGATGTATGCCTTCAACAAGGTAAAAACCAAAAACAACAGAAAGATTAAGGGAGAAGTTGTTTTTTGAAAAGTAGTCCAACATCTCACCTGTTTCTGTGCAGCCTGTGGTAGGTGAAAACCTGCTCTGCGGATGGAAATGTTGGTGTGGGCTTCTAAGCCAGTCGTACAAGCACTGTGCTTCCCTTCTGAGCCAGGATGGGAGAGGTGGGCTATCTCTCTGATTTCCAGCTAGTGTGTAGGCAGCTTATGTCACGGGACTGAACAGGGCCGTCTATATGTTTTTGTCAAAGAGTGAATGATGATGATTCTTATTTCTTTATTATAATATATCATAAATAAATATGTTTGTTTATTTTGAGGGGGAGAGAGAGTGGGCAGGGAAGGAGCAGGGAGGTGGGGGAAAAAAGAGGATCCCAAGCAGGCTCTGTGCTGCCAGTGCAGAACCTGATACGGGGCTTGAACCCTTGAACCATGAGATCATGATCTGAGCCTTGGTCATGACCCGACCAAGAGTCGGACGCTTAACCAACTGAGCCACCCAGGTTCCCCATGAGGATTCTCTTGACTTAGCTTCTTGTAGAAGGTGGTCTCTTAGCCTTCCTAAGTGAAATTGTTTGACCCTCAGGGTGGTGAAACTAATTGCCTCCGAGTTCTGCAGGCAAAAGTGTCTTGAGGTGGCTCTAGGAATTTGTTTCTTTAAACTTCTAAATCCCCTGAACTACAAATTTCAGGAAAAGTTAAGTTGCGTCCCCCGCCCCCTCCCCCACACAACTGGAGACTTGGTATGATTAGGTGCTTTTTATTCAGTCCTTACCTAGTGTTTCCTCACCGTTTGGGCCTGGTCACTTTACAGGTGGACATCAGTCATCCCAGGTGTTCACAGACCTCCTGTTACTACATTGAATAACAGGCAACAAAGGCCCTATGTGGCCTGGAAGGCCTAAAATATTCACTGTCTGGTCCTTTGCAGAAAACTTTGTCAATAACTGCTTTTCCACCAGAACTGAAAACACATTCCCAGGAGGCTCAGACGGCTAACATTTTCCTCTTTTGTATTTCTTTTAGATATTTGACATCTTTGCTGACTTTACCACTTTTTCTCCCCCTCTCTCCTCCCCCTAAAGAAATACAACCCATCGGACCCTGCCTTCGCTTATGCACAGCTAACCCACGATGAGCTGATCCAGCTGGTCCTCAAACAGAAGGAGATGATAAGCAAGAAGGAGTTTCAGGTCCGCGAGCTGGAAGACTACATTGACAACCTGCTAGTCAGGGTCATGGAGGAGACCCCCAACATCCTCCGGATTCCCGCTCAGGTCGGCAAAAAGGCAGGAAAGATGTGAATCGTCAGCCTGCGACACCGAGACTTCTTTGTGAGTTTGTTTCCACCTGCCCCGGAGGTCAAGGACTCAGCATGCCTGATAACCGGCACACAGGCTCAAAATCACCATCTATCTCCCTTGTGTGTTATCTGGCAAAAGTCCGTTCTACCAATTGAGACCAGGTTAATTATTACAATGAATCTTTTACTGTACAGTCCCAGGGTTTTGTTTTTAAATGCCACTGTGCCTTTGACTATCCTGTAAATATTTTATGCTCTGATCGGAGACATGGTCATAAGATCTGCTCCTGGCCCAGAGATTCAGATGGCGCAGGGGATATTCATGTATTTAACATTGGGATGATTTTCTTTCTTTGATATTGAAATTTAAAGATACGTACCCCTTCCTCCCCCAGTCAGTAAAGCGTGGGGTGAAGTGAGAAGAACCGTGTGGTTAGTGTTGCGTTACACACACTTGCTTGGCTTTTGAGTAGCTCAGGGTGGCTTTTGGCTGCGGGTGCTAAATTCTGATACCGTGTGAACCTTCTGGGCTTCTTCGACTTGGTCTTGTTGATTTGACTGGAGCAGGGGAGTTTAAAGAAAGCCCCTGAGTGTGCCTTGCAGATTTTGAACAAGCTGCCTTTTCTAAACATTAGCTACCACTACTCTCTAGCCTTAAAATGTGCTCTTTATCAATCCTTAGGGCGTGTCTGTAGAGACATGAGAAGTTGAATAGGGAATTAGAGAATCATTTTGCACTCACTTAATGGGGTTGGTCAAAGTCTCATGAGAGCCGGGTTCCTAGCTGGCTAGAGTAGCCTAGTCAGTGCCTTGATAAGGGATTGGATGACCCATACACTCACTAAAATGGTTCCGCCAGGTATGGAATGATTTTAGTAGGATTCCTTTGGCCTTGCTTGGCCCCCGGATTTCCTCAGCAGCATTTCCCGGCGTTTCCCCCACAGTATTATAAAATTAAGAAGAGCAAGAAGGTAACACTTAGTTTTGGTTTGCTGTATTTTTAAATCTAGGAGGATACCCTTTTTTTTTTTTTTTTTTTTTTTTAAAGCTAGGACACGTCTTCACTAATAGCACCCAGTTCCGATCCTTCAGGTAGTTTCATTGTCCGGAACCTAATACTGGAATTAGAATATTTCTGCGTTGGTCAGTTTTTTCTCGTGGTTGTGACAGGATCTGATCAAATCTTTACCTCTCTCCCGGGGGAAGAATATCCGAGGCTAGTCCGAGGCTAGCGTGGTGGGCGGGGCTTGAGGATTGGCTAGGGATCGCTTCTCTGTCTGTCCTTGTTATATGGAGGTTAAGAGGCAAGATGGTTGTCAGCAGAGGCCCTTTTCAGGATCACATTTGCTGCAATGTTAGTTATATCGGAGCACTTTAATCTGAAGGATGATACTGTAACTTGATTTATCGAATTAGCTGTTAATTATCTTTAGCTATTTTATTTAATACTGTCTTACAGTAGTGGGGACCACTGTAAGCCTCTCAGATGCCTTGTATTTTTGGAGTGCTATGAAAGTTATTTACATACCTGCAAAAAGAACCTTATATTCCACTTGAACTCTGAAAATGTGCGTGTATATATTTATTCTGCAATATATTTTTTACTTATAAGTGTATTTTGACTGTGATAACCCAAGTGTACTGGGGGCAGGTGTGGTCTGAATGATTTCTCCTTAGAAGGGCTGGTGTGGAGACCTGTTCACGAGAGGTGGTTGGTCTGGAGATAATCTGCTTCTAGGACCTTGGGCACGTAACTAACTCGGTCAGTGTTTGAGAGGGAAGTCTGGGTAGAGGAGTGAATTCCTGTGCTCTGAAATGCCACTTGAGAACTCTGGAGAATGAAGGACAATTTACTTCAAGGGTTTCTGGCTTCTACCACTGCTGGAAAAAACCCGAATTCATAGCATTCCTGCACCTCTCAGCGTAGATCACCTGGAGGTCATTAGTTAACGACTGTCCTCAAGGACTCTCGACTCTGGGGGAGAATTTATCTAGGAAGAATTTTAGTCTGCTCTGAGCCATTAGCAAGGGTTGGAGCTCCTCTAACTGGCGGGGGTTGGGGGGGCACACACCCAAGTACACAAAGACAGCTGGGACCCGCCTCTGGCTGCTGTAAATGCTAACCCAGTTGAAGGACCCTGGGAGGAAGCTGTGTTCTGGAGAAGCTGGAGCAGCTCTCCTCTTCCTGGCCTTGCCCGGCTGCCTTCAGAAAGAGCAGTCAGGACTTTAGGGAAGCATCCGATTAAATACCAAACACCTTGCAGTGAACTTCAGTTGGAGGTCAGACTCCTGAAAAAATGTCAGTCCTTTGCCCGACTACTTGCTGTCCATCTCATTGGACTTTGACAGGTTTCTTGCCCTCCGTCTTATTCCTGTGTGTTAGCCACATCGGGGTGGCAGAACGGAGGAGCAAGAAAGTCTGCCCTTTGCCTCTGCTGAGTGGAGAGGTGTGTGCACGGATGGGGTGTATGCATGCCGTTTCCAGCTTTGCCTGCAGCGGGCGGCGCTCAGAAGGTCAGAGAGGAGGGAGGATCCTCGCCGCTCAGCCACATACTGTGTTGAAAGTCAGAGGCAACTTAATGTTAAATTAGGATCTTCCCTCCCTGGGTCCTTTTTCCCAATTGACCTTTCTGTTTTCTTTCTGAGAACTACTAGTGAATTATCCCTCAAGGCTGAAAGAGTCATTGCCTTAGGTGGAGAACTTAACCTCCTACTAGTCACATCAACGGCAACTCTGGTTTCTCAGTATCTACTATGGGAGCCACTGACTTGACCTCTTCCTCCCTCCGATTGCAGGATTGCCCAGCATTTTTGGATTGTAAAACTATTCCCTGCCTTGTTACTTCGGGAATTTTTAACTTCTTTGGTTTCGTTTTTAACAAGTAACCTAAAATTTCTATAACACTAAATAAAATGGTACTACCTTTCAAAGATTTGTGTCTGTACTTTTGTGTGGGTGCAGCAAAATGTCTTCCGTCTTCTAGAAAACTTCTCTTGGGGAATGACCAGTGTTTCTCACCCCATGAAGGGTCTCTCACCTGGATTCCTGCTGCTTCCACCTTGCCTGATGCCCAGAGGTCCCAATGCCCTTTCTCCCACAGAGGATGGGACGTCTCTGATCCCTTCCCTACGACACGTCCCTCAATCTTGGCCTGCAGGGACCGTGGCATTTACCAGAAGGACATCATTTGAATTTTCTGTCCCCGCTACTAAAAGCTGCCGCCTGTTCCTCAGCACCGGGCACTTTTGGCTGAGTGTATAAGCAAGGTCCCTTCCTTGATCCCTCCACCCCAATCCCCCACCAGTTTCCTAGAGAGTGAAAGGTTCACTGTGGGGATGTGATTTGAATTCATATTGTGTTCACACTGCCCAAGATCTGGGAGCCAAATCCCTGGTTCAGTCAACTTGGTTTTTCCATTCCTGAATAGAGGGTACTGGGGAAGCACAGGGAATCTTCTCCTGAGCTCAGTTCTCCTGGAAGTCTGAGCCTTTCCTGATGAGGTGAGAGGTCGGCCTGCCTCCCAACCATAGTCCATGCTCCAAGGGCCCCGACCTCTTGAAAGGGAGGAGATGCTTTTTCTTGTCCTGTGATAAAAGTCACACTGTAGAGGGACAGAGGTGGGCCTGGTACAGGTACTGCCCTGTGAAGCCCCTCCCGGTGGGATGGGGGGGGGCGCCCCTGAAGGCCTCCCTGGTTACCCCAACTAGTTGTCAGTGGTGGGGCCGCCATGTAAAGTGACATGAAAGCAACTTCTCTTAAAACACAGCCCTCCAGGTTCAATTTAAGAAAAACAAAAGGAAACAAAACCCTCTGGAAGGAGAGTCTTAGGGAAAGAAAGTTTCTTTATGCAAATGACCCTAACTTTTCCCTCTGAGGTCCTTCACTTTATGTTTTGCAGTTGGTTCTGCCCCCCCCCTCCGTGGCCGCCAGACCCAGCCCTCAGGGGCAGGCTGCTGTGTGTTTCAAACTCCAGGCCTCGGAGGGACACAACTCTCTCCTTTCTCTGAAGTCTTCTTAGCTTAGCTGCTAATAACAAAAAACAAACAAACATAACAACAACAACCAGGAAAATACAGAGAACAATTGTAAGATATATGAACAGCATAAAGAGTGAACTTTCCCAAATCCAGGATTCTGAGCTGAAGGAAGTCAAGCCCCCCTGGACCCTGGGAGCTTGGGCGTCTGTCAGGCGGCTTCAGGTTCTCACCTTGGCTTCCCAGTTGGTGAAAAGCCCTCTCCTGCTCTCCTTCTGAAGGAGTGGTGTCTTTTCCTCTCCCCTACACTCCCTTGTCCACTCACTTGGCCTGTAGATTTTTCTAAGTAATGTCGTACATGCTTATGCCCAGAACAAAAGAAATCCTAAGCTCCTCGCTACCAAGAGGTAACTAACCACTGTTATTTTGATTCTTTGTCCTGGCATTTTCCCTCTTAAAGAAATAGATACACTTTATTTTTTTTAAGAAATTTAATTTGTGATGGGTATTGAAGAGGGCATCTTTTGGGATGAGCACTGGGTGTTGTATGGAAACCAATTTGACAATAAATTTCATATATTAAAAAAAATAAAAATAAAATGGCAGCATGACTTTCAAAAAAAAAAAGAAATTTAATTTGGAGTTTTTTTTTTTTTCTTTCCCTAATTGAGGTGTAGTTGACCTACAATATTGTATTTGCTTCAGGTGTACAACTAGTGACGTGACATTTTATATACATTAGGAAGTGATCACCATGGTCCAGCTCTTACAGCATGCACTAGACTCCTGTTGCAACCTGGTGTCTTAATTATCTAGATACAATTTATTAACTTAAAAAAAATGTTTATTTTTGAGACAGCAAGAGAGAGAGAAGTGGGGGGGAGGGGCAGAGAGAGGGAGACACAGAATCCCAAGCAGGCTCCAGGCTCCGAGCTGTCAGCACAGAGCCCGACACGGGGCTCAAACTCACGAGCTGTGAGATCATGACCTGAGCCGAAGTCGGACGCTCAACCGACTGAGCCACCCAGGCGCCCCAGATACACTTTAAGATGAAGATGGGAGCAGGCAGTGCAGTAAGTACGGACTGCTTTGAACATTTCTGCGTGCCTTTGGATACTGTTCTGCAACCAGGACGGATAGTGATCCTGGGGGAGAACGTGCCCAGCTAACTAACCCCCCCCCCTCCCCCGCGCCCCCTGAAACACACGCACATGGAAGAACTGTGGTGGCCGCGGATACCACCCAGGTTACTTCCGGCTCCGCTTATCATCGGCCGCCTCTGGGCCAGAATAAACGCTTGCTGGGGAAGCACCCCGCCCCCCCCCCCCCACCCCACCCCGCTGCCCGTGGAAAGCAGTCATTTACCGGGTGTGGTTCTGACGCTTTAACCAGGGCCCAGACATCAGCAGCACAGGCTGCTGGAACCCAACGTCCACCAGCGAATGGATCCCATTCCCATGGCTTCTCTCCAGGTGTTCTCTCCGGCGCTGTGCCCTCACTCTCAGGGGAAGGCGGATTCACATTCAAAACAGGCTGCCTGAGCTCTGTGAGCCGACTTGTCCCAAAGCCCCCAGATCTCGACAGGTTTACACAGAAACCTGTATCTGAGCCCTGAAAATAGTCCCCTTGGTGCCCTTAATAAGCCCTCAGAGGAGAGAGAAAACTGTTGTCCTTGCCTATCAAGTGCCCTTCAGGCTAGCTTTGACTGCAACAGCATCTTTGCATTAAGCATTTGTGTTCTTACTAGTCACTACACGCTGACAGGTACTATTTCTAATTCTCATCAAGGTAGATAATATCTCCATCATGCAGATGAGGAAACAGAGTCCTAGACATGGGGAGAGTTTTAGTTCCCCTGGGGTGGCAGAGTGAGTAGTTAACAGATTTCGGGCCACCTGGGTGGCTCAGTTGGTTGAGTGTCCAACTCTTGATTTCAGCTCAGGTCGGTGAGATCCAGCGCCTCAACGGGCTCTGCACTGACAGTGTCGACCCTGCTTGGGATTCTCTCTCTCTGCCCCTCCCTCCCTCTTGTCTCTCAAAAATAAATAAACTTTAAAAAAAAGCAAAAAAAAAAAAATTAAAAAAAGAAGAACAGATTTGAACTCCTTGTCTGTCTGACCTGGAGGTCTAGAACAGAGGTCAGTAAATACAGCCTGCTTCCTGTTTTTATATGGCCCTCGAGGCAAGAATGATTTTTGCTTTTTTTTTTTTTAACATAAAATGAATAAGTCTGGAGATCTAATGTACAGGATGAGCATAGTCAACAACACCACACCGAATACTGAAATTCTTACAATTAAAACAACAGTATTTCATGACACACGAACATTACATGAAATTCAAATGTCAGTGTCCACAAAGTTTTACTGGAATACAGCCATACTCATTTGTTCCCATAATTGTCTATGGCTGTTTCCACGTTATAAGAGCAGACTTGAGGGGTTGTAACAGAGACCTTATCATCTGCCAAGCCTAAATATTTGCTATCTGGCCCTTTACAGAGTTTGCTAACCCCTAGTCTAGGATCACTTTGGGAGTCAAGGAGATCATGTTGTAATTCTCTTGGGATCCTGGAGGACTGGCGCAGGCGGGGAAACGGTATGACTCTATTCCCTCTCAAGATGAGGCCAGCTAAGCCACAGCCTCCCTGAGGAGGGACGTTCCAGGTAAGTAAGCTGACTGGTATTCATGCTCTCAGTCTGTGCAGCGAATGGTGGCCTGGGACCACCTTCTTAGAGTTATCGGATGCCTTTGTTCCTCGGAGTTGAAGAAATGGAACACATTAATCCTCAGCCCAGGAAAGGCGATGTGTGTAATGGGGATGGCATGAACAATGCAAAAGGAGAAGGCGGATATGAGCAAGGGGAGTTAGCTGGCACCAGGATTTAGGTAGTTCGTGCTGTAGGCCATAGCGGTCTCACCGTGAGCTGTAGAGAAGATTGAGTTCCCACCAAAGAGTTGAGGTGATGGGAAGGCAATCCAGTCAGAAAGACTCCTCAGCCCGAGCCACCTGCCAGGCTTAGTGTGACAGGAGAGCGTGTCCTCAGGGCTGGGAGTGAAACTGGCTCAGAGTGATAAGGTTTCCTTTCAGTCCACTGAGCTGGGAGGAGCCCAGGGGTGAGGCCAGATTAAGGAGCAGAGGCAGCCCAGCTCTCCCTGGTGATTTGTTCTAAATTAGAATCGTCTTGTCTCAGAGAAGTTTAGTCTTAGAAGCTGTTGCTTCCTACAGGCCCACCTGGGACAGGTGTTCACAGGAGTGGACTAGCGCCTCACTGAATGCCAGCCCTCAGTATAGAAGGTGGCCCCTGGACACCGGGACGACAAAGCCACATATTCCCACAAAGACTTGCAATCAGAGGGAGAGCTAGACGGGCGAACGACTAAGTAGAATACACACATCTAACTGAAGGAGGACGCGTGGGAGTTTCCTTCAGCCCCCACAGCATCAGTGTCTTCCTTTCCCCTCTCCTCTCTGGAAAGAACTGTGGCTTGAGGTCCGTATTTCACATCTGGACCATGGTTGGGGCAGCCTTTCCAACAGCCTCCCCTCCCCAGTAGCTTTCTACTCAAATCCACACGTTCTGGGCGCTCTGCATTCCAGAAGCCCGTGTGCCAGGCACCACGTGGGCACTGGTTATACAGAGACAAGAAACATGGTTCCAGTTTCAGAGGCTGGGGTGGGGGGTGGGGGTGGCATGGGGGAGAGGAGTTTGAGGAGCATCTGGTAAACAGATCATCACTATCACTGAATGACGGTAACTCTTAGAAGAGTCTATAACAGCAGGAAGGGCACTAGGAGGTTGTGTCGGTCCTAATTTCCAGAGAAAGGCAACTAAATGAGCTTCCTCAGAGAGTGGAGAACCCCAGACTTACAAGCCTTAAAATTGGTTTTTGTAAATCTTAAGTACAATCTATCTGCCAGTGGGGGGCCCAAACTCAGGACCCCAAGAGTTGCGCGCTCTACCGACCGAGTCAGCCAGGCGCCCCTGGACTTTCAAGTCTTACTAGAGAGCGCCATCTTCTGGTCTGGGTTCTGCCTACCTCCCAGCCTGTCTGGGGGCCTTGTGATACCTTGGGGTATCACACACTTGTTACTGGAAAAGAGAATCACTCACTCCGCTACCCCTTATAGGCTCTGGTTGAAGGATCATAACACCGCTCTTCCATTTTACTAAGACTAATGTTGGGAAAAGAAGAATTTTAAGGCGACTTTCATGGGCAAAGGACTCTAGTAAAATCCCACTTTTTTTTTTTAAATGTAGTTAGGTTCAAGATCTGCACAAAATTGGGGGTGGGAGGAGTCTGATGCTGTTCTGTAGGGTAATGTAAAGAACCACTCCCGGTGCAATTATGTTGCTCTTGGGAACATATTTCCCCACCCCCATAGGGATGTCGACTGCAGTGTCTAAAACTAATGGATGTCTCTGAGGGGTGTTTTGTGCACACACAAGCATGCCGGAATTATCAGAATTTATCTGCTGGACAGCCAGAAGTAAATCCTTATCACACACCTCGCACTAGTGGGCAAGTCTAGAGGAGACTTTGAATGCCAGTGCCCACCCAGAGCTATTGTGTTGAAGCCCCCTTGTGGTGTGGGGCTAGAGCGAGTAATTCAAACGTAAGGGAATGAACTGTTGGGGATTACTGTATCTTGGGTTGGGGGAAGGAGGTGAATGCTCCAGTGTGATCCAGTCCTGGGGTAGTAGGTGGGACTTCTCTAAAAAGAAGAGGTCCGCATGCTCTGAGAAAGCAGTCTTTTGGGGATGGGGTGGTATATTTAAGTATGCACATCAAGGAAAGAAACTGGAAAAGAGGGGGGTGCCCGCTTTTGAAGGTATTTTGGTTTGGTTGTTTTTAAAAATTTAGTTGTTACTATTATTATTTTCTCTTGAGAGAGATAGAGTGAGCCAGGGAGGGGCAGAGGGAGAGGTAGAGTCTTAAGCAGGCTCCATGGGTATGGGAGCCCGACACAGGTTCCATCTCATTGCCGTGAGATCATGACCGTGAGATTATGACCGGAGTCAAAATCAAGAGTCAGAGGCTCGACTGACTGAGCCACCCAGGCACCCCTGGTTTGGTTGTTCTCTAAATGCTTACCTCTTGAACTGTGAGGAGAGTTTTAGGAAATTTCCCCTTTTACAAACATACTTCTCATTTATGTTACAATCACCTTAAGTTTCTCCACCCTTCAGCAAGGTGCATGAACGGTCTCGTGATACTGGTGTGGAAAAGGAGAAAATGGAAGTCGGGCTGCTCTGTGCTCCCGGGTCAACTGATGACTGGTCAGTGGGAGAGCATGCGGCTAGCCCACAGAGCTCTGAGGTGCAGGAAATTCCGTCGTGCGGTAGTAAGGGAGGGGAACAGCTGTGAGCAGAGGGGGAGGTGCTTGTGAGCCGGAGGGGCTTCCGTTGAACGGGCAATCCTTGTAAGGCACAGCACCTCCTTCCCAATTTATACTAAAGGTAAGCAACATTTGAAGCAGGGAAAGCTGATGCTTGGATTGCAGGTAATATGCAATCTTTGTGTCAGAGATGCCCTTGTTCCCCACTGTGGTCCAGGGAACTCACAGTCTCATTAGGGATACAGAGAGTCCTCTGTACCGACCACTGATTACAGCTCTTTCAAAAGAACCTACCGCCCTGTCTCCTCAGATCCCTTTCTTTTTTGAGGCCCCAATCCTTTGAGGTCTCTCTGGGTACATGGTCACTGTGTAGTCTGTCTCTTCAGGTTAGTAAGCGCCATTTTTTATTTTGAAATCTTTTCAGTTCTAGGACGCAGAATTTATTAGTCTTCTAAGGAAGGCAGTTGTATCTTATCTTGTAACCTGTAACCTGTACCTTATTCCTCAAGGGAGTATCCCAATTTGTTAAGGGGCTGACAAAACATCCGTATTCTTCAATCCATTCTGCACAGGAGCTGTCCAAACATTTTCTGTTCTCAGGGAAAAGTGCTGATCTTACCTTCCGGCCCCAACCCCCAATGTAAGGTTGAAATTAAGCCCAGAACAGCTCCTAAAATCTGCTGATGCCAGGAGCCTAATTCTCCATTGTCGGCCTGAGAAACAGATTCCCCGCACACACTTTAGGCACGTGCTGTGATGACTCCCATCTGCTTTCTTGGAGTCATCTGGACAGACTTTGGTGGTCCTTGTCATTTAACTCAACTTTCTTATTTTTCAGACACAATGGATTAAACCTTTCAGGCGTTAAAAATCTTTATTTTTAACGAGTGTGATTACATGACTCTTTTGGCGACTTTTAATTTATATTCAAACATAACATACATAATTTTAAATTTGTAAGCTTGGTTTCTGTGATAGCATCACTAGAGGCACAATTTTGTTCAAGATTCTCTGAACAAATTCTCTGATTCCTATAGCAAGCTAGGAACTTTGTAGCATAATCTTGGAATATCTTAAAGCTCAGCTTAAGCTCGGTTTTAAAACATCTACATCTGCTTGAACCCTCCAGTTTGCCCAAAGCCTCATCACTCCATATTCTTTCACTATCAACTCCCTTGGGTATTCCTTGCCTAGTCTCTGAAATCATTTGAGTTTGCCACTCGATTAAAAATATATATATATTTTAATGTTTATTTATTTTTGAGAGAGAGTGAGCGAGAGAGAGCGCGCGCAAGCGCTTGGAGGGGGGAAGGGCAGAGAGAGAGGGAGACACAGAATCTGAAGCAGGCTCCAGGCTCTGAGCTGTCAGCACAGAGCCTGAAGGGGAGCCTGAAGTCATGAATTGTGAGATCACGACCTGAGCTGAAGTTGGACGCTTAAACGACTGAGCCACCCAGGCGCCCCTTGTCACTCTGGATTTTAATTCAATTCCCTCATTCTATAGTTGAGAAAAATAGACTGCATAGACAGGAAACAACTTGCCTGGGAAAGCCACTCTGCAGAGTAGAACATAATTTCCTGCTTTCTCACCATACTTTGTACTATGGCCAAAATCAACATTTGTTACCAAAGAGTAACAGAATCTACGATTCCCCCAGCATTTCAGAAGTTAGACTTGTTTGGGAATGGCCACAATTTCTTGTCTGTTATGTGTGTCCACGTGAGAAGAAATCTCACCTAAATTCAACTCCCCCGCCTCGGTCTGGCCCACTTCAAACCGACCGCAGACGCCGGGGGAAGGCAAGGCGAAGACGCGGTCCACACCAGGAACCTTCTCTCCTAGCTCACGTTTCTACCCGAGGCTGCAGGGACCCGGACCGGAAGTGGCTCTCCGCCCGCGTACAGAACTACCTATGTAAACCGCGTTTGCTCTGGCCGGAAGAGAAAGGTGCAGCGCTTAGAAGGCTCCCCTCCTAGTACCGGCTTCCGCGCTGTTGCTGTTGCGGACGTGCGAGTAGATATCTGAAAAGCTTCCGAGACTCTGGGTTGTGACATGCCGGGCGGAGGCCAGTGCCCCGATTGCGGCTCCACTGAGCTCGTGGAAGACTCTCACTATTCGCAGAGCCAGCTGGTGTGCTCAGACTGTGGCTGCGTCGTCACCGAGGGAGTCCTTACTACCACCTTCAGCGACGAGGGCAACCTCCGAGGTATTTGTGCCGGCCTTTCCAGGGCCGTGGGTATAGGCTGGGGTGGTGGAGGGATTGACATCAGATTCCTCTTATGCCTCTCACGCCCTCTCGTTGTCACGTGTACACTTAACTACGGGAGAAAGTGACCTAAAGTGAAGGAGCGCTGCAGGAGGGCAGGGACGGCCATTCCTCTGCGTTTTTCTAGCACCTGGTACGGTATCTGGCATGTGTTAGGTCTCATAAACGTCGACCAAATGAAACAGAGAAGCAGAGTTTCACTCAATTTATCTAGTCTGGGTGTGATGGACGGATGGAATTCTTTACAAGTGCGGACAAAGTATGAGCCCGAAGCAGCCTTTAGCCCTAATTGACAAACACATCTATCTATCTTTCTTTCTTTCTTTCTTTCTTTCTTTCTTTCTTTCTTTCTTTCTCTCTCTCTCTCTCTCTCTCTCTCTCTTTCTCTCTCTCTCTCTCTCTTTCTCTCTCTCTTTCTCTCTCTCTCTCTTTCTCTCTCTCTCTTTCTTTCTTTCTTTCTTTCTTTCTTTTCTCCCCCTCCCTCCCTCCCACCCTCCCTCCCTCCCTCTCTCCCTCCCTCCCTCCCTCCCTCCCTCCCTCTCTCTCTTTCTCTCTTTCTTTCTTTTATTTCTTTCTTTCTTTCTTCCCTCCCTTCCTTCCTTCCTTCCTTCCTTCCTTCCTTCCTTCCTTTCTTGAGTCCCTGACCAGTGCAGCCCTCAAAATCAGCAATCAGGAAAATTGCCTGGATTGGATATACAGGAGAGATGGCTGCAAATTTGGAACTCTTGAAGCCACTTTAGTGCAGTCTTAACGTTCCTCAGTCTCTATTTTGAAAAAAAAATTTTTTAACGTTTATTTATTTTTGAGACAGAGAGCATGAACGGGGGAGGGTCAGAGAGAGGGAGACACAGAATCTGAAACAGGCTCCAGGCTCTGAGCTGTCAGCACAGAGCCCGACGCGGGGCTCGAACTCACAGACCGTGAGATCATGACCTGAGCCGAAGTCGGCCGCTTAACCGACTGAGCCACCCAGGCACCCCTCAGTCTCTGTATTTGATAGTGCTTGTGAACGTAGAAAACCAGATGGACTTTTAATGTGCAAAAATGGGCACCTTCATGAGACAGGGAGCAGAGCCTAATGATATGAATTCTCCCTGGTTTTGTGTGGTGGGAGGCCAGGGGTCTGGTGAATAAAGACTAAACAAAGCTATTTGTTGTCCCTTATTTACAGAAGTAACATATTCCCGAAGCACAGGGGAAAATGATCAAGTTAGCCGCAGCCAGCAACGAGGTGAGACTCAACCTTTTATGACACAGTGGCCTTAAAGAAAATTCTTCTGATGGTCCAGCCCATCTTCTTGCTTTTCCTGATTTCAGCATTGCTATGTAAGGTAGAGTAGAAGAGAATGGTAGTCCGAAATAAAGAATGGACATGATCTAAGAGAGGCGGCAATTCAGTATACAGTTTGGGTTTGTCAGGGGTATGTTAAAGGTTGATTTAAGCATCCCAGATCACACTTTGGCTTGGCTCTGAATCACACCAGCCCCTGAAGAGTGGTGGGTTGAAATGTGACTTCTTTCCCCAGATTTCTTTGTGTCTTTAGAATGACCTCACCAAGCGTCACTCCTGTCATCGTAGAAAAGTACATCATTTGTGCAACTTGTATGGGAGGCAAGTGTAGCAGAAGTTGCTAGGAGCCACTCAGTAGTGCCTTTGACCCCTCTGACTCTGGCTGTGGGCTTTCTTAGGTCTCCGCCGAGTGAGAGACCTCTGTCGAGTCCTGCAGTTGCCATCAACATTTGAGGACACAGCAGTTGCCTACTACCAGCAGGCATACCGGCACTCTGGCATCCGTGCTGCCAGGCTGCAAAAGAAGGAGGTGCTAGTTGGGTGCTGTGTCTTGATCACCTGCCGACAGCATAACTGGCCCCTAACCATGGGAACTGTCTGCGCCCTGTTGTATGCGGATTTGGATGTGTTTTCTGGCACCTACATGCAGATAGTGAAGCTCCTGGGGCTGGATGTGCCCTCGCTGTGCTTGGCAGACCTGGTGAAGACGTACTGTAGCAGGTACCTGCCTACCGGGAACCCCCGGGACGGGATGGACCCTTAGCCCTCAATCTTTTTACCTTTCTGTCCCTTTTTCACCAAAGCGCATCTAAAGGGATTTGGGAGGAAAATCTATATTCTCCCTCCCTCGTGCTCTTGTAGTCTCTCTTCCTAGTACTTGGCGATAAAGCTGATTCCATTTCACATTTCTAAACTGTTTGGCATTTCCGAATCCCTTTGCCTTTATTGCATCCTGATGCCTGATGTAGGCAGCGCAGGTATCAGCCTTGTCACCGGGCCACTGAGTTGCGGCTCTCATGTTGTGCGTGGCCTGCTTGGCTGTGTGCGACCGCCCTGCCTCAGCAGGATCATCTGCAAGTGGAGGTGACAAGATATTAGTGACTGGGCCGGCGGTGGAAGCTACTGCTTTTTTTTTCATTTTATTTTCTTTAGGAGCCACGTTCTTTTCCTCTCCTCTCCTCTCCTCTCCTCTCCTCTCCTCTCCTCTCCTCTCCTCTCCTCTCCTCTCCTCTCCTCTCCTCTTTTTTTTTTCTCTTCTCTTCTCTTCTCTTCTCTTCTCTTCTCTTCTCTTCTCTTCTGAAAATAGAGTAGAAGGCACAGGCTACCAGTGTCAAGTTGTGTTGGGTTTGCTTGGTTACTTCCTAGCTGGATGACTCTGGGCCAGATTTTTAACTATAAATGCACGTAATGGGGCGCAGAGTGGATGATAGGAGAGCATGTGTAAAGCACGGAGAATACTGGCCGACGGGGTCGCTGACACATTAGCTCCTGCCCTTCACCTCACGGGTGGGAGACACAGCCTGTCTTCTCTCAGCACCTGTATAAACCCGCTGCCAGCAAGTTTGAGTATTTGTTCCAAGAGGACAGAACAGCCCACCTGGAGTGGACTGCTTTTCTTCACTTGGGAAGAGCAGTCCCCTCCCCCATGGGCATCGAGACCAGACTGTCCTTTTGGTCATTTCAGCTTCAGACTGTTCCAAGCCTCCCCGTCTGTGCCAGCCAAATACGTGGAAGACAAAGAGAAGATGCTGTCGCGAACATTGCAGCTGGTGGAGCTGGCGGATGAGACGTGGCTGGTGACTGGGCGGCATCCCTTGCCTGTCATCACTGCTGCTACTTTTTTGGCATGGCAGTCGCTGCAGCCTTCGCATCGGCTGACATGTTCCCTGGCCCGTTTTTGTAAACTGGCGAACGTGGACCTGCCCTACCCCGCTTCCTCCCGCTTGCAGGAGCTGCTGTCCGTGCTGCTGCGGATGGCCGAGCGGCTGGCCTGGCTGGAGGTTCTGAAGCTCGACAAGCGCTCTGTGGTGAAGCACATCGGTGACCTTCTACAGCACCGCCACACGTTGGTCCGCAAGGCCTTTCGCGATGGAACGGCAGAGATGGAAGCTGGGGAGAAGGAGCTGCGGGGACGGTGTCAGGGGCCAGAGCAGGGAAAAGAGGAGGTGGCGAGTAGTTCCTTAGATTTGCCTGAGGGGAAGCGGCCAGCTAGTCCCACCCCTCTCCTCCCACCTTGCATGTTGAAGCCCCCAAAGCGGATCTGCCCCCCACCCCCAGTCTCCACAGTCACCGGAGATGAGAACATATCTGATAGTGAAATAGAGCAGTATTTGCGTACCCCTCAGGAAATTAAGGACTTTGAAAAAGCTCAAGCTGCAAGACAGGCTGCCAGGAGCGTTTCTAGCCCTCCCTGATGTACATCCAGGGGAGCACTCACCACATTCTGACAGCAGCTTAATAATAATCCTGTCCTATCTGGAGAAATCAGCATATGTAAGTCCTTAGGTGTTTTCTTGTTTAAAGGAACCAAGGGACTCTGCAATTACCTGGACCCTGGGTCCTGGAATAGAAGTTGGGAGCAGTGCAGGGACGATTGGCTTGGAGAGAATCGGTCCTTTGGTGCCGGAGAAGTGGCCCATGTTTGTATTACGTGAGATGGCTTTCCTCCTAGACTGGTTGGAGGAGGTTAGGCTTCCTCCTGGTTTGAACTGGGTACAATGCTGCTGCTACAGGCCTGATGAGGGCCCTTGCTGCTGGTATGGAGCGGGTGGTATCTTGAACAGTATCAGCCCCCAGAGGACAGGAACCGGGCAGCTGTGGGCCCAGTGTCCACCTATAGGCATCAATGGGTTCTTGTGTATGAGGTCATGAAATCCTCCACTTCATAACAAAAGGACCGTGGGTGGACTAAGGTTATAGCTCAAGGGCTTTGCAAAATTTTAATATATTAAAACAAGAGGCATCTGCTAGAAAACATTCTATTGTATAAAACTCAAGCTTTTAAAAACATGTTTTCTTTGGCACTTTTCATCCCCTCCCTCCCTTTTTTCCCCAGCGTATTGCAAAAGCTCTCCAGTGCTAAGGCATTGGCAGGGTATGTAAACAGCAGCCAGCATATGTGGAAGAATAATACGAAGCTTTTTTTTTTTTCCTTTTTGTCTAATATTGTCTGTGCAGCAAGCATAAATAACAGGATTCATCCCAAGGTGTGTGGGTTTTCTCCCCTCCCTTATGTCTTTTGCCTTCGTGATCAGGCTGCAGTGACATGGACGCTGGGAGGGGACCTAGACCAGGTCTTGTTTTCCTGTTCTTCACCAGGCCAAGGTTTCCCTCCACCTTCATTGGGTCCTTTAGTAAAAGGCTGGTGGTGACTTTCTAGGTTGGGGGAAAATATGGGTGCTGGTGTTTAAAAGTAGTGAAGGCACAGGGCCTGGGTGAGCTGCAGGGACCCTACCTGATACCTTGAGGGATTCAGCTTGGGAGTCTGTGAGGCAGGAAGCCAGTTTGATGTTGGGAGGTTTCTCCCTAACCTGACTTAGAGGTCAGTTCTTGGACTGGTCCTTCCATACGGCCTCATGGAGGCAGGGAAGTCTCTTCCTCAGCCCCATGGTGTTAGAAAGCTGAGACTAGGGGTGTGGGGCTTGCAACTGAACAATAAGTGCTTCCCCAACACTACCTGCAGCCTTGTGGTAGAGCCTCTCTTCGGAGCACTGTTTATAGGGCCAGGTTTAGGGCGTGACTGCCTTCAGCTCCAAATCTAAGCACTACGACTCTCTACTTCCCTCAGATCCTTACCAGGCATCTGGCAGAGTCAGCTTCTCAGGTGTAGGGCCTTGGCTTTGTCCTGGGACGCCCCCTCTACAGCCCTGCCATGTGGTGTGTGGACCACTCCTGTGGGAAGTGTCCCACCGTCCCTGATGGTGCAACCTTCCCACCTGCTCCCACCCCCTTCCCTAGAACTCCATCTCCAGAGCTGCTTTCACACGGTTCTACCTTCTCTTGCATAGTTTATCTTAAAAGCAGCACCTATAGGTCCTGGTCATCTGGCTCAACTGCTAGGCTGGCCCCCTGGTTGGCCAAGAGCAAGGTTGGGGAGAGGCCCTAGGATCTAGGCACAGCGGGCTGACTTCTGACGAGGGCAGTGAGGAGAGAACGCTGTTCTCAAGCTCCTGTCATCTGTGTCTTCCTGATCAGGCCGATGACCATCGGTGGATAAGCTGTGGGGAGTACCTAAGGAGGAGCCCACCTGGGGGCTCTGGGGGGGCAGTCTCCCACTCCACGGGCTGGCAGGACCTCCCCTGCTACCCTGGACGGCACCGATTTGACTGCCAAAACCAGCCTGGGCTGGGACGGAAATGTATCATGCCTGTGGTCCTGGGATTGTTGCTACCCCAGAGGGACTGCCCTCTTGGCGGTGGCAGGCCTCCCCCTGTGTTTTCCCCAGCGTCCAGGACTAAAGCTGGTGTGCCGAGCCGCAGCCATGGGCGCCTCTACCTCAAACCCGTTGATGTACCGGTTGACGTCTTTGAGGCCCCGCCCCCCCTCCCCCCCAGCAGCCTGGGTGACAGGGCCACATGGCCAGCCTGTCCTACAGCGTCGCCCAACCCGGCCCTAGACGGTGGTTTCGCTCTTCCAGAGCCCCGTCTTCATGCAGGCGCCTCCGGCCGCCTCCGTGCCCGTCATGGTGATGTCGTCGTACTTGGCCCCCTTGGGCGCGCCGTTCAGACTGGCCGCGTTGAGCGGGTACGAGCGGCGCTTGCTCTCCCTCTCCAGCGCGCCGCCCCCGCCGCCCTTGAGGTTGTCGCGACTGGCGCTGCGGCGCTGGCCTGGCCGGCCCGCCTCGGGGGGCGGCGCCGCACTCGTGTCGCTGCCCTCCGACGGCGTGAGCATGGGCTCGCCCTCGAGCTGGAGGCCCGGGCTGTTGCGGCTGCTGCCCGGGTAGCTGTCGGACGGGCTGTTGTGCAGGCTGCCGCTCTCGCTGGACAGCAGCTCCGGCGCCCCGGCCGCCGCGCCCCCGCGCAGCGCCTTGAGCCGGTTCTTGGAGCCGGCCTCCCCCGCGCGGTGCCCCTTGACCCGACTCTTGTGCACTCGGCGCCCGTGGTGCAAGTTGTTGGCGTGGCGGGGCGCGAGGCTCCCCCGGGAGCCCGTGGGCTCTGGCTCCCCTTCCCCGCGGGCCACCACCCCGGCCTCGCACACCTGATTCTGGGCCAGCTGCAGGTTGGTGAGCTTGCAGGGGCCCAGGGGCGGCGCGTGGCCGCTGCTGCCGCTCGGGGAGGACTTGAGGGAGGGAGCCCCCTCTCCGAACACGGGGGAACCGTCCTCTGAGGCGGCGGGCACGGCCCGGGGTGAGGCGCCGGGGGCGGAGGCGTGGGGGCAGCAGGCACGCCAGGAGGCCCTGACGTCCCTGCGCCTGGCACAGTGGTGGGTGAAGACGAAGAGTCCCAGGGCAGAGGCTGCCACCCCGTACAGGCAGCTGCACACCACCCGGGGCAGCCAGCGCTGGGACACGGCCAGAGCCCCACAGGCCCACATGGCCAGGTACAGGAAATGCGTGGTCACCAGCGCCCCCAGTTGGACTCCCGGAGAATAGAGGCCGTCACCATCCTCCGGGGGCCCGGGTGTCACCACCCCCGCGCTCCCAGTAGCCAGAAGGGAACCTGAGTCATTCAGGAAGGGGCCGCTGCTCCTGAGCCTGGTGGAAGCCCTGAGCTCCTCCCCTGGCTCCAGGGAGACCCTGCTGGTGCCCCCCTTTGGGCTCTGTGCCAGAGGACCCCTTAAGCGCAGCCCTGCACACAGGAAATAGATCCAGGTGATCAGCAGAATCAAAGCCACCGGGATGTAGAAGGCTCCTAGGCTTGGACGCCACACCAGCCAGCAGCTGAGGGGAGACACAGGCAGTGGATGAGGAGGGGGAGCACGTCTGAGGTGGCTGGGTGGCTGGGGTGATAGGACATGGTGAGTGGAAAAGCAGAGGTTGGCTGAGTCAACATGCATGGGTTTGGGGTGGGTCGCCGGCGGAGCGGGCCTGGCAGGTGCCCCTGCCAGGGAAGTAGAAGGCGTCCAGTGTCAGGGTGGGTGGGTTTGGGGCGGGCAGGCAGCGGCGCTCACTAGGGGCTGTGGTCCCGGTAGTTGTGGATGTTGACAGCAGCTGTGATGCCACAGATAATGAGTGGGATCCCTCCAGCGATCAGATAGAACCTGGGGAGGAATGGGGTTTGGGGATCAGAGAGATGGGGAACCAAGGGAATTGGAACCAGGTGCCCGGAAACCTTGACTCAGGGTCTCTGTCCCATCCTCTTTCCCCTTTAAATTCTGTCAGAATTTTTTGCCTGGGACGCAAGGCCCCTACGGGGCAGGCTCAGTAGATTCCTAGGGGACTTGGCCAAGACTGTTCTAAGGGACAGAGGCTAGAATTGCTCTCTCACCCTAAACACTGCAGAAATCAGGGTGCTGCTCACGTGGCCAGGATCCCTGTCCAATGAATGCCCTTTGGAGTCTCTTCCTTCCCTGGCTTTGTCATGCGGGAAAAGCCCTAAGGGTGCACCCACCCCATGGCCTTGGGCAACCTGGTGCCACCTAGGGCCTTTTCTCTTTGGAGCGTGATCTCCTAGGATCTTGGACCCACCCTGCATCCACCCTGGGAGGACAGAACTTGGTGTTCTATACCCGCCTCTGAACCCTTCACCCTTGCAAAGCTGACAGTCGAGGCATGTACCGGAGCATGGGACGGGGAGCGGGCGGGGCAGAGTCCCCTTCTTGTGGAGGGGGCGCTCTCCAGGTGAGCTCCTTGTGGAGGACGCGGGCCTTCACACCCATCCAGAGCAGTGTGGACAGTGAAGAGTAGTGCAGAGTGACACCCACCTGCAGGGTGAGGCCACTGAGGCTGGGGGACAGGGCCGCTACGACTGGAGCCACCCCAGAGCCTCAGTGCGCAGCGTTCTCCCGCTCCTCCCAGGTTCCCATCCCCAGCTCTACCCAGATCCTCCTCAAGGTTCTGACCCCGTGGTCACCCTCTCGACTTCCAGCCCGGGGTTCTCTCCCACTCCGGAGACTTGACACCCCTGCTCTTGCTTTCTGGCTTGTACCTGACCTCTCCTTGCAGACCCCATTCTCCACTTTGAAGACCCATCTCATAGTTTCTGTACTTCTTACCTCCCCTCCTCTCATGCCCCCGACCCCAGCAAGGCTGGACACAACAGTGGAGCTGGGGCCTGTTAGCATGAGTCCCCTTTTCCCCCTGCACCCACAGACTCTGTGCCTAGGCTGCCATCACTCATCTAGGAGCGCCCCCCGCCCCGCTCCAGCCCCTTCTCCTGCTTACTGCCTGGCAGACCGTCGGGTAGTTGGTGAGTGTGATGCCTCCTGCAAAGACGGCGGAGGTCATGGCCATGTGGAAGCACAAGTTCAGCAGCATGTGCCAGCCCTTCCGGGACACGTGGATGGAGCTGCCCCAGAAACAGTAATTAATGGGCCACTCCGCCCAAGATCAGGTCCATGGGGTCTCAAGGTAATTCAGAGAGCAAGAGGGAAAGGCAGATATCTATGTGCATACATGTGTGCGAGTGTGATAGAGGCCCCAGGGCAGGAAGGGCTTAACCCCCAAGGTGTGTTTTCCAGCCCTAGACCCTGCAAATAAGATGCTAGGCAAGGGCCCAAGAAAGTCATGTGGCCCCACTGGGGAAAGGAACACTTGGCCAGTACTTGGTGAGACCCACAGCCCTCCCTCCTCACCCACCCCTCCTGCGGGCGCTCCCACCTGTGGTTGAGGATGTAGGTGATGATGGTGGAGAAGAGGCAGAGCAGCAGCAGGGCGGTGCAGGGATACACGACAGGGTGCAGCCCTGCCCCTGAGCCCCCTACTTCCCTGGGGAAGGCGCTCAGCTCCTAGAAAGAGTAGGAAAGAGGACGTATTAGGAAGCCAGGGGTAGAGGCCACCCCACGGAGTCCTGGCCAGCCCCCCAGGCCACTTTTCCTTTCCCCAAGCCCTGTCAGCTTTGGCCCCTAGTCTGTCCAGGTAGGTGAAGATGTAAGTGCTGTGAGTCCGCTCTTAGGAAGTCAGTCTTAGGCAGTGTTAATCATCTACTGCCTGCCTGTTCTTCCCTCCTAGTCTCTTGCCCTTCCGGGAGCTTTTCTGAGCCTCAGCCTGAAAATCAGGGATGAGGAAAGAGGTGGAAGTTTCTATCATCCAGCTGATCTGGGAGAGCGGGGTGCAAAATGTGGTGAGGGAGTGGGGTGACCAGAAAGGAGAAATGTTCCCAGATTTTTTTTTTCCACTTAAAAATCTGGGTCTCAGAGAGTGCAGGATGTGAAGACTGGGCTGGGGAGTTCCAGGTCCATCTCTTTCGATGAGCAGAGGCAGAACCTCCCTGTCTCCTGAAAGATGAAAAGGTGTGGGGAAGGCCAGAGGGACGTTTCCCCATGAGTCCTACAGTTATGAGGCCCGATAAGGCTGCTGTCCTCTCTGTAGTTCTCTGTGGCCCCAGTTGATCCGAACACCCCCATTCTCACCTCCCACACATTCCCCAGAGTTCTCCCAGCCTCTGGGCCCGTGTTGCACTCACCATGAGCACGGCCACATTGCCCAAGTGCTGGCAGTGCAGGGAGCTGACGTTGGGCTGGCTGGAGCGGAGCTGGCAGCCCTCGGGGCTCCAAGCCCCGGGGCCGCCCGGCCCGTCCTGGCTCCATCGAGCTGCCATGGGTTCGGCCCCTTCAGCCCAATGCCGTAGTGAGACGGCCACTGGCTCGGTCAGGTTCCCCACACCACAGCCACCTGCGGGAGACAGGGAGGTCCACACGGGTGGAACCGGGCTGCGGGGAGGCTGGCTGTATGGAACTAGGTGGCGGCGAGTGAACAACAGCCTGAGCGTGCACTGAACGTCCGCGGGCCGGGCGCCGGCTGGACTTCGGGACATGGTTAGGTGCCAGTTCGGGCCCTGCCTTCCAGGTGGTCAGTCTCACTAGGGTGACACAGGGATGGATCCAAATAAAGCACCAGGGGGCGCCTGGGTGGCTCAGTCGGTTAAGCATCCGACTCTCAGTTTCGGCTCAGGTCGTGATCTTGCGGTTTCCTGGGTTCGAGCCCCGTATCAGGCTCTGCGCTGGCAATGCAGAGCCTGTGTGGAGTTCTCTCTCTCTCTCTCTCTCTCTGCCCCTCCCCTGCTCACGCTGTCTCTGTCTCTCTCAGAATAAATAAATAAACTTAAAAAAAAATTTTTTTTAAAGAAAAATAAAGCACTGGGAGGTGGCCTGTTCCAAGTGCCGAATGAAAGGTGGTGACCTACCTGAAAAGAGGGGACTCTGGGGCTGGGGTCAGGGACAGGAAGGTGGAAGGTACTTGTACTCAGGGAACAAAAGGTGAAGTGAGGATTCGGGGATGGAGGGAGTGGGGGCACCCGGAGAGGGAAAGTTGGCACCAGGTTAGGAGGTCGGAGGGAGGGAGGGAGGCCAAGGTGGGTCAAGGGTCTGTGTTTTTAACTCTTGCAATTTGACAAATCTGGGATATAAATCCCAATGTCTTCCTGAGGCTTTTCTCCAGAAGCCCTTTACAGGATGTCTCTGTCCCCTATTCTCCTGGGAAATGGGGTGTGGTCACTCTCCTCTGCCACTCCCCCAGGCTCTTAGGGGGTGCTGTGGGTGAGGGAAGGGCAGGAAGGGGTGTGGGGAGTTCAGCGCCTTACTGGTTCCTGCAAAGATGACAGGGGTGGCCACGCCACGCCTCTTGCCAGGCCCGGGGGCTCCGGGACGTGAGGTGTTGCCGTGGCTGCGGAAGAGGCGGCCGTTTCGGAAGACAAGCAGTTGCAGGGTGCAGTCTGGGGGGACAGGGGGAGCCAGGGCAGCCGGAAGGGACGAGAACAGACTGGGCGGCAGCTGGATGGAGGCCAGGGCCACGCTGTTCTGGGGGGACATCGGAGTTCCTCAGAGACATCTAGGACCCCCTAGGACTCCAAGGCCTAACGGCTCCCCCCTCCCCCCTCCCCTCTACCCCTTTTCTGGAGCAGCTTCCACTCACAGCACCCGCTTCCACGAGGCACCTGCATCTGGGCACATCCCCTCTTAGCATCCGCCCCCACACGCCTCCCCCAGTGCCCACCTTGATGTGGAAGGACGACAGAGAAATGCTGGGCCTCCCCGTGGTACAGCGGAAGCGGAGCTGCTGATCGGCCAGGGGCTCTGGCTCCGGGGAGGGGTTCTGGCCGGGGCTTCCGGGCCGTATGCCCAGCACTCCCGCCTCCCTTCTCTGGAAGGCTGTGCAGGTCAGCCCCACGTAGCTGTGTGGCTTGATGAGGTAGGCCTCCAATGCCACGTTTCTTGAGTTCTAGGGACAGGGAACTTGTCACTCCCCCCCCATTTGAGATCTGGCAGCTCTCTCTTGGCTTCCTGCTGAGACCACACGGTCCCTCTCTGCGGGTTTGCTCAGGCTGTGTCCCCCTACACATTCTTCCTTCACATCTTCCCAAGGCCTGGCAGTCTTAGGTCTGCTGCCGAGTCTCCCCTACCCCTGGCGATGGCACCTTCTTCCTCCTAAGACCTTTCCTCCCACTCACACCCTACCTTGTATCTTGCTCACTTCTCAACAGATACTAGTTCTGCCACCCCAACTAAACCGTGGAGCAGGGTCCACGTCCAGCCTCCCTGTACCTCCGGAAGTGCCTAGCAGAGCATCTTGCTCCCCTGTGGTTGCTAATGGGTTCACAACCCACCCCTGGCGATCTCACCCTCTTTTCAGGGGACAGATGTCTCCATCACTCCTCATTCCATCACAGTGCTGTCACCCTGATCCCAAGCCCCTCTAGTTCCTTGGGCTGGTGCTACGGTTCCGTTCCCCACTGTGAAGTCTTGCACAACTTCTCCCTCTCACTGGCCCCCTCTCCTTTGCACTGCTCCTGACAACTCGGAACTGAATTCCACTCCACTGAGTCATGCTCTGTGCTCTGGCTAGCTGGGCGCACGGCAGGTGCATACTTGGAGGACTTGCTGCCCGAAGAGAGGAGTGTGTCTGTCCTGGCTGGCGAGGGTTGGCCCCCGTTGATTCTAAGGTCCCTCCCAGTGCGAGGCTCCCCAAGGAGCTTCCTCCCAGCTGACCCATATTACCACAGAGATGTGCTGGGCATGGGGGCTGAGGGCAGCCCCCCCGATGCGCTCCAGGGCACCCACGATGCCGCTGCAGGCCTTGTCTTCACGCTGGGCCAGCCACAGCAGGTGCTCGTCTACCAGCATCAGGTTGCTGGCCATGTCCACCATCACCTCCACCAGCTGGCAGGGGGCAGGGAGTCACTGAGGGCACGAGTCGGGTTTGGGGCCCAGGGGCGGGGACACAAGAGGCTTGAGCAAGGGACAGGGTGGTTAACAGGGGCCCCAGAGGCCGGGTTGAATCTCACCTCTTTGATCTGGTCGACATAACCCAAAAATTTTTGGATCATCTGAGCCACATAGACAACATCCATCATGTCCGAGAAGCTGGCCGCCTCAGCCGTGTACACCCGCAGCTGGTGGGCCAGGGTCAGCGCGTTGGAGGCGTTGATGGGCATCTGGGAGAATTGAGGGGAGAAAGGAGACCGTCCAGTTCTGCTCCTTCTCCCCGAGAACTGCCCCTAGGGGGCCCCCTTGTCTGTGCTGATGCTCAGGGTGCCGGTGCCTGGGAAGAGGGGTCTAGCCCACCAGCTGGGTCTAATCAAGACAGGAGGCACAAGGAAGGAATGAACTCAGGACTTGAGGCTGTCCACTCCGAACACCACTGGCATAAGGACAATGGGACGACCTCACGCTGTCCTTGTTTTCCCCCTTAAGGCTGTCCTTGCTGTGTTTGGGACTAAAGATGCTCGGGGTGGCCCTGGGAGGGGGTGGTCTGAATTGCCTGGAAGAAGAAAATTGAGAGAACAAGAGCCCCTCACTGCGCACGCCCACGGACAGGAGGGGCGGCGGAGTGGCCGCGAGGGGGCCTCCGGGCCCCGTGGGGCCAGCGGGCTTCTCCCCTTCCCGTTTCCCGACCCAGAGCAGACGGGATGCCCCCTGCCCCTCTCCTCTCCTGGCCTCACCAGCACAAAGGTGTAGAGCACGCGGGTGATGTCGTTGGTGTACAGACAGTGGGAGTAGTCCCCGGGCTCCCAGCGGCCAGCTCGGTCACACCGGCGGGAGGCTCGGGTGCCCGGGGCACCCCCGCTCAGGGGCACTGAGGTGAAGGGGTACTGTAGACAGGACTGGTAGGCTGTGATGCCAGCCAGGGTTCGAGGCCACCTGGGGGTAGAAGCAGGAGGCTGCTGTTGTCCCAGGCTCTTCCTTCCCTCAGAGCTAGGGTCCCTCCCCTGCCCTCGAGAACCTGGATGCTCAGGCCCCTTGGGACCTGGGGGAAGGCTTCAGAAGCAAAGGTTTGGACTGGCCTTCCAGGGGCTCCCGAGCCCCACCTTCTAACTTAGTGTGTGTTCAGAGTCGGAGCCCTGAGTTCAAGTCACTTAGCCTTGGCGCCCCTGAGTATTCTCAGCTGTACAACGGCGAGAACAGACCCGCCCTCACTGAGGGGGCCATTGGGATATTACGGCGTGTTTGTTGTGCGAGAGTTTTGTGTACTGTTAATGTAAGGAAGCAAACCAAAGAAACAAAAAAATCCACCCAAACTTCCTGTTCTGCACAGCACATCTCAGATGGGGAGTTCATACCAAAAGACAAGGGCTCTGTCAATACAGCAGCGGGACAGTGGCACTTGGAGCTGGACAACAAAAGTGCTGTCTGCATCTCAGAGCAGATGGGGAGACCCTGGTCACCAGTGTTGTCAGACGCAGGAGCGGGGGTGGGGCTGGGAGGGGGGGTCCTCTGGGGCAGCAGAGGCGACCGCACCTGAAGTCCCCGCGGTTGTTGGCCACTCGCTCAGCCGGGCAGTAGGAGGCCGAGGTCTCCAGCACCACGATCTCCACCTTCTTGCTGGCATTGCCCTGGGCCGTGGACACCGAACACTCCCACTCCCCTGACGCCCACACGCCGATGTGAGACACGGTCAGCTCGCTGCAGGTGGGCAGGGGGAGGGCCGGCTCGGCGAGGTGCTCCAGGTGGCCATGCCACTCTCCCTGAGCGCCCCGGCCCCGTCCACCCGCGTCACCCTGGCCTAAGTGTGCAGGGCTTGAGCTTCGGGGTTCTTTTTCCTTTAACTGAGCGAGGAATACAAGTACATACTCCTTTCATTCCCATCGGCCTTAAGATATTGTTTTCCTGAGCTTCAATTTCCCTGTGTGTATCAGGGAGATAATAATACCTCTCTCACAAGTCTACTGGAGAGATTAAGTCTGATAATAGAGCTTTTACATCGTAAAGGCACTAAAGAAAAGTCAGATGTGATCCTTTTTTTTTTTTTTTTTTTTTTTTCTATCAGGCATTTAATCTGTATTCCCCTATCCAGACTGTGAGTCCTGGATTTCCAGGCACACACACAAGCACACTCTTAACGCTCACGAATGTACTCCCAAGGACATCTGGGCACAGGGCGTTGGGCGGGCGGGGGATGGGTACTGTGGCAGCAGGGCCTGTACCTGGTGATGAAGGTGCAGTCATGGATGAGGCTCTCGGCCAGGAGGATGCCCGCCTGCTCGTCACCCTCCAGGGGGGCCCGGTTGTGGTACCAGCGGATGCGGGTGTCTTCTCCCAGGTAGCTGGCAGAGCACTGGAAGGGCAGTCGGTCACCCTGGAAGACCACTTGGCGCAGGGACGGGATAAGGTGGTGTGTGTGCAGCTCCAGGGCCCCTTCTGTGGGGGGGACACCAGGGCAGTGAGGCCCGCGTGCAGCAGTGTGCAGGGGGCAGGGGCGTGGTGTGCAGAGCCAGGAGTGGAGCTGCACTGGAGCCCACTCTAGCTGGGGAAAAAGGGGCAGGAGAAAGCCCCTGGAGATAAGAGCACAAGGAGGGGGTGGGCGGGTTTGGGGCAAGCAAAGAAAAGCGCTCATGTGGCAGCACATTTGTCACCCCAGGAGGTGGGACCCGATGCAAACACAAAGCAGCAGCCCCAAAGAAAGTTTAGGAACAGCTGATGGAGAAGGACCCCCAGGGGGATCTGAGGGAGAGGATGCCCTGGAGACCGAGAGGCAGGGGGAGCCTCGAGCCAGTGGGGCCCTTCAGGAGCGCGTCTGCGCCAAGGGTGCAGGGTGAGGGCGTGCTTACCGCAGCGCAGCTGGGCCTCCTGGAGGCCGCCCAGGGCCTGGGCGTGGAGGGCACCGGGGTAGGCACAGAGCGTGTGCTCCGACAGCTGCAGGGAGCGATTCCGGGCCCAGGACAGCAGCCAGCGCAGGCGGCAGTCGCAGGTCAGGTACTCAGTGCCGAGATCCCTGCAGAATGGGTAGAGGGGCCACAGAGTAGAGCGGAGGGGGCGTGGGCTCAGGGGGTGGGGCTGGAGCCCTGGGAGGGAGACTGAAGCTGGGAAGGGCACATTTGGGTATGTGTTTGCCACCACCAGCCTGGCGATGGTGGGAAGGCAGGTATGATGCTTTCAGCCATTGCCTGTCCCGCCTATGCATAAGGCTGGCCACGGTGGTCATGATACTTGCATGTGTCCTTCCTGGGCAGAGAAAGGAAGCAGAGGTCTGAGTCCTTGGGCTGGAAATAGATACTCACACAACCTTAAGGGCTGGCAGCTCATCAAAGACCCCAGGTTGCAGACTGGAGAAGATGTTTCCAGATATGTTTCTGCAGGGGGGCAGGGAACAGTGAGCCCGGATCTCAGGGTCTCCCTGAGCCAGAGGAGGGAGGAGTGGGTGAAGGGAACACAGGGGACTCTGAGGGTCTGGTGCTGCCCTCCCTCCTCCCAGGCCCCTCCACCCCACTAACTGCCCCTCACTTACAGTCGGAGAAGCCTGGGGAGGCCCTGGAAGGTCTCAGAGGTGAGACAGCCAATCCGGTTGTTGGATAGATCTCTAGAGAGACACACACACAGCCTCAGCAAGCTGGCCGCGTAGCAGCACGTGGATCCACTTGTGGGGGACACGAGTGTGTGGCCGGGGCTCGTGTGGGGAGTAGGATGAACAAGGAGATGGGCTTGAGGTGTCTCCTCCATCAGCGCCCCCCGCCCCAGCAATACAGCGTGTTGGGGACAGGGGCGCTGTGAGTGGGGAAACGAGAAGGGACCCAGGGGACCGTCCCCAGGGCTAGGGGAGCAGGACATGCCACTTACAAGCGCTTCAGCTCTCCCAGGCCCAGGAAGGCCCCGGGATGCACTGTGCTGATGACATTGTTCCTCAGGTCCCTGTGGGAGGCAAGTGGGAGTACTCACACCTCTGCCTGTCTGGGCCACATGCTTTCCTGGGGTGGAGAAGCTTCACTTTTACCAGACAAGAACTAGATTTCCTTCTAAATCTCCTCAGCGCTGGTTGGGAGGCTGGATGAAGGATCCCACCCCTTAGACGCGCCTCCGCGGCCCACCCCAGCTACTGTCAAGGGGTGCTGGTCAGAAAGGTGTCAGGAAGCATATGGAAGCCAAGAAATGGGGTGGGGCCACCTGGGACACAGAAGCAGCGCACGGTGGAAGCAAGGAGGGGAGCCGGCACTGAACTGGGAGCCGGGAGCCCTCGCTCCAGGTCGCTCCAATCCGAGCTACCCAGGATCTCACAGGGGCTGCTGTGTGCACCACTTGAAAATGGATGTGAAAGTCTTTTGTAAATTGCTATCCAAAGGTAAGATCTCCTGGAGTGTGGCACTGGGGGAGGTATTTTCATAGCCATCCTGTCCATGTTGATCTCTCCATTTGACAGGTGTGGAAATGGGTCAAGCAGCTGATGACCGCATGGGTGCTGACCTGGGTCTCTGATTCCAGGGCACAACCATTACTGTCCTCCTCCTCACCCCCCCCCCGCCCCGCCCAGCGATCCCTCATTCTTCAGGTGAGGAAGGCAAGGCTGAGGGGGTAAAGGTTTGTCCACCTGCCTTCCCACCATGGTCTCCTAGGAGCCCACAGTACTGAGGGAAAGTGGCAAGGGAAACACCATCTCTGGGCTGAGCCCGAGCAGGTCCAGACAGAAGAAGGTGGTGCGCCCCCCTCCCCACCCCCCAGCACCTGCCTGCCCTCCAGGGCTTCACGGGGGCCAAAGGCCACCCACCGGGAGGAGCAAATTGTCTGTCCCAGGGTCTGGTTGCTCAAGCTCAACCACACAGCCACACTCCAACCCTCCCTCCCTTTTATCACCTCCCCCAGTGGTGGCAGGGTAGAGCTGAAGGGGCAGTTCCTGCCCACTGGGGACCCACCAGTGCCTACCTGGTCCCAGCTCAAAACCTGGCAGACTGGCAGCTATCTGGGACCACTGAGGACCAAAGTGAGCACTGGCCCACTGGCTGCATCCCATCCTCTGCTTCCTGGGCACAGCCACTGGTATCTAGACCACCAGCTGGCCACTCACCCAACTACTCAAGGACCACCGGAGTCTTTCCTGAGCCCGCCCAGCATGCGTGCAGCCTCACGGAGTAATGCGCCAGGAAACCTCCCTGCTCAGCCAGACTGCCTCCCCTCCTGGGACCGTGGGCTGGGGGCTGTTGCCTCCTTGTTTGCTCCCTTCATTCCATGGTGCTCTCTGTGCATTCCCACCCCACCCCAGGCATCTAGGTAGATTATGAGGCAGAGGGCAAGGGTGGGGGATTCCTGGAGTAATCAACCTGTCAAAAGGGCCTGTGCAAGAAGGTGGAGATTGACAGAGATATCTGGGGCCAGCCTGCTTTCCAAGGCCCACCACCCTCCAGCCCAGAATGACACAGGGCGCACTTGGCCCTGCCTGCCAAAGTCTCAGGGACATCTGTGGATTATGGGCACGAGGGGGTTAACTAGCCGCTCCCAGCTCTGGGAGAGGAAATGGGTGTCCAGGATGGAGGGGGGGGTGCCATCCCACCAAGGGGCCTGTTTTCGCACAGACAGTCCCAGCTGGGGACAAAAACACCCAGAGAGAGAGAGAGAGAGAGGAGAAATAAAACACGTTGCTTAGTCCCGCCCATGGCCAAGGGTCCTCATACCGGAGCTCCCTCTCATACCGAGGACGTGGCCTCCATAACCCCCTGTCCCTTGAGAAAGAAGGGAAAGTCAGAAGGGGCCAGCTTCCTCAAGAAGGGATGGCTTCCATACCCAGGCATGCTGGTAGTGCCCCACCGGGGACTGTGCAAGTATGCAGACCCTAGATGCTCACGCAGCATGGACACTGGAGAGGGACAGGAAAGGTGCCCTGCCTGGCCTGGGTTGCCCTTCCTGCCCGGCACCCCCCTTTTGGCTCCTTACTCTCACAGCACCCCCTCCAGTGCTGTTCCAGCATGTGCCCCCTGGCCCCTGTTGGGGTCTGGCCATTCTCAGGGCTCTGCCTCCCACCCCCACGCGGGGGACGGGCAGAGGGAAACACATTCCTCATTGTGTCACTTCCCTTCATGGGCTGCCAAGGGGCTGAGGCCGCAGCCCCCCGCCCCTTCCCTCTCTGCTCACTGTGTTTATTCTCATTTCCTCCCCGGCCCCCCTTGAGAACCCCCACCCCGCCTGCCCCACTGATGCTCTGCAGATGGGAGCAAGGCGGCCACTCGGGCCCCAGCCCCTTCCTGCCCTGGGTTTCCTGCAGCCCAGAACCACGGGAGGGGGGTGGGGGCTGAGAGGGGAGCTTCCCCCCGGGCGCTGGCACTCCTTTTCCCTTGCCTCACACCCACAGAGTGGCTTTAGGGGTGACCAAGGCAGCCTTTCCAGAGCCCAGGCAGGCCAGGCCTGAGTCTTCCCTGAGGAGCATAGGCCGGAGGCTGCTCACTGATGGGGCTGATGGGGTCATGGACCCTAAGGCAGGGGAAGTGTGGCTCTGGGGCTGTACCCTCTCTAGCAGCAGGAGGAAATACTATCATAGAACTTGGATTTTTTTTTTTTTTTTTTTTTTGACCAGTAAGGTCCCTATAGGTTGGTGCTTCTCGCTTTAGCACATCATTTTGAAAATCTGATGATGGCTATGGACTCCTGCTTCAGAAAATGCACTACACCCAACACTGTATGATTTCTGAGGGCTTGTGGCACCCAGGTTACAACCCCCTGTTCGGGATTGTCTAAATCCGATCCCTTCATTTCTTAGCTGAGGTCATGAGGATGAACAGATGTTTCTGTGATGTGGAATCTCTCACTTTCTCCTTGCTTCCACAGAGCCCAGGTCTTGTAGGCTGGGAAAGTTGCGGTGTATGGATGGACCCTCCCCTCCCCACCACCCCTTGCCCAACCCAGAGCAGGCTACCTTGACTCTAGGCAAACCCTTCTCCCTGTACCTGTGCCAATTTGGAGGAGAAGGACCCGATGGCAGAAGTCAGGCAAGGGGGGCGGGGGTGGGATTCCTGAGAGCAAAACATACCCTCTACCCTTGGGAAAGCTGGAGCTCAGGAAGCTGAGTGTGTAAGAATGAGTGTGTGAGCATCAGCAATAAAGGGGCAGATTAATAAAGTGGACTTCGTAAAAACTTAAAACTTTTCCTCTCTAAAGGACATCATCAAGAAAGTGAAGGACAACCCAGGGAATGAGAGAAAATCTATATCTGATAAGGGCCTTCTATCTAGAATATATAAATATATAAATGAGAGAAAATATATCTGATAAGAACCTTTATCTAAAATATATAAAGGACTCTTCCAACTCAATAATGAAACAACAAACCTGCTGGGAAAAAAAATGGGCAAAGGATTTGCATAGACATTTCTCCAAGGAGGAGGCAGAAATGACCAAATAATGCATGGAAAGATGGTCAGCACCATTAGTCATTAGGGAAATGCAAAGAAAAACCACGATGAGCTCTCACCTCACATGCACTGAGATGGCTATAATACAAAAAACAGGCAACAGCAAGTGTTGACGAGGGTGTGGAAAGACTAGAACGCTTATGCATTATTGGTGGCAGTGTAAAATGGTGCAAGCCGCTGTGAAAACCAGTTTGACAGAGGAACTACAGAACCCGGGTGCATATCCAAGAGAAGTTCACGGAAACCTGAACGCAAATGGTCGCAGCAGCATTATTCATAAGACGGCCCAAAGTGGGAACATCCCAAGTGTCCATCAACTGATAATGCATTCGTGCTACATTCACACAACAGAATATTAGGCCATAAAAAGGAATGAACTGCTGATATATGCTATAATATGGATAAACCTTGAACACATTAGGCTAAGTGGAAGAAGCCAGCTATAAGGGATTACACATGACATGATTCCATTGATAGGGAATGTCCAGAATAGGCACATCTATAGAGGCAGAAAGCGGATGCTTCGGGCTAGGACATAGCAGGAGGAATGGGGAGTGGCTGCTCATGATTCAAGGTTGCTTTTTGGAGACGATGAAAATGCTCTAAAGTGAGGTCGTGGTGACTGCACGACTGTGTAAATATGCTACAAAGCATCGGATCGCACACTTGCAGTGGGTGGACTTCACGGCATGTTAATTACACCTCCCTAAAGCTGTTAAAGAGCCGGTGTGCGAGACAGAGCGTGCACGTGTGCGCGGGAGCGCGTACTGCGTTTGGACAGGGTTGGGGCGGGCCCCAAGTTGGCTCCCTCTGGCCCCCACAGACCTCCCTGCCTGTGGGTTTAGAAACCAAATTATAGGTTCGGAGGCCGCAGAGCAGCTTTCCCCGGGCCCTCCAGGACTTCCAGGGTTCACTGGAAAGTGGGGGCTGGCCTCCCCCCGCGCTCCGCCCCGCAGGTATGGGGGCTGTCTAGGGGAGGTCAGGGAGAGGATCCGGCTGGAGGAAACCTAGATGGTCTGGGGCTCTTCTTGTCTCTTAGGTCATCCAACAGGTATTTACTGAACATGTACACTATGCCAGGCATCGGTGCTACAACAGCAAGCAAGAGGTCTGTCCCCGAACCCGTAAGCCTCCCTTCCCAGCCCTCAGCGGCTCCCAAGTCGGCAGCTTCTCTTCTGCATTCCTCCCCAGTGTGAGTGGGGATGGGAAGGGGAAGAAGGCGGGGCCAGGCGGCCTTGCTCTTGGCCCCGCCCACAGATTAATGGAAACCACCTGGCGGGTGAGCAGCGCTCCACCCCCAGGTCCCCCCCACCCCCCATTCCTTGCCATCGTTCCCATGAGCATCTGCTTCTAATGAGTGCCCGGCACTGCTGCATACCAGCCCCCGGGGCTCATTAATCTCATTAGGCAATGACAAATCATCCTGGGGCTGACCAGGCTCCCCTCACCAGGCCCTCTCCTCCAGGCATGCACAAGCCTCTGCGGGCTTGTGTCCACACACAGCCACTGACTCGCCTGCATGCCCAGGCTCTCTCCCTTGGCCTCTTCTGGGGGCTGCCTGTCTTGTGGCCCACTTGGTCCCCGTTTGGGGGGCTTCTCACTGTGATCGTGGCACCCTCGGAGCCCTGGAAGGTCTTCTGGTGGCCTGCTCTCTGTTGAATGCGTGTGGTGGGGGATGTGGGCAGAGATGCGAGGGACCAGAGGAACGGGCCATCCGTGAGTATTTCTGGCGCCCATGTTTCAGCTACCTGACTGTCCACCCAAGGCTGGGGCACTCTGGGCAGATCCTATGCAACGAGGGGCTGCCGACATAACATCTTGCAATTTCACACTCTTCCGAGAAGGGAACAGAGTGGCCATTTACTGACAGCCCTTGCTGTCCCCACAACAGCCTGTCCAGGAGTCCCACACTGCCCTTTTCCAGGGGAGAAACCCGAGGCTTGGACAGGCACCCGGAAAGTAAAGGGTAGAGGCAGGATGCAATCCCAGACCTCGCTTACTCCAGAGTGGAGTTCTATGCCCTTCAAGACCTCCCCACCCCAGAAGTCTTTCCTCCACAACGGACAGGCTTGTCCATGCCGAGGGGAGCTGGGACACAGAGGGGAGGGCTCAGAGACAGGGTTTCTCACACCCATCTGGACGACTCTGTACACTCCTTGGCCATGAACTGCTCTGCTGGACCCTGTTTCAGGTTTTCTTGGCCGACAGCGCCCCACAAAGGGTGTCCCCCATCTCTCCTCTCACCCCAGGTGCTCTCTGGAGCACCTGTCCTCCACTGAGATCATCTCAGGCACGTTCCCACTTGGCGCTCTCTCTGTACTCCTCCCAGCCTCAAGGTCCTGCTATGCATTAACCAGGCCTACTCCCCCCATACGCTTATACTTAACCAATTTTCAAAGGCCAGAGGGGCGCTCAGCACAAGGAGGCAATGATGGCATTTTTTGCAGCCCCGACCTGCCATTTCCATTATTAGGCCAGGCCCCAACCCTCCCACGGGACTTGCTGCTCACAGGCTCTGGGATGTTAGGCTGCCATGGACTCAGCTGCCCAAGCCTGGACGTCTGAGCTTGCCAGCACAGAGAGATCAGTGTTTCCTGGCACCAACTGCATGCCAGGCCACAGCATCTCATTTGTGATGAATAGGCCCACAGTCTAGGGGTCATCTGGTCCACTGGTTCCCAACCCCGGATGAGCATGAGAATCGTCTGCATACCTTGTAAAAAATTCCCAGGCCCCTTCCAACCTGATGAATTAGCATCTCTGGGAGTGGGGCAAGGATCTCTCCCCATCCCTGGGATAGTGGGACACTGGTTTTTGATGACTAAGTTTTATGTGTTCATGTGGCCAGGCTATGGCACCTTGTAACTTACTCAAACATGAATGGAGGTGTTGCTGTGAAGGTATTTTGTAGATGCGGCTAAAGTCTACAAATCAATTGACTTTAAAGGAGATTACCTTTGGCAATATGGGTGGGCCTCATCCAATCAGTTGAAGGGCTTAAGATTAGCAAAAAAGTTTCCCGGAGAAGAAATTCCATCTCGAGACTAAAGCATCAACTCCTGCCTGACTTTCCAGCCTGCTGGCCTGCCCTACAGATTCTGGATTTGCCAGCTACCACAATCACACAGACCATTTCCTTAAATTAAATCTTCTTTATAAAGAACTAAAATAAAATAATTTCTTTTTTTATTTTTATTTAAAAAAATTTTTTTAACGTTTATTAATTTTTGAGACAGAGAGAGACAGAGCATGAACGGGGGAGGGGCAGAGAGAGAGGGAGACACAGAATCGGAAGCAGGCTCCAGGGTCTGAGCCCTCAGCCCAGAGCCCGACGCGGGGCTCGGACTCAGGGACCGAGAGATCGTGACCTGAGCTGAAGTTGGACACTTAACTGACTGAGCCACCCAGGCGCCCCTAAAATAATTTCTTTATACAGACACACACACACACACACACACACACACACACATCTCCTATTGGTTCTATTTCTTCTATTTCTCTGGAGAACCTGACTGATGCAGTGATGAGCTGGGCTGGAGATCCTGGGCTCCTCTGGCCCCTGCACTGCCTTCTATCCTTGAGAAGCATGAGCACCTACTGAACACAGCACACCCCTCTGCCCAGAGGCCTCCCCTCTTCTGGAAAGCCTGGCTGCATCATTGGGCGCTTTGATTTTTTTTCTTTCTCAAGCAGCACCCGTGGGTATCATACACACACACACACACACACACACACACACGCACGCACACACCAACATCATAAAGTTTAAAATCCATAATGTGCCTTACAAATCACCCTGTCCCCCCTTTTTTTACAGATGAGGAAACTGAGGTCCCAGACCTGGCACCCATGCCGGCATCACTCTGACTTCATTTCCTACTACCCCCCATTAACATATCCTTCTTCTTTTTTTTATGTTTATTTTTGAGAGAGAGAAAAAAAAATGATGAGTGGGGGAGGGGCAGAGAGAGAGCAAGACAGAGCGAGACAGAGGATTTGAAGCCAGCTTTGCACTGAGAGCAGAGCCCAATGTGGGGCTCAAACTCACAAACTGAAATCATGACCTGAGCTGAAGTCAGGCGCTCAACTGACTGAGCCACCCAGGAGCCCCAACATGTCCTTCTTCTGCTTCTCAGACCCACTAGGCATACTGTGGATGTAGGGCCTTCCCCTCCAGATTCTTCCCTTCCTTAGGTCTTGGGGTCAGTCACCTTGTCAGCGAGTCCCTCCTTCACCTCGATACATAAAGTAGCAGGCTTCCCCTCTGCCATTGCTTTCTCCCCCCTTCACCCTGCATTGGGTTTCTTTGTAGTACTTATCATTTCCTGATACCTTTGTACATTTATTTGCTATTTTCCGGGTCCCATCAGTTGAGGGTAAGTTCCATGAGGGCAGGCACTTGGTTTGCTATGTTCACTCCCAGTGCCTAGAACAGAGCTCAGCACACAAACAGGGCTCTAGAATGAAGACCTTGGATGATTCCTAACCTCCAAGCAGGGCTCACACTCAGGATTCTGACTTCTCATCTGTCTCCTGCCCCGTGTGCCTGCCACGCCACCTGATGTGGCAGTCAGTCATTATTCTTTGACTACTCTCATTTTTCTCTGATGGCTTCCCATGCTTTGAAAGCACCTGCCATGCAGTGACCTGAGTCTGTGGTGCTGTGGGGGGGGGGGGGGGGGGGTTCAGTGTGGTGGCATGGGTGGGAAGGGAAGGAGGGAAGGACTGTCTTTTTTCTTTATCAGAACGTTTACTCTCATGAGACTGAAGGATGAAAAGCAGGGAGACCCCTGTGGGTCTTTGATAAAGTGAGAAGGTAAAGATGGGAAGACGTCAGTGGGGCCACGGGAGGCTCAGAGCAGCTCTCGCTGGAGCTAAGAAGGGACAGCAGCTCTGGGCGGTGGTCAGCTCTGGTGGGGGCAGGGGAAAGGGCTGGAGGCAGCTCTAGTTTGTCATCCTCCAAAAGATCCCTGGAAGGAGCTCAAGGTTTCCGGCCCCCCAGCCCTCTAAGACCAAGCCTGGGCTGAGTGCAGGAATCCGAGCATCCGCACGCTTAATTGCGTGTGGGAGGTAAAAGCTTTCCCTATTTGTTCGGACCCAAGGAGACTTTTTAATAGCAGCTTGGTGGCAGTCCTTTCTACCTTGTCTGGACCACCCTTCCTGTGAGCTGCAGAGCAGATGGTAGAGGGACCTGGTCACGGAGCTGTGTGCTTGCACAGTCAACATCCTGAGACCCCCTCCCACCCAAGCATGCTTCAGATCAGAGAGAACGTCCTCTGCCTTTCCACCCGGAATGTGGGCTTGCACCTTCCACCACTACTAGCCCAGCCAGGCCTCTGAGCTTTCCTTATGGCCCTGGGGACTCTGGAGGAGAGGCTTTCCCTTCCCCTGTGAAGTGGGTGGTAATAGAGATGATCTCATAAGATCATGGTCATGGTTAACGATCTAAACTCCATGTCATGTAGATACTGCATCCCAATTGCCCTTGAATTTTCCAGCCCTCACAGATCAGTGAGGTTCCTCCTTTGGGCATTAGGGAAACCCCAACCTCCTTAATTCTAACACATGTGGCATTGTCGTAGTCTCCACTAGACTGTAATCTCTGGCTCTTTGAGAGCAGGCTTCCCCCTGATTCTTCTGTATCCCCCATCACACTGATCCAAGCCTGTCGGGTGAATTGGTACTAGAGGAGCAGGGGCCCTGTTGAAGGATTTAGGTGGCAGCAGAGGTAGGAGGAGAGAGGGTGCCGAAGGGGCAGAAAGAAGCAAGGATAGGGCTCCAGGAGGGACGGGGGCCCAGATGTCCTGTGGGAGGCAGGACCTAAAGCTGTCATACAGGCTATGGTTCCTGGAGCTGGTCAGCTGAACAGGGAGTTGACAGAAGGGCTCATTTGGCAGGTTAAGTAGCTTGCCCTTGACTGAGTCAGGTGCCAACTCTGTTAAAAAAGTTCTTTCTGGCCAGCGGGGTCCTTGCAGTCCTGAGTCCAAGGCCAGCCTGCCTGGGCCTGTAGGGCAGGACGCAGCTCCAGACCAGGGCAGTGTGGGTGGGGGCCTTCTGGATGTAATCCACTTTCCCACCCTCGGCCCAGGCACTAGCCCCTTGGGGCTTTGTCTGTTGGTTTGTTTGGCTGGGGGGAGACAAGGAAAGAGGCCCCAGTCACACTAAATCCTCCTCAGCCCTTTATGCTGGGCCCCCAGCTGGATGGGGGAGATGGCATCTGGCCAGCTAAGGGGCTCAGCCCTCACAGCTAATTGCTCATTAAAGAGCGTTAATGAACTTCCCTTAGCCCCATCCTTGCCTAAACCAGTGAGGCTTCCCTACTTCTCGCTGCCGTCACTGGTTGAAGGAGCTGGTCTCTCTCTATATCCTTCACCTGGTGGTCAAGTCTCACGGGTCTGACTCTGGGCCCTGCTTAGCCAGCAGGTCCTAGGGTTGAGAAGTCCCTCAGCACCCAGTGTTCCCCCTCCTGCCTGGACTGACTTTTTGCCCATGACCGTTATCCCCCACCTCCGCCCCACTTTGCCCCAACACTTACAGCTTCTCCAGCAGGGACAGTCCCAGGAAGGATCCATTCCGCAGCCCAGTAATCTTGTTGTTGCTCAAGAGCCTGAAGGAACAGAGAGAATACAGACAGGAGAACGTGCTGTTACAAGCCAGAAAGTGTGGCTGGAGCGGGGATGCGGTTTCACCACTACAACCATGTTGCTTTCTGTGTAAATGGTGCCCCCTTTCTTGTAAATGGTGCAAGACAGGAGCCCCACCCCCTCCAGGAAAGAGCCAGGGAATGGTTCAAGCAGATTGGTTAGCCCACTGAGCCCCAAATTAGATATTTCACCTGCCCTGGGTTCCCTGCCATGGCCCGCATCTGACTCAGGACTCTATGTAAGTGGGCTGAACGGGTGTCAAGTTGCAATGGCCCCTTTACACCTTAGAACCACTGCCCGAGCCACAGCGCCCTCCTCCTGCCCTCCAGGGCTCTTTCTCAGGTCTTCAGCCCCATACCCTGAGGAGAGTGGTAGGGGGAATGGTCTGAATTGGGTCAGGGCTCTGGCAGGTGGGAACAGGAGGTCCAGTAGGTATGGAGGCAGGTGGGAGGAGCTGCCCATCCTTGGGCAACACTCTGTGTGTGAGCTGAGGACTTCACAGGAGGGGACTGTTCCCAGCCCTCGAAGGCCCCCAGTTCAGAGGGACTGCATACCCTTGCCTCCCTAAGCCTGGCTTCGGCCTCGACAGAAAACCGATAGAGCCCTGTGCCTGGTGGAAGCCCGGGCCTTGGCCTTTGCCTCTGCCCACTCTGAGTTCTGTTTATTTATTTGTATTTAGAGGGGGAGGAGAGGGGCCCCAAGCTACTGACTAAACCCACTCTGCCCACCCACTTAGCCTTTCTCTGCCAGACTCCCTCCCTGGGAGGAGGAAGTTCCAGACCAGCCAAAGGGCTCATCCTTTGAGTTAATTGCTTATTAAAACGCTTTAATGAGCCTCTCAGCCCAAACTCTTGCCTGCTCTGGGCTGAAACAAAGGGTTTCACTTCTTTGCTCCTATTGGTGGACATGGAAAGGCCAGAGTTGTAGGTCTGGAATCTTCTCTCGAGTGGGCAGCCTCTGGGATGGACAGTAAAAGAGATCTTGGGGGACGGGGGTGGGGACAAGGCATGCTAGCAGCTGTCAAGAGTTCTGCCCACAAGCTTACTGGAAGTGGGTAGGTGAATATATCAAGACAGGTGTGAGATGGCCCCAGACAGCTGACATTCCAATACTCTACCTTCAAGAGGCTCATGGAGGACAGACAACGGCCAGGATGGAGGCTAGAGTGGAAGGGGGCTCCCTCCCTTCCCTGCTCTCCAGATAGACCCCTCCCACCCTTCTGGTCCCCAACTAAGGGTCCTTTCAACAGTGACACTTCCTAGCAGGGCCTGAATAGTGACTGTGTGAAAGCGTTGCGGGGGAGGGGATGCTGGGTTTCCAAAGGGCTCACACACACACACACACACACACACACACACACCCTTGACATTTCAAAAAGTACATCACAGTTGTCATTATATTAGAACTCACATTGACCCCTTTATTCTCATTTTATGGATTAGGATGATTTTAAAACTTTAAAAAGTTTACTTATTTATTTTGAGAGAGAGAGCAGGGGAGGAGCAGAGAGAGAGAGCAGGGGAGGGGCAGAGAGAGAGGGAGAGAGAGAATCCCAAGCAGGCTCCGCACTGTCAGCATAGAGCCTGATGTGGGGCTTGAACGCAGAAACCAAGAGATCATGACCAGAGCTGAAACCAAGAGTCAGACACTTAACCAACTGAGCCACCCAGGTGCCCCTGATTGATTAGGATGATTTTAAATCACATTACACATGGTGGTTATAAATCATAAATAATCTTGTCAGTTCTTAGGGCCTCTAATGGTCTCATTTAGGCCCTGGTGGGGCTGCAGGGGCTCCCTCTGTGGTGACGGGCTCTTGATGGTGTGACTTTTAAATCAAAGCCCACCTCGCCTCATCTCTTGTTCATTCCCTTCGTATGCTCAGAGTTTGAGGTTTAGAGGTTGCATTAAATGTCAGAGAAGGTGAGAGAGGACCCCTCGGTGTTTTTAGAAGTGTCAGGAAGAATAGTGCAGAAAGGGCATAGGTTTCAACCTCCCCCCCCCCAACCCCAAGGGTGTCCCCCAGGGACTGCCCCCTCCTTGGGTTTGTGGGGAATGGGATGCTGATAAGTCTGAGGGTACAGGGGAGGGGGAGGAGGAGGGAGAGGGTATGGTAGGAGAGAGAAACAGGGCTGCTGAATTATCACAAGCCTGTTCATGAAGGGGGAAGCCCGAGAACATTATTTCTCAAACTTGAGCAGAGACCTGTTAAAGGGAGGAAAAAATATCTTCTTTCCTGAGAATATGTCTGAGGATTCTAGTTTGAGAAATATTGACTTTGGAAATGAAAATCTTACACTATGAAAATACCTTCTAATAATTATCTCAAAATTATCTGCAAAAGAATTTTATTTAAATATCATTGAACAGAAAATTAAAAAATAAAGTCCTCCAACTCCCAATCCCCTGAGATTAAAACCTGGGATCCTAATTTGAGAATCCTGTCTAGACAGGTCTAAAGGTGGCGTTGGGGTGCACCCCACATTCTTCAGACTCTTCAGCCTTTAACCTTTGAACACCTTTTGCATACCCCAAATTCTTTAACCCAGAGCTGGTCAATAGAAGTATAGTGTGAGCTGCATACATAATTTCAAATGTTCTAGTAGCCACATTTTTTTAAGTTTAAAAATTAATTCTAACAATATATTTTATTTAACTCAAAGTATTAAAATGTTAGCATTTCAACATGCGATCCATATACAAAATTAGTAATGAGACGTTTTCCTTTTTTCTGTTTTCGGTACTCAGACTTTGGAATCTGCGAGTATTCTACTGTTCTAGCATATCTCAATTCAGATCAGCCACCTTACAGGTGCTCAGGAACCACATGTGGCTAGTGGCTTAACCCTTATCCAGTTTCCTTGTGGCCAGCACCTCCCCAGGAGGAAGTGTGGGTTGCTTGAGAGATACTGAGGAAATTGTGTATGTGTGGGGGGGAGCGTGTGGGGGCAGAGCAAAGGATTGGGGACCAGCCCAGAGTCAGGTGAGGATGAGCCTATGGCCCAGAAAAGGACCAACTCATCTCTTGGTGTCCTATCCCTCTCTGGCAGGGCCCCCTCTCTCTGAGGCAGCCCCTGTTGTGCTGGGGAGGTGCGGGGGCGGGGGGGGGGGGGGTGGTCAGCTGCAGCCCACGCTTCCGGTTTGACTAGCCCGGTGCAAACGCTGTCTTGAAATGAGATACTTTTCTTGTAGCAGAGAACACGTCCCTGATCTCCCCCATACCCACTCTCTATAAGCCATTCATGAAAACAGGGACACCAGGCAAACAGTGGTTCACCCTTCTCCTCCCATGGGTCTCCTTCTTGCCATATTTCTAGTTCTTGGACAAACTTCAGGCAGATATCTGTATGATCCAAGTCCCCAAATACCCAGAATTGGATCTTTTGGTCTTTGCAACCTAGATGGGGCTGAGGAAATTTTGCTTTGGATCCAGATTATCCAGAGAATGGCTTCGGCTGTGCTTGTTGGTTCAGTTCTCAGGAGGTGCCCTTTGTGAGTCTGGTGGGGTGGAGAGGGCAGTGATTTGGGACAGAAAGTGCTTGGGTCTAGTGTTGTCTTGGGCAAGTAGGAAGCTGGCAGTTAGTAGGGGTCGAAGAAGACACGCATAGCCTCTTCCAATGGGAAGAAGAATGTTCCCACCACGCTAGGCTGTCTCAAGGGGACAGAAACAGGCCAGGCGGCCCCAGCAATCAGGCAGGGAAGGATCGGGAGCCTTGGCCCATGGTTCCATGCAGCCTCACAGACACAGTGCCAGCTTGGGCCCATCTTAACTGCCCTGCCACCCCTACCGGACAGATACTTCCTCAGCCTGCCCCAACCCCTCGCCCTGCAACAGCACAGGGAGCCTGCCGGGTAGATCTCCTTCCCAACCACGCTAGCCCCGCTGCACGGACCTCTGGCTCACCCAACCCGGCCTCTCCAGCTTTTCTTCCCTCCCTTCCCGTCTACCACTCCGACATCGTCACATAGTCCCAGGAAGGGGGGCCAGTCCCTGGAGTCCCCTGTTCTCTTACCCTAGGGTCTGAAATCTGGCCAAGGAGAGGGGGCACACTGAGTCTATTCCAGAACTCTCTCCCAGCCAGGGTCCTATTTTAGGGAAGAGGAGCAAGCAGAGTTACCGCTAACGAGGCTGGAGGCCAAGGGAGCGAGTGGCTGGCGTCTACAGAGAGGCCCTGTGGCCTTTGGGCAGCCACAGGAACTCACCAGATCCCAGCCCAACATCAGAGATGACCCCGTAGGGGTCATGTGGGCACCACTCCGTGGGACATGGGGCCAACTCATGCTTGAACCAAATTGTTCTCTCAGATGCAGGAAGAGTCATACATGTCATACCCCCCTCCTCCACCGTGTGAGGACCACACGTCTGGACACTTGGGGAATCTGTGCTCTCCAGGGAGTCTGAGCCTGGAATTCAGACCATCCTCAAGGCCCTCGGGGCTCAGGAGGACCTGTCTCCAACATCTGTTGCTGGCACCTTGGCAGTGTCTTAGGGATGCCATCAGTGAGGGATCTCAGGCCCACAGCCACTCTGAACGGTCAAGTGGAACCAGACTCCCAGCTCCTTCTGCGGGCACAGTGCCCAAGGCCTCTGAGCACTTCCAGGGCCCACAAAGATGTCTGAAAACGAAAAAATAATCACTGCCTCTGAAATATAAATGCTATAAAAAGCAAAATTGACATTAACAAACCCTTAACTAAATAACAACCAAATGTCCTACTATGTCGATTAGCAGTGATTGTTATGTTCCTCGCAGGCCGTGGGTGCATTTCAGTATGCCTGATATGACAATAGGGTCTCTAAAAGTGACACTGCCTCTGGTCCACAGGCCCTGCCTTGACACATACCCTCAGACGAAAGGCTGCCTTCCTGTGGCTTCCCCTCCTTTCCCTTCTCTTCAGGGCTGCCCTTCATGTCCATGCAGCCCGATTGCAGGGGACTTACATGTTGGAGGAGACATACAGTGCTCCTGAAATTCCCTGCCATCCCCTCCCTTGGCTGGAGGCCTGACTGGAAGGAGACCTAGGTAGGAACTTGCTTCCTCAGGCTGTAGGGGGTTGTGTCTGGATATGGTCTCTGATCTCAGCCTTGAAGCTGAACTGTCCAGGCAAGGGCCTGAGGTCAAAGCTGGGAAAGAAGATAGTCTTGGAATGGCTCCTATGTGTGGGGCCTTCTAGTCTCCTTTTCTCCAACCTATCCTCTGTACAAGGGCACCCTATCCTGGTGGGGAGCAGGCACGACCAAGAAATTGGGGCTGAGATGGGGAGGACTGACTGGAGAAGAGGTGCTACAGGTGCTTGTGGTTGGGTGGTCCGTGTGCCTTGATGGGGGTCTGGGGGCCCCAACACCCTAGCTTGAGCCCATGGAATCGAGTCTGCTATAAGCATTCACACCTAGGCATTCATTCATTTATTCTTCAAATCTACACTAACGCCCATTGTGGGCTCAGCCCCATGTAACACAATAGCACTACAAACATCAATGAGACACGGCGTCTACAATCCTCCATTCATGAAAGGTGGAGGGCCATGTGTCAGACAGGATGCAATGTTTGTGTGTGTGTGTCCCTGGATTTGAAGAAGCTGGGAAGTTACTCCCAGTCCACCTTACGTGCTTCTCCAAACGGCCTAAAATCTCAGCCTGGGGTAGGGGTGGGAGGGGGCATGGTTTTGGGTGAAGAAAGTGGATTTCTTTTCAAATGATTTTCAAAGACAAATAAACCTGAAAGGATCAATTTGTAATCAGTCATTTTTACCCAAGTACAAATTTGTCCTTTAATCTTTCTACCCCTGAAGTTTTCCTTGGGAGCCCTGAGGCCCCGATCCTGTCCTGCTTTTGTGAGCCGGTATCCAGTCTCCATGATGAGACTGTAAGGCCCCTGAGGTCAGAGACCGGGTCTCTCGCCTCCTGGCACTGGCGCCGGGCTGGTCAACAGCAGGCGCTGGCTGAATGAATGGATGGGTATCCGGAGAGGGAGAGCTCCAGGGAATGTGGGGGTGGTGGATGGACAGAGTTCACGCTGAACCCCGGTTTCCTCCTTCCTCCACTCCCCTCCCCCACCCCCGCCCCGCCCCGCCCCCTACCGCTCCATCTGGGCAGAGCTCACTCCTGACAGCTTGGAGACAGCTCCCATCCCTCTCCGAGCTAAGCTGGCTCCACAGTATAGCCCTCCTGAGACATCACCCACCCCCACAGGGGTGGCATCGTCCTGAAGCTGTGCGTGGTGCAAGCGAGGGAGAGAAACACCAGGAAGCATACTTTAGACACCACTTTCCCTGGGTCCATCTGATTTCAAATACTCTGTGCAGTGATTCTGTACAGAGGTCCCCTAAGCACACAGGTATTTGCTAGGCTATTATCTACCCTTTAACCCTGGCTCATGTGTCCGTGTGGAGGAAGTGGATTAGTATATCTCCTCTGCCCTGTCCCCGGGGGGTATGCGGTCTCTGATTTGTCACTATGGGAAGAGGCTGAGAGCAGGAACCCTGGGTCTGGCTCCGAGCTGTGTCATCTTGGGCAGGTCAGCCCCTCTCTGGGGGTTTCTTGTCAGTAAAAGAAGGGTTTGGACAGAAGACTCCCACTCATTATATTTGATGGTTTTTCCCATCCTGAATACTGTGTCTCCTAGAGCCTGAAGTCTGAAGTTTCTGCCTCACCACACGGTTCCCAGCAGGCAAAGAGCCCTGGGTGGGTGGGTGGGGGTGCAGCTCTCGGACCTTCCTTCTCTTTCCAGCTGGGAGATGTCTGGCCCCTCATGGTCAGGCTGTAACTCCCTCCTCAGGCTTCTCTCCACCCCCTTCCCTGCTCCTCTGTGACAGATTGGTTCCCCTGCCCCTCACCTGGCCCCATCCATCTTGCACACCCCTTTGCTCCCCCATCCCGCCTCTCCCCACTCGAAGGGCTGGAGAAGCTGGGTCCTGGGAGGTTGCCTGACTTTGCTACACTCCACAGTTTCTCTGCTCCCCCCACCCCCATCACCAGTCCTAAAAGCAAAGGAATGTTCTGGAGTTTGGGAAGGATGGGGGCCCGCCAGAGGAGGGAGGAAGGGGAGGAGGCAGCTTTGTCCTGTCAGTGTCTGAGCTCTAAATAGAACAGAGCGGCTGGGCTGGGGGAATGAAAATAAACAGCCCCTCCAAGCAGCCCCTTCCTAGCAGTTACCGGACTTGCCTTCTAGTTCCTCAGCCCAGGGCCATTTCCCTCCCCTCTTCTCCCCTGCTCTCTGTCTGGTCCCAGGGAGGAGTTGGTGGGGGGGCTGTCTATACCTTAGAGGGAGTGAGGCATACTGGTTCAGGCTGTGTGGCTTTGGGGAACTCACCTCCCCTCTCTGGGCTTCGGTGAGGAGAGCCCACTGAATGGAAGGATCAGCTCAGAGGTGGCTGGAACTTTTTCTCCCTCAGGAAAGGGTTCTTGTCCCAATGATTCTCATGTGGCATAAACTTGGAAACTCTCTCCCTTTAAAAACATGACCCCCAATTTAAGGGTCAATTTATGGTCAGGTTCAAATTACACTGGTTTGCCTGTGCCCTTGGGGGAAATTCTCAGACTCACCCCCAGGACTGGGGATTGCCCACCACCCCATCCCCCAGCACAGAAGGATGATCCATGGTAGTCAGCAGGAAGGGACCTCCTTGGGGATCAGGAGTAGCTGGGTTCATGCACATGTTCTGAGTAGTTCAGGCCAAATTACCCGTTCTGGGTCCTGGAACCACTGGGATGCTGAATTATAGGGGTTGTCTTTGGAGCTCAGTGCGGTGGCCTCTCCAGTCTCCTCGGCGCAATGAGGACTCAACCAGTAAACCCCAGAGGGCTCTGGTCTCCGCCCAGTGCTTGCCCTGAGATGTGAGCAGGGACCCTTACATCTTTCACAAGAGCCCTAAGGGCAAGAGTCCCCAAGACCCCCAGGGAGGGGCTGGCTGCCTCCAGCTTCTCCGGGCAGGTAGTTGGAAAGTCAGGGGGGAACTTGGATTTCTTCTGGGCCCCTCATTTCACACAGGCGGGGTCAGAAGCCCACAAGGGCTTGGTGCAGCTGAGACCCTGCATCAGGAGGGGAAGGTAGTGGGTTGGAGTCTTCTAGCCTCCTCCCATCTTCGGCCCCCAGCCTCTTCCCTCTTTTCTTTCCTTCTTTCTCTCTGCTCTCTCCCCCTCCCCCTCCTCTCCCTCACAAAAGCTCTCTGTACACAGCCACTTCCTCTGGCTGCTGTCTCTGAGCCCAGACCTTATGAGAACCATATGGGGGAAAGAGGGTGGAAGAGAAGGGGGTGGGGAAGCTGTCGAGGGCCCGCCCCTCCAGCCAGCATCTTTCCACTCCCCTCAGGCTCTGCGCACGGGCTGTTGGCACACTTTGGCCCAAACTCCCCCAACTGGATCTTGGTGGCTGGGGTGAGGGGCACTGGGGGGAGGGCCCCGTCCAGAGCTGGGGCTTCAGAGGGAGATCTGTGTTCGAGAACCACTTTCCTGAGACTGGAGCAAGCGCAAGGGCTGTGAAGGGGCCTCCCCTTCCCCCATGCTGCTCCTAAAGACCACCAAACCCATAGCAAAAGGACCCAGCCACCATTAGGTGCGTCTGAATGGCAAATGCCCCTTCTCTTCCATGCGGGTTTTTGACGTGGTGGGCCGCCCCCTGCCCCAGAAACGGGAGGCGAGGCTCGGGTGGTGGAGCAGAGGGGGTGTGTGGGTTCTGGGAGAGTCTGGAGTGACCAGTACCGTGCCTGCCCCCTCCGCACCCAGCCTTGGAATGTTCCCAGGTCAAAAGGGCCAAGGTTCTGCTGGGAAGGAACTGGGTTTTTGAAAGCAGCTTTTGTGTCCGCTGGGTCCCAAATCCAGCCAGGTGAGCACTGAGTCCCTCACCTGAGAGGAATGGAAGGCAGCCCAACCAGCTAATCCTGGCCTCAGTTTGCTCAGCCTGTAAGATGGGAGATGCAGGGCTGGATTTGCTGATCTGCAAGGGCCTTTTCAGTGCAGACAGTCTAGGAATTTATGTGGTGGCTGGAATCCTCTGAGGGGCTGCTCAGATGTCCTGCAAGGTCCTCGCAGCAGATTTCCTTCTGGAGTTATCTGTTATCAGTCCTTTCCTAGAACTCCTTATTATCCCTTCCCCCTCCCTCTCACTCCCAGAGCTGCCAAGCAGAGGGCAGGCCCATCAGCTGCTGCCCAGGAATGGGTGGGGGGGTTCACAGGGCTCCTCACATCTCTCCCAGGCTCTCCCCAAAACAAGTCACCCACCACACCCCCCACGAGACCTTCCCCCTTGGGGGAGAGCCATAAAGGCTCCTGCTCCGGACAGGAGCCTCGGTGCCCACGGCTGTCCTGTGGACTGAGCTGAGGGGTGGGACCGATGGATCAGGAAGGGAGCCAAGAGTTCTGCTTTCCTGGAATACTCTGCATGAAAATCCATTAGAAGGGAAAAGAGCAAAGGGTGGGGAGAGGGGGCACACGGTCTACAAAAACAGAAGGCAGAAGTTAAGATAATAGGGGTGGAGGTGGAAGGGTTTTCAGTGAGGTAAATAGGGCTGTTCATGGAATTGCCTCAGAACTGCCTGCAAGCTCTCTCTGAGCAGAGACAGGAGGCTTCTTGCACACAGGCACCTGATCTAGTGCTTTCTTTGCCTGAGTAATCCCAGCACTGGTGTCTACCAGGCTTCCCAAGGGGGAGTCCCGGGTCCCCTTGAGCAGGGTGGGGTGTGAGGGGGTCTGGAACCTGGTGGCCCATTCTGGGGGGAAACAGGGGAGGAGGGAGGTAAAGCCATGATGCAATAAAAAAAACAAACACAAAAACAAAAAAGCAACAAACATCAGCCTAAGCCCTATTGTTTGTACCAGGTGACAGGCAAAAAGGTGAAAGGAAACAAAAAGAGTAAGGAGGAGGAGTTCGGGAGGGTGTGGAGAAGGTTTCCAAGCTCTTAGCCTCATGCTTTGCTGCCAGGCTGAAGCCCCTTCCCAGCCCTGTCTCTCTTCTTCCCTCAAGAGGCATGCTGGGAAGGGATGGGTATGGCTGAGCCCTGAGAAGAGAATCCCTGCCCAGCAACCAGGATCAGGATTATGTGGGGCCTGGAGGGAGAGCCTAAGAAATATGTCCATGGCTGGGATTCAGTCGCACTCTAGGCTGATGGGCCAGTGGGCTCTCAGGGGCTTCTAGGGCCTGCCCTGCCATCACTGTGGGGATGTCCAGCCAGGCTCAGGGGCTGTTCCTATGGAAGGTATCTTAAGCCAGCCAGGTCAGTGGCCTGGGACAAAGAAGAGGCCCTTCTTCTGGGAATGGTTTGTGATGGGAAGGTGAGCTAGCAGTCACGTTTGTTGCTGCCCTGTCACAGTATATTCTCACCAAGAGTTGGCTGTGCCCACTCACTCACTCCTTGCAGTGGCGTCGGTGGGAATTAGCTATGGCTGGAAAGCATTAGTTACCAAATCATTCTAAGATGTACTGCAAAACCACCTTTTAATGTTTCCCCCCTCGTTTCTGCCTTCAGTATGTTAGGATTCCCTAATCCCAACAAGCAGACATACAAGGGGACGGTGTCCCCCATATGTGTGTGAGCACAGCCACAAGAGCCAGTGCACAGACGCACAGAGTCCTCTCTTGAACTGAGTTATCATTGCTCAGCGGGGACTCACACAGACTCCCGCCCAACCATTCCACACAGCAAGCATTTTTCTCCTCCAGAACTGAGTGGGCCGGGGAATGCCCAGGCCTGTCTGGACCCTTCAACACCACTGGACAATCAAAGAGACCAGGAAAGAGCAGCCACAGCTGCCTTCCCAGGCCACGGCCACATCCCAGGGCTGCTGCTGAGACGTCGGAGCCGGCGGAGCCGGCGGACACATTGCCTCCACTCCCCCCAATGCACACACATACACGCACGCGCGCGCACACACACACACACACACACACACACACACACACACACACACCCCAGCTGGGGAAAATGCAGGCCAGGCGGCCAACGTCAGAGGCTGACCAGTCGTGTCCTGTCAGGAAGCCGGCAGCCTCTGAACTCACCCAACCAGAGGCATTACTGTATTGTTCTGGACACAATCAGGATAGACCGTGAGCCAGCCCCAACTCTGGGCAAGGGGCGGCGGGGGACGGTTGCCACTGGGGTCAGGAAGCCAGGAAAGGGGAAGCGCATGCAGGTTAGGTCCGGGACAGGAAAGGCATGGGCCGCGGCTAGGGCCGGACCCTCCACTCCACGGCGTGCGTGGAGCTGGGAGCACGTGGTCAGAGCAGGAAATCGCCGCCGCGGGTCGGGGTCGCTAATTCTCCTGCGGTTGTGGGGGCTTCAGGCCCCCATCAAGGAGGCTTGGGGGCGGGTGGTGGTTCGAGCCGCGCTCGTAGCCAGCAAAGTGAGAGCTCGGGAGGGCCCTGGCTGAGAAAGGAAACGGGATGACGAAAGGAGGCTGGGAGGCAGCCGCCTCCCCCTCAGCCAGGTTTCTTTCTTCGCAGTCTTGGAGCGAAGAAGTCAATCGATTAACAGCCAAAGGTCGTGTTGTACCCAGGGGAGGTAAAGGAGAGGGCGGGATGCAGGACCCGGCGCACAGCTCACTTCACCGACGCGCGCGGAGGGAGAGGGGCCAGAGGGCGACCGGGACGCCGGGGTCTCATCCAGGCCAGAAGCGCCGCAATCCCAAGGACAGATTTTCCAAGCCCTCCCTCCCGCCTGTCCCGCGGAGACAGTCTGGAAGCGGGGCTGGCAGGTTCGTGGGGCGGGTGGGGCGCCCCCCACTGGAGGAGCCAGGCCCGCGGGGTGAACCCGGGAGATTCCTCCAGCCCGGTCGAGGACGCGTCCTCCGAGGTGACGACCACAGCCACCCTTTGGGCCGCGGGTCGATCTTTCCTGAGCCTTCCCCCAGCCCACCCACCTCAGGTCCCCGAAGTCTGCAACACCAGCCCAGACTGGAAAGTCGAGGGGCGTGGGCATCGCGCCAGGGCGCATTCCCCTCACCTGTGCAGGTGAGTGGGCGCCCGCGGTCCCTCTCTCTGGGGCGCAGCCGCCCCCGAAGTCCCCTCCTCCTTCCACACCCCGGAGCCCTAATCCTTCCCGTACTGCTCCAAGCCTCCCTTCACGGCGCCTGGACGCAGGCCTGTCCTAAAGTCTCTGAAGCGGCGGCAACGTCCCGTCCCCCTCTTCCCGCCCCTCCCGTCCTGTCTTCCTTCTCGCCCTCGTCGGGGCTCGGGCCGGCCGAGTAGGATACTCACAGGGTAACGGTGCCGTTAGGCAGAAGGCCGGGCTCCGGAGGCTCCGGGAGGTCCCCGCCGCCGCACACCACCCTCCTGCGCGCCGGGTTGGGGGCGCCGCCGCTTAGCCCCTTGGGCCGCTCCCCCGAGCATTTGCAGCTGCGGATGGGCACGGGGCAGCCGGGCGCGCCCCGGGTCTCGGGCGCCAGGAGCAGTAGCCACGGCAGCAGTGGCAGCAGCAGGCGCGCTGGCGCCCCCCGCATCCTGCGTCCCGCGGCGCCCATCAGCCCATCGCCCCGCGGGGACCCACAGCGCTGGGGCCCGTCTGCGCGCCGGCCACAGGGACCCGGGCTTGCGGGAGGCGTGCTCAGCGGGGGCCCGGGGCGTCCGAGGGCGGGGCGGGGGGCCCTGGGCGGAGGCAAGCCCCGGGGTCCCCGCCGCCGCGCCCCGGGGGCATGTCCGGCGAGCGCCCCGGCGGGGAGGACGCGGGCGCGGCTGTCAGCGCGGCGCAGGCGGCCCCCGGCGGCGCGGCCCGAGGCTCTGCGCCGTGCTCCCGGGCCGGCTGAGGCCGGACCGCTCCGCGACGCCTGCTCCCTTCTTGCCGGGCCGGGACCTAGCGGATCGCGCCGGGCTCCTGCTGCCGCCGCCGCCGCTGCCTCTCCGTGCCATGGATGGAGGCAGCTCCTGCGCGGCGCCGCTCCCGCCGCCGCCGGCCCCCGCCCGCCCTCCGCGGAGGGCGCCCTCCCCTCGCCGGCTCGCCAGTCCGCGAGGCCCTAGCGCCTCCCGACACGCAGCCAGGCCGCTGCCCTCCTGGGAGCGAGAGCGGGCCGGGCGGCCTGAGGCCCCGTTTGTCCCGCGAGCCCGCCCTGAACCTAGACTTTTTCCCTCCTGCCCCTCTTCTCCGGGCCGGGACTCTTCCTCTCCACACCCCGTCTCGGACCTCAGAGTCAACCACCATCACTTTCCACAAAACCCTCCCTGGCTCAAGCTCATCCAGCCCGCGCCCCCGTGTTCTGGGTCTTTCATTGCCCTGCGGGTTTGGCCGGAGATACCTGGTGCTGCCTGTTTGGGATTGTGATTGAACTTCGTTCACCGTCCTGGGGTCGCTGAGACTCAGCTTCGCTTGGCTCCTGACCTGATGGGCTAGTCTGGAAGCCGGCTCTCCCTCCCACAGACCTAGGAGTCTCAGACCCTCCTCTGACGCCAGTGACCTCACGCAGCGGGGGGTGCTTGTCACTCAGCCAAGGAGGGGTCAAAGGCCAAGGCAACAGGCTAGATCTGGCCTCTTATGTGTGTGCGCGTGTGCGTGTGGGGTGGGGGCACGCGTGTGTGTTTGGGAGGCAGTGGGAATGAGGGAAATGGGAAGAGAAAAAGCAGGGAACCTACCAGGGTGTGGAAAGAGCACTGCACTGTGAGTCAGGAGAGCCTCATTCTAGACAGCTTTATTTGACTTTGAACACAGCCTCTAATATCCTGGAGTATCTCTAGTCTCTGGGGTCAGAATGGGGCTCTGCCTGCCCCCTAGTTTATGAATGTCAGCTGTGGCATTTGAATGAGTGAGTGAGAAAGGGGCACTCAGTTTCCATAGGCAGAGGGCTGGGGGCTTTGGGTAGTGTCTGACCTTGACAACTGGGGATGGAAATGAAAGTTTGACCGAGGGTCTTAGATGCGCTGTAATGCAAGCTGGGAATGGGGCTGGGATCGGAGGGAAAAGGGAAGTGTGGTCCAGTGTGTCTGCTCCCTCAGTTTCTCCACAAAGTGGCCGTACCTGCCACTTAATAGACCCTTTGCTGCTGAGGAGCAGGCTGCCTGGGTTGGGGGATCCATGGGCAGGAGTCCTGTTCTTCATCTTTTACTGTGTCACCAAGGAAGGTCGCCATCTGCCGCCTTCCTTCTGTGCTCTTGGCCTTGTTGGTGTGTGTGGCACCTTTTCCAGCACTGTGGCCTTTCATCCAGTCTCCCACCTCTCTTTGCGGGGAAGCGCCTTCTCTTCCTGGCCCCCAGTGGCAGACACTGGGCCCAGACACTGGCTTCTTCACTTTCCCTCTCTGGCTCCACCAGTCTCTCCAGGCCGCAGGCTCTGGTTCCTTCAACTTCCAAAGATAAATAAATAGTGATTGCAAATGGAGTAAGAGAGAAGGGGCACCGACTCCCCAGCAGGAGCCCTCTGCGGGGCGGCAGGCAGGCTGAGACCGCATTCCTTTGGAAGGGTCGAGATAGAGCCACGGCCACAGGCACGGTCTGCCATTCAACTCTCCTGCTCCCAGGCAAGGAAAACTTCTCAGAGAGGAGGAGGAGAGGGCTCTGGCCTGGGTCACACGGCTTCTTTTGTCAATTCCTTTTGCTAAACGAAGACAGTCAGAAGTCTGGACGGGAGTTGCTCTGTGACATGAACTCTCTGAGGCTGTACAGAGAGTGACATTTAGGCCACGTGACATTTAATAAGGCAGAGCTTCCTTATTAAATGGGACCGAGGTGCCTCACGGGGGCATTTATAAAATGCTGTCCTGTCCTGCTTGGCATCACGTTTGACTTCCATACCCGCCCAGAGGAGGTGAATGGGGGCAGGAGTCTACTTTCCCATTTTACAAGTGTGGATGAGGAAACTGAGTCACGAGCAGTAAACGGCCAGGCCTGGGAAGTTACCCTCTGACTGCTTTTCAGGTGCTCTTTCCTCTGAACCGCTCAAAGCTTTTCCCACAGGATGCTTCCTGGTTTAGCTGTTCTCAGAGGTGCAGGGTGGGATGAATGAGTGGCCTACATGAAAATCTTTTTGTTTCAAAGTTTGTTTGGGACAGAAGGAGAACTCACACTTAGTCCCAATCTCCAGAAGTCTGGCTAGGGAGTTTGGCCAATTCAATACACCCGGATGGTGTGATGAACTCTTTAATGGGATAGGGATAAGATACCATGATAATAGAGAGGAGGCTGAATTGATCCTACCGAAGCAAGAGAGAGAGGGAGCTTACCAAAAGTTTTAGTCCCATTTAGGGGAGACGTGTAACCCACCTGACTCTACTAAACCATAATTATTCCCTAAGGGTCTGGGGCTCACATCTGCTCTGTCGCTCTCAAAAGAAGTTTGCCTTTGCTAGGTTCTAGCTGCTAGCCAACCTCTCTGTGCCCCCAGCTTCGATGCTGATCCAGTCCTCCTTGTCAAGGGGTAGCTGGGGCCTCTTGACATGGGTCACCCCACGGGAGACCAGCCCCTCCATTTGGAGCAGCAGTGAGTGGAAGATGGGGTGACGGTCAGTGTCCCCTCCATCAGAGACTGGAGTAGACCAGAGCCACCACAGGGGGACCTGCACAGAAGGACACCTAACATCTCCTGAGTGCTTATTATGTGCCAGGCACTTGTTGACTACATTAAAAAAAATTTTTTTTAATGTTTATTTATTTTTTTTTGAGAGAGAGACAGAAACAAAGTGTGAGCAGGGGAGGGCAGAGAGAGAGAGGGAGGACACAGAATCCAAAGTAGGCTCCAGTCTCTGAGCTGTCAGCACAGAGCCCAATGTGGGGCTCGAACTCACAAGCTGTGAGATCGTGACCTGAGCCGCAGTCAGACACTTAACTGACTGAGCCACCCAGGTGCCCTGCTTGTTGACTACATTTTACAAGAATTAGCTCCTTTAGGCCTCCCAACACGGTGAGGATGTTTTAGCAGAGAACTGAGGTGTGAAGAGGCACCTTAATAGTCCAAAGGATACAAGCGAGTAAGTGATAGAAATAGGGTTTGAACCCAGGCACTCTGGGCTCCAGAGTCCAAATTTTAAACCACCATGGTATATAATTTCTGGAGAGGAGAAGGGCTCTCAACAGTTCCCCCCACATTTTACTTCCTGTGAGGCTTTCTCATTTTTTTTCAATTGTTTTCTTTTTTTTTTTTAATATGAAATTTATCATCAAGAGGTTTTCTCATTTTGATTCCCTGGCCCTTTCAGAGCTGAACCTCTGTAGATGTCCACTCCCACACCATAGCTGGTAGTGGACCCAGGACTCCTATTCTAACAGACTCAGGGAAGGCAGAGACTGTCCAAAGCAGTCTCCCTGCTCAGCTAGAAGAGAGAGGTGAATAAAGACCGTAACACGTGTAGACTCTGAGCCGGCAGGAGCTAGGGTTCCCAGCTCCATGTGCTACTCTGTCCTCACCTCTATTGTGTGGGGACCCCCTCCTGGATGTTCACCTTTGAATTCTTAGGTTTTATAACTCCCTCTGTGCCTTGTGGCCTTTCAGCGGCAGGATCCCAACACAGACCCAGGAGGACAGTACATGAGATAATGGCCCATAATTGGGTCGATATGTCACTTTTCTCCAGGGCTCCACCAGCTTAGACAGACGCAATGAAGGCACAGAGCCCGTGACACCCCCATTCTCCCACCTCCCTCCCAGGAGGGCTGTGCCAGGCAGTCCTCTGGGCTCTCTGTCCCTCTTCCCTGTCCTGTACCTTCCTCTGGGGACTGGGCTGAGCTGCCTGTCCTGATGGAACATTCACACTGAGTATTTGTGAGACGGAAATGCTCGTGCCCCAACCAGAAGGAATGGATAAGACTTGGGAGAAGCCACCCAGATAGATACTTGGGCCTGCAAGGGCTTCCCATTGGTGATCAGATGTTACCACACGTTAGGGACCTGTGTATGATTTCGGTACTCCTGCAGGAAGTGGTCATGATCTCTGTCTCTATTCAGATTGGACTCACCCTTTAAAGTAAAATCTACTCGCCTTCTCTCAGATGATGGACTGGCTCCTGCATTTTGAGAACAGTGGCTAAGAGCATGGGCTCTGCAGCTGGATTCAAATCCTGGCTCTCTGTTTTATGGCTCATGCGACTTTGGGCAAATCACTTAATTTACCTAGGCCTCAGTTTTCCCATCGCGAAATGGGGGATAAACAATAGTGTCCCCCTCATCATTGTAATGATGATGTCAGTTGTGTATAAATGATGCCATGTGGTATAATCCAAAAATATACTTCGTCCTGGCTTCTGACCCAGAACCCCTCATACCCTTGGCATTTCCTCAGGGATAGGAGTGTCTTTCCTTATTCATAAGGAGCCTCTTGGATCACACCTGAATTTCTGCTAATGCTGACTGAGAGTGGGAATCTGAGGTAGCCTCCTGAGAGAAGGCTGTCTCCCGAGAGAACTAGTGGTTGGAGGGTTGGAAATTTCAGTGCCACCGGCCTCTGCCTCTGGGAAAGGGGTAGGTAGGGGTGCTGGAGATTGAGGTCTATAAAGACTCCAACAATGAGGGGCGCCTGGGTGGCTCAGTCAGTTAAGGGGTCTGACCTCAGCTCAGGTCATGATCTCACGGTTCATGAGTTCAAGCCCCACATCAGGCTCTGTGCTGGTGGCGCAGAGCCTGCTTGGGATTCTCTCTCTCTCTCTTACTCTCCCTCCATCCTTTTCCCACTGGCACTCTCTCTCTGTCTCAAAATAAATACATAAACTTAAAAAAAAAAAAAACGCCAACAATGAGATTCATGCTTCCAGGTTGGTGAACACAGCAAGGTGCTCGGAGGGCCACACACCTGGGGAGGGCAAGGGAACTTCGCCTCCTCTCCCCGTACCTTGTCGTATGCATCTCTTCCATTTGGCTGTTCCCGAGTTGCATCCTTAAAAATAAGCCAGCAAAGGTAATTAAAGTGTCTCCCCGAGTGCTGTGAGCCATCCCAGCAAGTTACCGAAACTGAACAAGAGGTCATGGGAAGCTCCGATTTACAGCCAGTCAGTCGGAAGTATGGGTGGCCCAAGACTCCCAACTGACATCTGAAGTGGGGAGACTGAGCCCTCACCCTGTGGGGTTTGCACTGTTTCTGCGACCGGAGAGTCGATGGATGTCGGAGAACACCCAGCCTGGCACCCCCAAGTGCTCAGTAAATGTTAGCTATCCTCCTTCCCTTGGGCCTCCTGCTGTTTTCCTAACTGGTTGTGTTGAAAAAGAAACACCAGAGGCACGATGGAGTCACTTGTGCTAAGCCCCACACCAGCAAACCAAGACTTAATACCCAGCCTGATTTCTGTTTCAGGCCTCTCAGGAATCTGACCTTTGACCAGTCAGTCTGGCATAACCTTGTCAGCGCTAGCGAGGTAACCTGTGTGAAAGACCCCACCTTTTTCCCAAAGGAAGGAGACCTCCAGGCTTCGCTAGAAACTTCCTTTTTCCCACTCCGTTTTGCCGATAAGCCCCTTCAATTTTGTGCAGCTTTGAGGAGCCCCTGTCCGCTTGCTGGATGGGGCACTGCCCGGTTCATGAGTCATTGAACACATTTATTCAGTTGAATTGCATTTCTAAACAGTACCTACTCAGTTCTGTCCTCTCTTACAGTTCACCGTTTACGTATTTGACTCTTCCATTAGAATGGAGGGCCCAGCAGAGGGAATTCTTTGATTTCTAGGATTTCCAGCCTGTTTTCGTGCCCAACAGATAGAAGAGACATTTATTTCATTCGTTCGACAAAGCGTGACAGAAGTCTTAGTCATTTATTTAAGCAACGCGTATGGAGTGGCCACTGTATGCCAGATACTGTTTCTGGCACTGAAGATACAGCAGCAAACCCAAAGAAAGTCTGTGGCCTGGTGACACTAACGTCATAGCAGAGGGGGGACAGATAACATGTAAATAACAAGTAAATAGGTGTAACCTAATAGATGGGGGTCAGATGAGGCAGCATAAGGAAATCAGGAATGATGAGGAAGACCCCTCTGACAAGGTGACCTCTGAGCAGAGTTCAGAAGGAATGGGGGGACAGGTCGCGTGGATTTGGGGGGACAGAGCGTTCCATGCACAGGGAACAGCAAGTGGCAGCAAGGTGGGAGGGCACTCCCTGTGCTCAGTCACGGAAGAGTTGGGGACCAGTGTGTTTGAAGCAGCCTAAGCCAGAGGAAGAGAAATAAGAGGTGTGGTCACAGTGTCCTTTGAGCTCATGTCCCCCTCACCCATGGTATTGAAGACCCTGGGAAAGACTTTGAATTCTATTCTGAATGAGAAGAAAAGCCTAGAAAGTTCGAAAAAGAGAGTTACCTCATCTGAATTAGACTTTTATTTATTTATTTTTTTAACGTTTTTTTTTTTTTTTTTTTTAAATTTTTTTTTCAACGTTTTTTTTTTTATTTATTTTTGGGACAGAGAGAGACAGAGCATGAACGGGGAAGGGTCAGAGAGAGAGGGAGACACAGAATCTGAAACAGGCTCCAGGCTCTGAGCGGTCAGCACACAGCCCGACGCGGGGCTCAAACTCACGGACTGCGAAATCGTGACCTGAGCCGAAGTCGGCCGCTTAACCGACTAAGCCACCCAGGCGCCCCAGACTTTTATTTTTTTAATGTTTGTTTATTTATTGGTTTATTGATTTATTTTGAGGCAGAGAGAGCGTGTGGTGTTGGGGAGGGGCAGAGGGAGAGGGAGAGGGAGAATCCCAAGCAGGGTCCCTGCTGTCAGTGCAGGGCCTGACGTGGGGCTCGATCCCACGAAGCATGCGATCGTGACTTGAGCTGAAAAAGTCAGATGCTTAACTGACCAAGCTACCCAGGTGCCCCCGAATAGACTTTTAAATCTCCTGTCTGTCTGGCACATGGAGGATGACAAACCAGGGAAGCAGGGGACCAGTTAGGAGGCCTGTCCGGTGGAGACGCTGTGGCACGTTGGGCCAAGTGGGCAGTGAAGGAGGCAGAAAGAGGTTGGATCCTGGATGTGGGGAAAGCGAGTCCAGCCAGATTCCCTGACACGCTGGAAGTGGGGTGTGAGAAAATTTGTCAGGAATGTCCCCTAGCAGATGGTGACCACACTTAGCATGGTGAGCCCCGTGTAATGTGTGAAACCGTCAGATCACTGTCGTGCATACCCGAGAGTAACATAACATGGTGTGTCAACTACACTTCGATTAAAAGAAAAGAAAAAGATTTACCTCCTAGGCGTTCGGGTTGAGCTGTGGGAAGAATGGAGCCACCATTTACTCAGCTGGAGAAGAATCAGGAAGGATATAGTCTGGGGAGAAAATCAAGAGTTTGGCCCATCACTGTGTTGGGTGCTGGGGATACAATGGTTTAAAAAAAAAAAAAAGTTGTGCTTGCTGCCCTTATGGAGTTGATAGTCTAGTAGGAGAGGCTGTGATTGAATAAATAAGGGCACAAATGGCTCTATAATCAGGAATTGTGATGAGCTGTGAAAGGAAGGGGGCCGCTAGATAGAATAATGGAGGGACAGAGAGCCCTTAGTTTCCACTGGGGGCCAGGAAAGGCCTCTCTGAGGAAGTGGCTAAGGTGACCCGGAAGAATAAACAGGCATCAGCCAGGCAAAGAGGGAGGCCAGGAGCTTCCCTAACCCCGGGCAGGAAAAAGCTTGGTGCCCTAGAGGACAGACCCATGTTGCTAGAGGGAGTGATGGGGGGCCGGTGATGGAGGGGCGAGGGCTCTCCTCCCTCATTCCTCTCCCTGGCCAGCCCTGAGGCACGTCTGAAGGCTCCAGGCTCCTCAGAGCTCTGGTCTCACAGATGCATCAGGATTCAGGAAGCCTCTTGATTCACAGCTTTCTCAGGTCACAGAGGGGGAGGGCTTTTTCTGGTGGACTGAGGCAGCCCAGCCCATCAGGAGCTACGGGTTCATGGCTCCTTGGGGTCTGTGACCCATTTCTTCTAGGCCCCCTTGGAGGACCTGCTCCACCCAATGCCTTTTCTCCCCCAGAGGCAGTGGAGAGGATGAAGCCAGACACAGGCTGACGTCCCTCTTCCTGAGCCCTGTGGGGGTCAGACTATTCAGGTGCCAGAAGGCAGGCAAGCAACACTGGCCAGAAGGAGAGTGTGTGAGTGTGTGTGGGTAGGGGTGGGATGGGCGGAGGTGGCCGTGCAGGGGAGAGAGAAGGTGGCATGGGGCCAGCATTTTTCCGAAGGTGTGTGGACGTGAGGCTTCAAGGTTGTAGGAAAACAAGCATAGAGAACAAGAGTGACATTTACTGAGGCACTAAGGTGCTGAGCACATCGTGTGTGCCACAGCTGATCCTTGAACAACGTGGATTTGAACTGTGTAGGTACACTTCCGGGTGGGTTCTGGTTTTTGGTTTTTGTTTCTTTTCGTTAAGTGTTTTTTTTTTTAAGCTTATTTATTTATTAAAAAAAATTTTTTTGTGTTTATTTATTTTTGAAAGAGAGAGACAGAGCATAAGTTAGGGAGGGATGGAGATACAGAATCTGAGCTGTCAGCACAGAGCCCAACGCGGGGCTTGAACTCACAAACCACGAGATGGTGACCTGAGCCGAAGTCGGACGCCCAACCGGCTGAGCCACCCAGGTGCCCCAGTTTATTTATTTATTTTGAGAGAGAGAGAGAACAGGGGAGGGGCAGAGAGAGAGAGGGAGAGAGAGAATCCCAAGCAGGATCCGCACTGTGAGAGCAGAACCCGATGCAGGGCTCGGTCCCACGAACCATGAAATCATGACCTGAGCCGAAGTCAGAGGCTTGACCGACTGGGCCACTCAGACGCCCCTGTGAATTTTTTTTACAGTACAGTACTGTAAATGCATTTCTCTTTCTTATGATTTTCTTAATAACTTTTGTTTCTTCTAGCATACTTTGTTGTAAGAATACAGTCTATAGCACGTATAGCATGCACAGCATGTGTTCATTGACTGCTTATATTACCAGTAAGGTACCTGGTCAACTGTAGGCTATTAGTAGCTAGGTGTTTGGGGAATCCAAAGTTGTATTCAGATTTTCGACTGTGCAGGGCGGTCAGTGCCCCCAACCGCCATGTTATGCAAAGGTCAACTGTATTTCATTTAATCCTCAGTGTCGCCCCCCCTATGGGGCTACTATATTGTCTCAGAGATGAGGATGTTGGAACTGCTCTTAACCAACTTAACGGCGGTTAAGTGACATGCGTGTGTGGGCACGCGTGCGTGTGAGGGCAGCTGCGTGTTGGGGCTGGAGAGGGCTCATTTGGCCTCACTCCTTTCTGTGCTATGACAGAGTCCCTCAGTGGAGCAGCTGGTCGGGGAGGGAAGTCGGGGTCTCCCAATCCCCCCCCCCCAACTCATGGTGGGTGAGGGCCTCCCCAACCCAGGGCCCAGGCTCACACATCCGCGTCCCTCTCAGCCCACACAGCACTGAAGAAGACTGAAGAGGCGCAAAAAGCTACTTGGTGGAGAAAGCTGGCATGTGCTATTCCTGGTGGGAGGAGAGATCCAGATAAGCCTGGGGTATTTCGGGTCCCCCATGCAGGGGGACAGGGCCAGCTGGGGGCTGGTGAGGCTGAGGACTGGGCTCTCCCTTTGCAAGGCATGTGGCAGGGGGCCCAAGGTTGAGGCAAACCTCAGACTTTGTCTAGAGTTAAGCTTGCTTCCAGCCCTCACCGCTATTTATAAAAATTATTTTTATCAAAGTAATGCGCACAGATGGTTAAAATATGAAATCTCATGGAAGCACTTGTAATGAAAAGGAACAGTCCCCTCCCAAACCAGCTCCCCGGAGGCGGCTTTCACCCGGGTTTGCTTTTAGTTCTATGCTCTTTGTTGATGAAGCCACTGAGGGAGCTTTTTAGTCCCCCGGGATGGGGGGGGGGGGTCGTTCCTCTGGCTGAGGGTGGCTTTGCAGGTTCAGCTTTCAGGAGCGCCCCCAACAGCTCTCCACCGGATGGAGCTGCCTTCAGGCTGGTGGCTCTCCATAGATTTTCAAACCTGGTTCTCTGGGTCACCGTCACCCTCTCCCAGCACCATGGCCTGTCCCCGCAGGTCCCTCTGGCCCACTTGGAGTGTGTGGGAAGCCCCTCCAGTCGCGGGGAGCCTCATTAACACACATCTACGGCTGAGCTGCAGCCTGGCAGGCTGGGCTTGTAATCTGCATGGGACCCCAATTCCCTGAAGCAGCTGTCCTCTTGATGCCTTGCTGGCCATGGGGGATTTCTGGGCTGGCCCTTTGGCCTTTGTCTCTCTTATCTCCCTCTGCTTCTTTCCCTCTCTCTGTCATTTCTTCCTCCTTTCCTTTCCTTTCCTGTCCACTTTGTGCACCTTAAACCTCTCCCCCACCCCACCCCCCTGGACGGTCAAGGTCAGACTTCCGTGCAGGAGATGAGGCTCTATTCCCTAAGACCTGTCAGGCTGCCTTGGGGCCCTGGCAGGCCTGTGGCCATGGAGGGGGAGGTTGGGAGACACATCGAAGGAGGAGCCCCCTCCCTGGGCCTCCCTCCTGGGGACTTCGCTCAGGGAGTTTGGGTGTGTCACTGGAGTCTCAGTGCCCCGGGTGTGTGAGCCAGAGTATCTAGTTTTGGTTTCACTCGGGGCTGATTTGGCTGTTTTTCTGCCCCAGTCCCTAGCTGGGTCTTTGGTTTAAAGCTATGGGGAAGGGAAGCGAAGGCTTGGGTGTCTGGATCGGGCAGCCTGTTAAGGGGAAGTGGGGCCTCTTAACCTCCCTGTGTCCAGCTTCCTTATGTACTCAGTGAGATGCCCATGAGGGCAGCTGGTTGCGGGCGCTCAGGAGTTAGTTGTCTCTTGGACGGTCTCCCTTCCTCCTCAGCCTTAGAGGATCATGTTTCATTTATGAAGGAAGGCAACAGTTTTCCCGACAGCCCTTATCTGCTGCGTCCATCAGGACTCCACCCCGGTTTTCCATGGAGATTCAGGCAGACCGCAAAGCCCAAGCGGGCTGGGTCCAGCACAGGGACACTAATGTCTACTGAGATTTTACTTTGTGCCAGGTTCTGTATACAGCGTTTTACATGCTGGATCGCATTAAAAAATACGCGTCCTTGATTTTTTTATGTTTAACTAGTCTCTACACCCAACGTGGGGCTTGAACTGACGACCCTAAGATCGCGTTGATGCCTTAATCACATTTAAACTTCACAACACCAGGAGGCAGTCATTCTTCCTATCACCTTGGGGACCTGGGTAAGTGGCCAACTCTTGATTTTGGTTCAGGTCATCATCTCACAGTCATGAGATCGAGGCCTCCCCCCCCTCCCCACCTTAAGTGCTCTCTCTCTCTCTCAAAAAAGTTTAATATCACCGCTATTTACAGATGAGGAAACTGAGTCACCAAGGAGGTTAAGTCTTTGGCCGAAGGGAATTTGACTGGTGAGGAACAGATGTGGGAGTCAAACCCAGACAGACTGGTGCCAGAGTCTTGGAGCAAGCATTTTGGCTCTGTGCGTGCGTGCGCGTGCGCATGGGTACACACGTGTGCATGTGTGTGTGCCTGTGGGCAATAGCTGCTCCCCACCCCTAGCGTGGGCCTTCTCATTTCACTTCTGCAGCTCTTCTCCCCGTGAGCATGTTCCCAAATCAAATGCATAATGTCCTTTTGATGCCTGGGCTCCTTGAAGTAGACACAGTGAGAGCCCTGTTCCTCCGTCGCCGCCCGCCCCCCTCCCCCACCCCGCCACCGCCCCAGGCTTGGGCGTCAGCTCAGGACTCTCGGGGGCACAGTGGCTGCCAGATTGGCCCGGGCCTCACAGGTGAACAGAGCCATACTGTGGACAGCCTACACCACGGCCGAGACGCACAGTCTGGGAGAAGGCCCGTGACCAGGCACACAGACCCAGGCCCAGGCAGAGGAAGAAGGTGGCTCTCACATGCATCCCAAACCTGGACCTTTACAGTCCCTGCAGGCCCCAAAGTCCTCACACCGTCAGCAGCAAGGTCAAGTAGGAAAGCAAAGCAGGGACCCTGAGAGACCTTGGCTTTGAGGTTCTTGCCCTCACCTGCAGGCAGTTTGTGGGGGAAGGGTGATGAAAGGGATCAGAGGCCAAGGTGAGTAGAGACAGGATACAAAGAAGGAAAAAAGGGGAGACAGGGAGAGGGCTGGGCTCACCCAGAGGCCCCCCCCCCCCAAATGGAGGGACACCCGCCCTCTTTCTCCAGTGGAGGAGACGCCCCTCTTCGGAAGCCAGCAGGAGGCAGGAAGGCTGTGCCCCACTAGGGTGAGACCAAGCCGGCTGGGCTGTCTGGTCCATGGAGGTGTCTGTGGGGAGCCCTGGGGGATCAGCGGCAGCCCCTCCAGCCTGAGGCCCAGCTGGTAATCTCTTCCCCGGGGGCCAGCCGCCCCAGCTGAGGAAAGCTGTTGGCGGAGGCTGCCTCTGTAGATCCTGGCTTTATCTTCCCCACACATTGAAACCATCAGGCCCTCTGACTGCAGCCTGCCTGGCCCTGTCAGCTAGAGACACCGCGCTTTCATCCAAACCAGACCTTCCCTCCTCCGGTTCCCCCCACCCCCCACCCCCCCCCCACCGGGGCAGGGGGCAGTGAGCACAGCCTCACTCGTGCCCCCCTGGAGCCACTCTCAGAACTTCTTAACTAAAAGTTAAGATTTTGCTCTCCTCTCTGAAATGTTTACGAGGCCACCTTCCATGCTGGGCCCCTTGCTCCGCCCTCATTCTCCAAAGGGGATTTTAGTCGATGCTGCAGAAAGCGGGAGTTCTGGGGGCCCCCCGAAGCACCAAGCTGCTCCATGAAAGCAGCGAGTGAACACTCTTCAGCGCTGCTTGTTCTGGGGAAGCCAAATCAGAGGCAAACCCTGAATTCCTCTTGCTCACGGCCAATAAAAACCTTGCTTCAGTGCCGGCTTCCTCTGCTGAAATCAGATATCCTAGTAATAAACAAGTCTGAAAGGCAGGGAAAAGCTCTTGCTTCTTTTTTCTGATTAGTTTTTCTTCCCTTTAAACAAAGTTTTCTCCTATAACAGGACGCCTGCCCCAGAAACTTGAGCCCCGAATTGTGCCCTCTCCTGCCCCTGTACCCCCACTCCTTACACTCTGGGTTTCTGCCGGCGAAGGGTGGGGCCTGCCTTCCCCAACACTAGGCCACTAGGTGGCTGAGCTCAAAGTCAAGTCAAAGGGCCTTGGGGAGAAGGGTCTTTGCTGCGGGGGGAGTTGACTGCCGGCTTACGGGGAGAGCTGGGTTCTCAGCCTTCTGCTGCAGGTGGCGGTCAGCAATGGGAAAGTGAGGCAGGAGAGGTTGGGACCTCTTTCCCCCCACCCCCCGAAGACAGTCCTTCTGAATCTCTCTCGGTGCATCACGGGGCCATAAAAAGCCCAGCACTGTGGATTCTGGTGTTGAGGGCACAGGTGAGAAAGCCAGACAAAGTGCATCTCTGATGAGAGGGGCTCGTAAGGCAGAGGACTTGGAGTTTCCCTTCCTGGGGTTGTCCTCGCCTGGGCTCCCCTTCCTGTCCTCGTCCCTTCCCAGGGTAAGCCGTGTCTGCACACGTGGCCTGCTGTGGAGCGCCCTCCCCTACGTGCTGACATCTCTTCTCTCCCCTCCCTCCCCCAAATAGGTTTTTAAGTGACTTTGCTGTCAGAGATGCTATTCTGTTTGTTTTTCCTTCTGACACTATCTCTCTGGAGAGTTTCTGGTCAAGAGAATTATGTCGAGGCGGCAGATTGCAAAAGGATTGCGCCTAATGGGGAACAGACAGACAAGACACCTTTCAAGTCCAGCCAAGTTTTCCCCCCTCTTTCTCTCTCTCCCAACTTCTCATCTTCCCTTCTTGGCTTCAAAGTTGGCCCTGGTTTGTGCTAGTTTCTTCGGTACAGCTGGCGAGTAAGGTCACACATTGATTTTATTGTGGAGATTGGCAGCTGGGTCAAGCTTTGCTGCGGAGTCTGAGAGCCTCAGGGCGGCGCTGAGCTGGGGCGCCTGGGCGGGGTGGGGCGGAGTGGGGGGGAGGTCCTGGCAGGGGGCGCACGGAGCCCCCGGAGTGCAGCTTAGGAAGGCACTCAAGCACCCAAGGAGTGGCTTCTGCTCCTTTGTGAGCTCGGAAAACCTATTTGAAATACAAGAAAGGTACCCAAAGCCCCCTCCCCTTAGCCCCTAGCATATTCCATTTTAAATGTTCATCTGTGCTGGACTTTACCAGGCAAAGAGTGTTAGCTCTGAGGTCTCTTGCACCCTTGAAGTGATTAAAGGAGAGGAGGTGAAGTTCAAGGGCCCCCTACCTTGTGTATAGCCCCTCAACAGCACACGGCCACGGCCACGGTGGATGCCCATTGATGCAAACTGGCTGGAAAAGGAAGCCCTTTTCTTTTTTACCTATAGGCTTCTTGCAGGGAGAGGGCAGATTAGTACAACTTCTTGGTGGACGGTTTGGATTCTTTTGCCCTTAGTCATGAGGCTGATGTAATAGCAATTCGACTGATTTCATGGTAAAGACGGTCACAGTTCCCACAGCAAATCAGTTCCAATTGCACCACTGACGACATCCACCCTTATCACAGCCCTTCAGGAATTGGTGGGCGAGTCCTTCCTGTGCAGAGCTTTGGTGGGAAGCACGGGGCCACTGCTTTTCAGAAGGAAAGAAGTGCCTTGGGTTTTAAGAATGTCCCATTTGACCTCATTCCCCCATGTAGCCGTGGGGAACACAATTTCCTGCCAGTCTGGCTCAAAGGGGAAAAGGGCACTGCTCTGCACGACCCGATCTGGGCCTCGCGGCCCATGGGATAGTTTGAATCTGGGGGGGTTGGGGGGGGGGATGTGTGTTAGGGAAACAGGATGACAGAAGGGAGAGGCTGGGTTCCACTCAGGCTGGGTTTAATTCTCTCCTCCCTGCTCATCCTCACTGTTTGTGGTTTCAGAGTTTGTTCTGCATTAAAGATGTGTCAGTTTTGCACAACTGCAATAGACTAAAAGCATACAGTTCTTTAACGGGAATACGCTTCTCTTAACTGAAACCTATAGATCTAAGAATATGCCGCTTACCAATCATTATAAGCCTGCTCTGGACTGGGAATCAAGAGCCCGGAGTTTATTTCTTGCTCTGCCACTGACCCACTCTACCCTCAGAAGAGCGTGCAGGGCACCTGGGTGGCTCAGTCAGTTAAGTGTCTGACTTCTGCTCAGGTCATGAGCTCACAGTTCATGAGTTCGAGCCCCGTGTCGGGCTCTGCGCTGATGGTGTGGAACTTGCTTGGGAGTCTGTCTCTCTTCTCTGACCCTCCCCAATGTCTCTCCCAAAATAAATAAACATAAAAAAAAAAAAAAAAAAAAAAAGGAGTGCAGAACCTTCTCTGGGACTCAGCACTCTGTCCACAAAGGGACACCACCACGTAGCCTAAATTATCCTACCAACTTCTGTGAGGGCAAAATGAGAGAATATAGGGGAGAGCACTCGATGTGCCTGGAATGTTTAGAAAGTGAGGTGTGGGGAGCAGAGTATGATTCGAGTAATAGAGATGCAGTAGCTGGAAACTAGGAGGAAGTTTTCCAGGACAAAGCCTTGCGGGCTAATTGGGAGCCTTTGAGCATCCAAACCTCCTGAGGCAGACACCGGCCCTGGCAGCTGGTGGCACAGAGAATGCTAGGCTGAGTGGCGGGTCAGCCCCGAACAGCATGCTGTGGGGACCCGGGAAACTTGCTGGGGATGCTATCACTGATCTGATGAAAATCTGGGAGTGTTCTACCTGCTGCCTGTCACGTGTAACAAAACCAAAGTCACAATTTTGTTCAATTTTCTTTCCGCTGTGGGTACGCTGGACAGACTTACCGTGGTTTCCCTTTCCTTATCTGCATTTGATCAGGCCCTGGCTCGCCTCTTTCATTGCTCTCAATCTCTAGGCACAATCCAGAGAGTTCTTTATTAAGCTTAGTTAGACCAGTTCCCCTCTCCCAAAGTGCCCCACGGCCACCGTCAGGCCACTAGCCCAGGTAGCAAAGAAATGAGGCATCTGGAAGAACCTAGCGGCGCCGCAAGAGTCAGTCACATCACTTGGAAAAATCGTGCTCTTTGGCCTCCACTCCTGCTCTCTGAAGGGGTGAGACTAAGGGTGAGGGGCCCCTCCCAGGAAATTTGCTGAGCTGGGAACCCCGGTGCTTGCCCACAGGTTAGCCAATCTCGCCATCTAGAGGCCACTTAGAATACAGGTTCTTGCAGTAAGAGGTTAGTAAGCTCTTGATTTTGGTAATTCCTGAAATGCCAACATTTCCTTTTCTTGCCTTTAGAAGTTCAGAATTGCTCTCTCATCCACTGTGTGGCTTTGGCTGCATCTGGGACTCAAGGGAAGCCCTCCTCTGAAGTCAGGCTGGCACAATGTCAAGTGATGGGCACAGCTGCTACCTGTTGGTTCCAATGCCCCACTCCTGTTAATACTCACTCGTTACACAGGGTCATAAAAAATAAATCTTTTAATTGCTTTGTAATTGGCACAGATGGTATAATTCAAACTCACATTTTTATTTACTAGACTCTGAGACATGTTATAGCTCTGACTGAAACAGTGCAGGAATCATAATGGTTTAAGTTTTACAAAATTACATTCAGCAGCAGCAGCATCATGTTCTGAAAGTTATTTCATAAAATGAAGACTGGGGCTTGAATAAATAAGGAAAAAAACATCTAGAAAATAAACCACCCAGACGGAAGTCATCTGTTATGGATATCTGAGAATTGTGCTTTCTGGTGTTTGAAGACCTTGCTGCTACTTTATTAACAATCAAGAAGTTGCCAAATTCTGGCTTATATATATAGCAGGGCAGTGGGGACGAGGAAGGGCTTTAGAGGTGCCTGGAAAATGCTCTGCAGGAACAGGAACCTCAAAGCCAGGCCTTGTTGGAACTGTGGGCCTGAACTGGCCTTAAAGGAGTTTCTGGGGGAGCTACACTCACTGTGGGGCTGGTCTTTGAGGCTGCCTAGAGATTGAGAAGGAGTCACTGGCCTTTGAGATAAGAAATCACCATTAAGAGGATTAGAGTGGAGAACAAATCATAGCATTTAATTCTCATTGAGGAGAGCCCTGTCTCTTCAGGAGGATATTCGAAAGGCCCAAGTCCCTTTATTTTACCCCTGTAGTTTTCAGGGTCCACAGGGACCACCGAGGTAACCAATGACATAACCTCTGATCAATGTGATTTGGGTTTGCAGCACTACCTTGAGCCAGCTCCTGAAGTTACCTGCACTGTCATTCCAGAGTAGGGACAAATATTTACTGAGTGGAGTCAAACCTGGGGGCAGAAATCACTTTGCCCCAGAGCAGCAAAGGTGATTAGTCAGTAGGGGGTCTGCATGAAGGGACTTTCCATTAACGTGGATGACAAATGGGAATCCCTCTCACTTTGGTGATTATAGGCATGAGTGACCACATTTTAACCTGGGGAAGGCATTTGTGGGTTGGTTGGTGCTCCTGGGCAGGATTCAATACTGAACTCGATTCCTGGCTATTGATTTGATACCTGTTTTGCAGAAATGTCTGGATTTCTCAAACCCATTCCAAAGCCACTACCTGAAGTGAGCTTCTTATGTCAGATCCCAAGTACACACAGTTCCCATCAACACCCACAATCATTAGCGCGCTCTCTCCAGTCACAAGGAGAGCATGGCTGTGCTGTGACACGGGGAATACCAAAATGGAGACCAGGTAAGTGCATAGTTAGTGTTCCTGGACAGGCCCACGGGCCACGAGCCACGGCTGGCTGTGCCTGGGCTCAGTGTGCCTGGGCCACCTCCACTGGGGCCTTCAGGTCAGCCGGGGACTTGTCCAGGGCAGGTTTCTTGGAGTAATCTCGCTCTCCAAAAATGGTGCTTCCTATTCGGACATTCGTAGATCCTACTTCAATCTGTGGGAAAGAAGAGAGAGTATCAAGGGCTGAGTTTAAAATCATGCAGCAAATGCTGGAGTCCCGCCTCTCGTTCTGGCTTTGGAGGGGCTTCTATGAAGAACAAGGATGAGGCAGCTGAAGAGGGGTGCAGGGCAGGGGTTCCCTTTGGGACAACAGCACCTCCAGGGGTGTGTTTAAGAAGTCAGGATTTCCTTGGCTGTCACAGTGACTAGGGGACATGACTGCCATTGAGTTTGGGCTGTTAAGACGTGTCACCCTGTGTGACTGAGACACAGTGGCACAACGAAGGGTTGTCTGACAGCCCACACCCCTTTCTAACGTTCCATTGTCAGAAGAAAAAACCTCCCAGTAATTGTTTGAGCACGGGACCGAATTCCAGTTCACTTATAAACACAAAGCATTTTTGCACCGTTTTGATATAAATGATTTTCCGAGACTGCAACTACTGGATACACACAGTGAGGTTGACACTTTGGTTTTTAGAACTTGATCAAGTTATTTACTGTTCCAGAGCCACACATCTCTCTCAGCATATAGTTACAGCTGTTGTGAATCTACCCGTAAGATGAACTCCAGACTATTTCATTAGGACTCACTGTCACACATCCATGCCCAAACATTTATATGGTGCGATGCTTTTTAAAAAAATTATAGTTTAGGGGCCTTTGGCTGGCTCAGTCGGTACAGCATGTGACTCTTGATCTCAGGGTCATGAGCTCCAGCCCCACAGTGAGTGTAGAGATTACTTAAAATCAAAGAAAGAAAGAAAAATAAGAAATTAAACTATAATTTTAAAAAGTCTATTTAAAAAAAAAATTTTTTTTTAATGTTTATTTATTTTTGAGACAGAGAGAGACTGAGCATGAATGGGGGGAGGGTCAGAGAGAGGGAGACACAGAATCCGAAGCAGGCTCCAGGCTCTGAGCTGTCAGCGCAGAGCCTGACGCGGGGCTCGAACTCGTGAACCACAAGATCATGACCTGAACTGAAGTCGGACACTTAACCGACTGAGCCACCCAGGTGCCCCTAAAAAGTCTATTTTTGAGAGCGCGCACGTGCGAAACAGTGAGCCAGGGAGGGACAGAGAGAGAGGGAGACAGGATCCAAAGCAGGCTCTGTGCTGTCAGCGCACAGCCCAGACTCACGAACCATGAGATGGCAACCTGAGCCAAAGTCGGATGCTTAACCGACTGAGCCATCCAGGTGCCCCAAAAATAAAGAAAGAAAAATAAGAAATTGAGCTATAATTTTTAAAAGAGTTTATTTGTTTTTAAGTAATCTCTACACCCACCATGGGGCTTGAACTCACAACCCAGAGATCGAGAGTCGCATGCTCTAGCAACTGGGCCAGCCAGGTGTCCCTTCTGATTTTTCTTTAGAATCCCCTTAGGGAATTAGATGGAGTTTAGGAGAGTTATGTGTCAGGCTGTAATTTCTATACATCTCATTTCAGAAAAGAAGGGGGTGGGGGATGTTGGGACAGTTGAGGGCCACTGCTGTTGGCTGCTCTATTGCCATGATGAGGCGTTTCGAAGGTTTCTCCGGCAAACTGCTTTCCTGCGGCCTTTCGGGCCCTCCCCTTGGGCGGACAGGGCAAGGAGGACACTTACCGCATGCTGGAAGTCCATGGACATGCCCATACTCAGCTCAACCTGCTCAGTGGGGACGTTGAGCTTTTTACACAGCTCCTCTCGGAGGGACAGTAACGCCTAACAGAAGGACAAGTGTCACATTATTTCCTCCTGCCTTCTCCAAGGGTGTCTGAGAGTGGCTGAATCTGAACATCTCTGACAAAGACTATTGGTTCTTCGTGGTTTCAAGGCCTGTCCAAATTTCCAGAAGTTACCTAAAGTTTTTTAGCAAATGCTCCTACTCTCAAAACAATGATCAGTCACTGGAAAGGAGGAAAAGAGCTCATTTTCTCTAGAGACTGTGTTTTAGCCAGGTTCAAGGGGAGTTGAGGAGAGTTCAGAAGAGGGTCATAATACCCGACAGGCAATATCTAGGAGGGCTTTTAACTTTATTACAACAGCCAGCCCTGCAACAGCATTTCGTTCAGATGCTTCTCTAGTGCATGAGCAATCCCGCCATCCTTGGACCCCAGTACCTGGAAATCTGGGTTTGGTCCTTGACTAAGATCATGTCCAAAGCTTCCTATGGTCATCAGCCCCACGAACTCCAGGCTGGGGCACTTGGCATTTATGTGTTCCACCATGGCTACTGTCTCTGAAGGCAAAAGGCCATGTTTACCTTCACAAAAAGAAACAGAAGACACTTGTACCAAAATGTTTTAAGTAGCCAGAGGAAGGCTCAGTTTCCATCCCTTCCTTGTAACAGAGGAGGTGACTCTCGGACAAGAGGACTTCTTGAAAAACACATATCCTCAAGTCCTAAAGAGTAACCTAATTTTTGAGGTCTTTGTCTATGTTGCTTCCCTTCTGAATAATAACCATCTGAATCTCAGTGATATGAGCCGAGAACAGCTAGAGTACAGGGAAAAGAAAAAACACTGCTTTTCTTGGGACACCAACAAGACTCACATTGCCAAACACCAGATTTATCTGAGGATTCTTTTCCTAGTTCTGGTATTTCTACAGTTTCATTAATTTATTAGAATTGTAAACATTTTAAATTATTATTTCTTTAAATGTTTATTTATTTATTTATTTATTTAGACAGCGAGTGCAAGTGGGGGAGGGACAGAGAGAGAGAGAGAGAGACAGAGAGAGAGACAGAGAGAGAGAGAGAGACAGAGAATCCCAAGCAGGCTCCATGCTGTCAGCACAGAGCCTGATGAAGATTATGACTTGAGGCAAAATCAAGAGTCAGACTCTCAATCGACTAAGCCACCCAGGTGCCCCAAGATGTAAACATTTAAAAATAAAGTATCTATCACACGGGTTTCACTATATATTTTCAAAATTTAATTGAACTTGCCAATTAACAACTAGAGGAGGAATCTGCAGCAAATGATTATTTGTTATGCAGTTATAAGGAATATTGATATCCTCTTTCCCTCATTTATCAAATGGAGATGCTAAGAACATTCACTTTAATCTTTAACTATAGCAAATTATAGCTAATTACCAAGAAATGATGTCACAGACTTGACCTGAAGTCAGTTTCAGATTTACCTATATTGGTAATGTAAGATATAATCTAGGTATGTGTAGAAATAATGACAATTATTAAAATTTACAGAACACTTCTCTGCCAGGTACACCTGCCAAGTCCTAAGAGCCTTTCACTTAATACAGTAACTATGAAGTAAGTACTCTTACTATCCCCCTTCCACAGATGAGGAAACTGAGGCACAGGAAAGCTAAGTACCTTTTCCAAGGTCATACAACTAGAAACTGTGCAACTGGGATTTCAGTCCAGGAAGCCTGACCTGAGGGCCCATCTAGAAAATAGTCTTGGCACTGTGCTCCTTCATATTACGGTTTGATGAACACTGGTCTGATGGTCATAAGCAAACGACTAATCTGTAAACACTCAATCAAGTGGCTAACAAGTGAGATGGGTGGGGTTCTATGCCAACAGCTTTGCCCGCATTAAGACTTATAATCCTTACAACACCCTCTGAAGTAGGCATCATTATGACAGCACTGTCCACCAGGGAAACTGAGGTACAGAGAGACTAGGTAACTAACCCACAGTTATGACGGACAGTGCTGGAGGTCAAACCCAAGATCTGATTTCAAAGCTCCTGTTCTGTTCACTAGGTTACAATGTTAACGCAAGCCCCTTGAAGGTATTCATTAACGGGTGCTCACGGGATTTTCTTCTGTTCTCTCCCAAGATTATGCTAAGTAAGTTTTTTTTAACACTGGAGAAGTGTTATACAGGTAACTATGCCGTCTCTTTTAGGAGTGATGGTGACTTTTGGGAATTTTCTGGAAATCAAAGTCACAATCCCCTTCCTGACTCGTCCAATTTTGGGCCACCAAAAAATTAAGAAATAACAACCCATGATGTTATGAAAGAATTATATGTGGATGGGTTTAGATGTCACTGTGCCTTCTAGATCCTACTTACAGGCATGAAACGTCTTACTTAGAGGCCCATGATTTCCTTCTATAACCTTAGCTATCAGATACTTAGGCCTGCCATTCTTGCTGACCTTCAACCATCCTAAGGGAAGAAAAATCTATAGTTAGGTCTGGTCACTTACTCTCCTCTCCACTGGTGTTAACCTGGACCATAACCTTTAACCTTTCAGGAGAACCTTTTTTCTGCCACGAACTGTTCACTTTGTCTGCCAACTTCACAGAATCCACGGTTTCCAGCATGAAGAGATTGGGCACAGCTGTAATGAGAAAGAGGCAAGGTAATTCTCCACTCGTCCCAGTGTGGCAAGCAACGCGCAACCAATATTTGACTTGGCAGATGGGAAGACAGTTTTCCAGAAAAAGAACAAGACAGTTAAGTCTCAGTTCTGCTAAGACTCACGTGACAGTTTTACTAGATGTGAGTTCGGATGTCGCCCCATTGCTATCTAATCAGAGAAGACGAACAGGGGGAACGCTGACGCACCACAATCCGGCAGCGTGCAACTCTAAGAGCTTCCTGAGGGTCGGGAATTGCAGAGATTCCTAATAGCAGGCTTGATCCGACGAAATCGCAGCATACACAGCAAGAAACAGGTCAAGATGACAATAAAGAGAGGATAACCAATGGAGGCCAAAGTGCTTCCCTGGCATGCTAACACCATGTTCTTAAACTGTGCGCTGGGGGTGCTCTCATTCAACAAGGACATCAGAATGACCTCAATACGGAGAGCTAAGGGAGATGCTAACGTCATCAAAGCCATCTTCTTTTCCAGAGATGCATGTGAAATGAAGTATTAGTCTTGCCCAGATAAAGAACGACAAAGACAGAAGCAGCATCAGCAGCTTGCATTTATAAACACTGAAATCCCCCAGGCAATTTGCTAACTGTTGTATATGCATGATTTCTTTTTAATCTTTTTCTTAATTATTTTTTTTATTTTTTAAAAAGATTTTATTTTATTCTATTATTTAACGTTTTTAAATGTTTATTTATTTTGAGAGAGAGAGAGAGATAATGAGCAGGGGAGGGGCAGAGAGAGAGGGAGAGAGAACCCCAAGCAGGCTCTATGCTGCCAACGCAGACCCCGATGGAGGGTTCGAACTCACGAACCATGAGATCGTGACCTGAGCTGAAATCAAGTTAGCCACTTAACTGACTAAGTCATCCTGGCCCCCTAAAAGATTTTATTTTTAAGTAATCTCCACACCCAACGTGGGGCTCAAATTCACAACCCTGAGATCAAGAGTCACATGCTCCTGTGACTGAGCCAGCCAGGCGCCCATTTCTTTTTAATCTTTATCATGGTTCATGAAACACTATTATTACCTCCATCTTAAAGATGGGGAAACTGAGGCTCAGAAAGGATAAAGTTTATTCCAGTTTACAAAATTAACAAATATTAGAGCTGTGACTTGAAATGATGGCAAACTGACTCCATGTTCTTCATACTGAATTTGAGTTCAGGCTACTTCACTTAAAAACTTACATATATTTTAAAAAAGAGACTGAAAGTACGCATGCTTGATGTTGGAAAAAAAAAAAAAGAAGGAGCAATATAGAAGTAAAAGCAATATATGCAGTAAAAACTCCAAGCCTCTCACCCTAGAAACTATCACTATTACCGCTAGGATAAGGATTCTTCCAGATCTATTTTAGTGTATTTCCATCCAAACGAACACACACACACACACACACACTCCCCAGACATAGAATTTCCTGTTATTTTTTGAAATAACATACAAATTGGCTCCTACTAAATGTTTTATGGGTTGCTTGCTTCCAGTTAGCAATACATGTTGGAGATTTTTTACATCAGTACCATAAACCCACCTGTACTTTTAACAACTGCATCCTTCCACAGAACAGATGATCGCAATTTATTTAACATTGTTCTTGTTAATAGACATTGTTTCTTTTTTACTATAAACCCAAAGCTTACACACAGGCCTTTGCACACTTATACATGTTGCTATAGGCTGCATGAGTCCAAGAATTGAAATTACTAGTTAAAAGAGGAAGCACAATTTAAATTGTATTGGATATGAGAAATTCAAAAAAGCCCTACCATTTTAGAGTCCTCCTGGCAAAATGTGGAGTGCTCACTTACTCATGCTCTCAAAACATTGCATGTTAGCAGCTTTTTAATTTTTTTGCAAACCTGACTGGTGAAAGGTAGAATTTTTTATTGTGTTTTGCATTTCTCTTATTGAGGTTAAGCATTTTTCACTTGATTCCTGGATCTGTATTTTTTATCCTTGTAAATGACCCGTTCGTTTTCCCCTATGTTTTTCTCATTGATTAAAAATATATACACATGGTTCTTTATGCATTATGGACATTAACCTCTTTCCCTTTTAAAAACTATTATTTTACTACCAATCTGTGCTTTCTTTTTGCTTTAATTTTTGTGTAAGCAAATGTGCTAGTTGTTTCTTTTATGGTTTCCAGACTTTATGCTTTATTTAGAAAGGCCTTTCACCAGCTTGAAAAAATAAAAATATTTTCCTATGTTTTCTTCTAATACTTGTTTATTTTTAAAGTTTATTTATTTATTTTGAGAGAGAGAGAGAGGGAGAGAGAGAGAGAGAGAGAGAGAGAGAGAGAGAGAGGAGGTGCGTGTGAGTGTGCGAGCCCTGGAGGGGCAGAGAGATGGGGAGAGATAATCCCAGGCACGCTCTACACTGTCGGGGCAGAGCCCAATGAGGGGCTTGATTTCATGAACCATGAGATCACGACCTGAGCCTAAATCAAGAGTTGGACACTTAACCGCCTGAGCCACCCAGGTGCCCCTCTTCTAACACTTTCAGGGTTTTGATTTTTCACATTAGGATTCTTTACTCTAGCTGGAATTTACACTGTGAGGAAGGGAAGCTAATTTAATTATTTCTCAAATTAAAAAGCTGATTGTCTTGCTGCGTTTATGAAGTGTAAATAGTCTCTCTACTTCCCCCATACCTAGTGTGAAATAGCTTTTAAGAATAATGTAGTAGACTTCTGCTTCCTGACAAGATGAAGTAAGTACAGGGACCAGAGTGACCATTCCACCTGAACACCCAAATGGAAAAAATGTGTGAAACATATATAAAACAATGGTTTACAAGACCTGTGTATCATAGAGTGAAACACAGTGATCTCTGAGACATGAGAAACACATGAAGTAACTGCCCCACCTCTCTTTCCTGGAGAGTTTCTAGAATGTGTTGCAGAAAAGGGGAAGAGAGGAAGAGCGTGGGCCTTAGAATGAGGACATGAGCTAAGAATATGGAAAGACTATGCAGCTAGAGTTCACAGGACAGAATTCGGGAGAGGAGAGAGCTGCATACAGAGGCATGACCGGTGATTTGAAAAGGGCTCCCCTCCAGAACTCAGCTGGGTACAGATTGGCACGTGCATCACCCAGGGCTGGGGAGGGAACTATTTGAAAAGATTAGAAGAAACAGTGCCTGATGTTCACAGAGGGCATGGAATAGTGCCTGTTTCCATCAGACAGGCTGGAACATTCAGGATTCATGGGGCACTGGCTAGAGTATACAGAGGGCCTTGCCTCAGAAATGGGGAATAATTAACCCTGAACTGAGCTCTCTCCAGTCACACCAACTAATCTTAAAAGCAAGACCTAAAAAGATCAAACTGTTCCCGAGTAACTTAACTGTGTTCCAAAAAAGCTCAAAAATATTTATAGGAATACAAAACTGACCAGCCCCCAACAAGAAAATTCACAACGTTTAGCTATCCCCCCCACAAAAAAGCAGGCACTGAAAGACTCAAAGAAGCAGAAAATATGATATATTAAATCAATCTATTGAAACTGTTCCAGACTGTCAAAGATGATAGAATCAGTAGACAGCACATTAAAAGTTACCATAACTGTGTGCCATCTATTAAAAAATAGAGAGAGACAAGGAAGATATTTAAAAAAGACCCAAATTGAACTTCTAGCATGAAAACCACATGTAGGAGATGAAAAATCCACTGATGGAATTAATGGCAAATTAGACAATGCTAAGGAAGATCAGTTACTTTGAAGATATTATCCAAAATGAAACAGGAAAAAAATCATAAAAATTAAAAGGGCATTAGTGAGCTGCCGAAACACCTCAAGCAGACGAACAGGTAACTGGAGTCCCCAAAGGAGAAGAGAAGTTGTGGTAGGGAGGGAGTGGGGAGGCAGAACATCTATATGAAGAAACAGTGATTGAAAATATTCTAAACTTGACGAGAACTATAAACTCCAGATCCAAGAAGCTCCATCAACCCCAAGCACAAGAAATGTGGAAAATATTACACCAGGGAACATCATCATCAAATTGCTCAAAACCAGTGATCATGAGAAAATCTTGTAAGTAGCTAGAAGGAACAAAAACACGTTACATACAGAGGAACCAAGATAAAGATGACATCCTATTTCTCACTGGAAACAATGTAAGTGAAGAGAGTGGAGTGACATCTTTAAAGTCCTGAAAGAAAAAACCGTCAAGCTGGAATTCTATAGTTAGCAAACATTTCTCTGAAAAATAAAGGTGAAGGTGCAAACAGTTCAACGGACAAGAATGAAGCTGCACCTCCCTCTTCCTTAGGCTATACATAAAAATGAATTCAAAAAATCCCAAAAGTGAGAGCTAACACTATAAAACTCTTAGAAGAAAACAGGAGTAAATCTTGGTGACCTTGGGGGCACCTGGTTGGCTCAGCTGGTAAAGCATGTGATTCCTGATCTCCGGGTAGTGACTTCAAGCCCCACATAGGGCATAGAGATTATTAAAAAAAAAAAATCTTTGTGACCTTGGATTTCCTAGCTATAACACCAAAAGCACATGCCACACACACAAAAAAGAGACAAAGTACACTAAATGTACTTTAAAATGTCCATTTTACATTAAAGTGTACATGAAAATGAAAAATTTCTGTGCTAGAAATGATACCATAAAGAAAGTCAAAAGACAATCCATGGAATGGGAGAAAAAAATCTGCCAATGATATACATCATAAAGGCCTGCTACCTAGGATATATAAAGAACTTTTACAACTCAATAATAAAAAAAACCCAATTAAAAAATACACAAAGGATTTGAATAAACATTTCTCCAAAGAAGATGCACAAATGGCCAATAAACACATGTTCAACTTCATTCGTCATTAGGGGAATGCAAATCAAAACCACAATGAGAAACCATTTCACAAATTTTTTTATTATTCCAGTTGATCTCATTTGCTGACTTATTAGCTATCATTCTCTGTGTTACTGGTTGCTTTATTTTATTTTTTAAATAAGTTCTACATCCAATCTACACCCTGAGATCAAGTCATGTGCTCTACTGACTGAGCCAGACAGGTGCCCCTATTGGTTGCTTTAAAGTTGAACTTATGCATAGTCTACCTTAAAGTGGTGTTATACTACTTCATATATAGTTTAAGAACCTTATAATTGTATACTTCTATTTCTTAACTTTCCATTCTGTATGCTATTGTTGCAATGCATTTTGACTTTTTCATATGTTATAAATCCCACAATACATAATTATTTTTGTTTATATAACATATACTAATAAAACAATAGAGAAAAATTAATGAAACTAAAAGTAGTTCTTTGAGAAGACTGATAAAACTGATAAACCTCTAGCCAGATGGATTAGGGGAAAAAAAAAGAGAAGATACACATTACCAACATCAGGAATCAGCTGACATCACTACAGATCCTACAGATATTAAAAGGATAATAAAGGAATATCACAAACAACCTAATGCTCACAAATTCATTATTTTTTTTATTGCTTATTTATTTTTGAGAGAAAGAGAGAGAGTGCGAGAGTGTGAGGGAGGGGCAGAGAGAGAGGGAGACACAGAATCCGAAGCAGGCTCTAGGAACTGAGCTGTCAGCACAGAGCCCAGCATGGGGCTTGAACTCACAAACTGCGAGACCATAACCTGAGCTGAAGTCGGATGCTTAACCAACTGAGCCATCCAGGTGCCCCATAAATTCATTACTCTAGATGAAATGGACAAACTCCTTGAACCTTGAAAGCTCACCCAAGAAAAATCAGATTACATGAATAGTCTTAAATCTATTAATAAAATTGAAACTACAGTTAAAAACCTTCCTACAAAGAAACTCCAGGATTCACTGGTGAATTCTACTAAGCAGTTAGGAAAGAGACAATACCAATTCCACACAAACTCTACCAAAAGACTGAAGGGTTGGGAATACTTCCCAGCTCATTCTATGAGGACAGCATTATCCTGTTATCAAATCTACAAAAAGATATTATAAGAAAGGAAAACTACAGACCAATGTCCTTTGTGACTATAGATGCATACACTTTTTTTTAAGTTTAGTTATTCGTTTTTGAGAGAGAGCAAGAGAGGGGCAAAGAGAGGGAGAGAGGGAGAGAGGGAGAGAGGAGAATCCCAAACAGACTCCACACTGTCAGCACAGAACCCAATTCTGGGCTTGAACCCATGAACCATGAGTTCATGACCTGAGCCAAAACCAAGAGTTGGGTGCTTAACTGACTGAGCCACCCAGGTGCCCCTAGATGCAAACATTCTAAACAAACTTAACAAATCAAATGCAACATTATAGTAAAAGGATAATACTGCATGACCAAGTGAGCTCACCCCTAGGAATATAGGAGTGGTTTAACAATAGAAAATCAATAAATGTAATTCAACATGTTAATAAACTGAAAGAGAAAAACTTTTGTAGGATCATTTCAATGGATGCAGTAAAAGCATTTGACAAAATCTAACATCTGCTCTTGATAAAGCCTCTCAGCAAATTAGGATTAGAAGCGAAATTTCTCCTTCTGATAAAGCACGTCATGAAAAACATGCATGTACACTTAGCCCTTCTACTCAATATCGTATTGAAGGTATTAGCTAGTATAATATGGCAAGAAAAAGAAATAAAAGTCATCCAGATTGGAAAGGAAGAAGTAAATTGTCTTTGTTCATAGATAACATAATTGTCTACGTAGAAAATTATATGCAATCTGCAAAAAAAGCTACTAGAACAAGTGAGTTTAACAAAGTTGCAGTATACAAGATGAATATACAAAAATCAACTGTATTATATATTAGCAACACACAATCAGAAATTAAACAGAATCAATAACAGTATAATAGATAGCATCAAAATATAAGAAAAACAAAGATATAAATCAGAAAAAAGATGAAGAAAACCTGCACAATGAAAACTACAAAATATTACTGAGAGAAAATAAAGAAGACCTAAAGAACTACTGAGCTATACCTTGTTAATGTGTTGGGAGGTTCAATATTTTTAGTATGTCATTGTTCCCCACATTGATCTATAGATTCAATACAATCCTAATTCAAATACCTGGCAGGGCTTTTGATATAAAACATATACATATATATACACATATATATATACACACATATATACATATATATATATAACATATATATATAACATATATATATAACATATATATATATAAAACAAATATATATATGTTTGGTAGAAATGGACAAATTGGTTTATATGGAAATGGGGAGGATCTAGAATAGCCAAAATGACTCTGAAAAAGAACAAAGCTGGGGGCTAACAGTACTCCATTTTAAGAATTATAAAGCTCCATGAATCAAAATATCATGCTTTCAGTGTAAAAGTAGATAAGTAGATCAGTGGAACAGAGTAGATAGTCTAGCAATAAACTCACAGATAATCGATTTTTGATAAAGGTACAAAGGAATGCAATGGAAAAAGGACGGACTTTCCAACAAGTAGTGTTGGAACAATTAGATATTTATATGCAAAAAAAAAACCCCCAGAAAACCAAAAGAACTTGGAATCATACCTTGCACCACATACAAAATTAACTCAAAGTGAATAATGAAGCTTAATATAAAACTGAACACTATAGAACTGCTAAGAGAAAATCTGTGACTTGAACCATAGAGAAATACTTTTTAGACACAACACCAAAAGCACAGTATTGATAAACTGGGCTTCGTTAAATTAGAAACTTGGGCCCTTCAAAAAACACTGTTAAGAGAATGAAAAGACAAGCAACAGAGTGGAAGAAAACACTTGCAAAGCATGTATCTGATAAAGGACTAGTCAGAATATATAAAGAATTCTCTAGTCTTAAAAGTGAAAAAATCCAATTAGAAAATGGCAAAAGACTTCAACAGACACTTCACCAAAGAAGATAAACAGATGCAACCATGTGAAAAGATGTTCAACATCATAAGCCATTAAGGTAATGCAAGGACACTACCACATACCTACTAGAACAGCTAAAATTAAAAGACTGACTGTGTTAAGTGTGGGCAAAGATGTGGAAGAACTTGAGCACTGCTTGTGGGAATGTACGACGGCACAACCACTTTGGAAGATGGCTTGGCAGTTTCTTAGTTAAACATACACGATGGGTACAGGGTTTCAGTTTTGAGAAAGGAAAACAGTTCTAGAGGATAGAAAGTAGTGATGGCTGCAAACAATATGAATGTACTTAATGCCTTTAAACTGAATACTTAGAAATAGTTAAAGGTGATAAATTTTGTTATGTGTACTTTCTCAGAATTAAAAAAAAAATTAAACATATACTTATTGTGAGATTCAGCCATTCTACTCCTAGGTATTTATTTTAAGAGATAAGAAGTCCATATGGGGTGCCTGGGTGGCTCAGTTGGCTAAGCGTCTGACTTCAGTTCAGGTCATGACCTTACGGTTCATGGGTTCAAGCCCTGCGTTGGGGTCTGTGCTGACAGCTCTCAGCTTGGAGCCTGCTTGAGATTCTGTGTCTCCCTCTCTGCCTTTCCCCTGCTCGTGCTCTGTGTCTTTCTTCTTCTTCTCCCTCTCAAAAATAAATATTAAAAAAAAAAAAGTCCATACAAAGATGTTCATAGCAGCTTTTTTTCTGCCACTGCCATAACAATTTTATTTGTCATGGCCCCACATTAGAAGCAACCCAAATGTCCATCAGTGGGTGAATGGATAAAGCAATAAAAAGGAGTGAACTACTGATACACAAATCAACATGATGAACCTCAAAATAATTATGCTGAGTGGAAGAGGTCAGACAAAAAAAAAGTACATACTTTATATTTCCATTTATATAAAACTCTTAGCAAGGTAAACTAATCTACAGTGACAGAAAGTAGGTAAGTAGTGTTGGAGGAGGGGAGTGGGGAGGAGCGGAAAGAAGGGGTTATTACAAAGGGCATGAGGAATCTTTTCGGGGTGATGAATGTGTTCACTATTTTGACTGTGGTGATGGTTTTACAAGTGCAAACATACATCAAAACAAATCAAATTGTGCACTTTAAATATATACAATTTACTACAGGTCAATTATACTTCAAAAAAGCTGCTTAAAAAAATACAGGTTATTTTAGAAACCTTTGAGAGAAGTAAGTATTCAGTTTCTCAGACAGATCTCCACATGTCATTGTCATATGGTTAAGTTCTTTTGTAGTTAATTCTTAATTGTACTTTACTGTATATTGTATTTTATATACAATATATACTGTATTTGATTTACTGTATATTATTATATTTCATTTACCATAGTCTTACATCCAGAGGGAAAAGGAGAAAAATGTCTCCCTTGCCCGCTGAATAATTTTATGGGCTATAATTCCTTATAACTTATTTGGAAGACTACCAAATGATACCTAACACAAAGTAGGGTAGGTTTCCAAGTACATACAACCCAGTCAATGGTGAATTCATTCTGTTCTTGGTATGAGGCTTTTTCCTTATACTAAGCACTTAACATTTTTTTCCCCAAAACTCCAAAACACAAACGGTGAATTAGGACTATTCTAAAAGCTGTTCTCTTTTTCACAGAAAGTAGTATAAGTAGTATAATGATAGAGAAATTTTGTCTTCATGTTTACAATTTTATCTTACCCATCAATTTGTTGACATTTTGTTTCTGTAGGTGGCCAATGAAGTGCCATTTGATCTCAGGACACGAAGACAGAATCTGAAGGAAAAAAGGTAACCATGTCTGACTCAGAATTTATGAAGGCCATGCCGGCTCAAATACCTTACACACTCCCTTCTGACTTCTCATGTCTATGCAATAAACTGCTATCACCCTCTTCAGCTGGGCTCCTAAGGATACTACTACCTAAGGCTTCTGCTCTGTTCCTCTTCCTTATTCCCATTAGCTAGCTCCCTCCATCTTTTAGATATCATCCATTAAGGGCGAACTGATTATGGGGCACCTGGCTGGCTCAGTTGGTAGAGCATGCGACTTGTGATCTCAGGGTCATGAGTTCAAACCCCATGGTGGGTGTGGAGACTTCTTTAAAAAACAAGAAATGAAAAAAACCCCAAGAAAGATGAACTGAGTAAAGCTTTCCAATCTCAGAGGGTCCAGGATTATAGCAAGCTCCTAAATTACCATATCCAAAAAGCTGCAAAGGAGATGACTATAGTCTCAGTTTTAATAAAGAAAGAAAATCTAGCTGAGATTTATTTGGAGCTCGAGGTGAATGGAGACATTTCTACTGCCAGTCAACCTTGCTATAAAACCCAACCACCAACAAGGGTCTAACTTTCAACTGCGGAGCCAAGATTAGATGCAAACTCAAGAATTCAGATATTCACTTACTTTGGGATTTGATGCTTTTTCTAGCAGTTCTTGAACCTGAAGGGTAAAAACAGAACAAGTGAGAAGCCTGGCAATCACAACTCTTCCAAAGGGAGTTTGGAAAAGGGATCTTACGTAGTTCTCCCCGAAAGTGCGCTGGCCATGACTGTAGGCTTCAATCACCATATCTGCAGGTTTGGTTTTGCTGACTGCTACTAGTCGGGGCTGGATGGCTGGGAGATCCTGCCAAGAGAGAAAGAGCCCAATGGGTGAACGTTTAGGAATATTATTCCAGTGAGTTCTATAAGATAGACCCTGTAGGATCAGCTGGCATAGGTCTTAACTTGACATTTGGTAAGCTCCATTATTCTTATACTGGAGGGGGACCAGTATCAAATAATGTTGATCAAATGTCTTTCAAATGCATGGCATCCAAATCTAATATGGTAGCTACTTTAATACCTGGCAAAACACAGTTCTCTCTCAGGAGACCTGGGAAGGTAAGTAAAAGCAGTATTTCCTTAAAATGCGGTCATTGACCAACTGCATCAGCATCATCTAGGTACCACTCCAGACTTACTGACTCTGAATCTCTGGGGCTAGAGTCTAAGAATTTCCTTTTTTTTTAATAAAAAAAAAAAAATTTTTTTTTTTTTTTAAATTTGAGAGAGAGCACAAGTGGGGGAGGAGGGTTAGAAGGACACAGAGAGAATCTTAAGCAGGTCCCATGCCCAGCATAGAGCCTGATGTGGGACTCGATCCTATGACCCTGGGATTATGACTGGAGCTGAAATCAAGAGTTGGACTCTCAACCGACTGAGTCACCCAGGCACCCCTGAGAATCTCCTTTTTAAACAAACTCTTCAGATGACGCTCTTGCATGCCAACGTTGGAGGTTTAAGAATCAGTTTGTTAAGGGAAGGCATTACTCTCTGACTAGAGGGGATACCACTTCTGGCTTCTGAAACCCCAAGGTTAAATTTTGGAAACTCATTCTGGTCCTGGTATATTCAATAATATTGCCCCCCTCCCCCAAAAAAGTGGCCTGTGTAGGGTAGCTATGTAATTTATTGTTCAATCTAATTAAGAACCAGCAGCAGAACTGAGGCAGGGACACCACAAACTCTGGACTGAGGGTTAGGCCCATATGACCCTCTTACGGCCATCACGTAAAGAGCAGGGCTTCCCTGAACTCTGCTGCAATCAAATCTATACAGAGGCAACAAGAGATCCACCTATCCTCACATAGCTCAGTTTTCACACAGCCGATGACCCTCTGCAATTTTTACAGAATCACTGTATTTTCAAAGGCTCTAAAGATTCAGATCCATTAGCAAAAAGTTCCAGCTTCCTTCTGAGGGATGATGCATCACCAGCCTTTTATGAGATCACATCATAGCTCCTAGGATTACGTTGACGAATTGATGACTTCCAGAGAGAAAAGTGGAACAGGCGGCCCATCCACCTGTGGAGTTTTGCTGGGAGACTTCCCAGAGTGATGTTTATTAGGGAGACCCCTAGCTTTCCTTGGAGAATCGGCGAGAATCATAGAACATTAATGCCAAGGGTGGGCTTAAAAGGCAGTCAGAGCTCATTCCGTTGCCTATCCAGGTGAGGAAACTCCGGGCCAGAGCAGTTGAGTGACTTAGTTCAAGGTAAGCCAAGGAAAGACCACACTGATATAGATCTTCTGTCTCCAGAAGAGCATTCTGAGTTCTGACACCATAAATGCTTCATGGGAGAAACTCTGACCTCTCTGTTCAGTTGTGTCTCACTCCACACCATTGGCTTAAACTTGCAGTAAGGGGGAGCAGACACTGACCCTTGATCTAATGAAATTCCCAGAGTAGACAAAATATATTAGAAGGGGGGGGGGAATCTCCCTCTAGACTGCTTGGGATTGGATGTCAGCCCCCCTCGAGTCCAAACGTGCTATGCAGCTCTGGGGTCTCCAGAACCCGGCCCGTCCACCGTCTCTTTCACCTCCGGGTGGAGCTGACTGTTCCTGAGCACCTACTAGCAGTCAGACGCTGCCACACACGTGATCTGGGGATCTGGCCTCCTCTGGGTGCTCCTGTAGTAGACGTCTCCTTCTTGTAGCCTCTGGGCACGGGACTGGCGCTGCTCCTGTCCGCTAAGGCTGTTGGCCACGACACGAGGTGGGACGGGCAATGGTCGCGCTGCTGGGGGACTGGTCATCTTCCCGGGTAGTGGATACCTTCTGCTCCAACTAAGCCAACCTCCAGAAAACCTGACAGACACACGGCGAGGTGGCTGAGGACACCGTTCGCTAAGCGTTTTGGGGGCTCTGCAACCCGAGCCAAAGTCAAGGCGGAAGGACGGCTCCCGCCCCTCCGGGAGACCCCTCTGCGTCACCGTGACGACCCATTCCCACGCAGGTGTTTCCCCCTCCTCAAAGCAGCCGCCCACCGTCCCCACGCTGTCCCCTTCCTCACCCGCGGCCGCCGCGCCACCGCCTGCTGCACTCGCTCGTTCACTGCCCGAAGTGCGAACGCGACTCCCAGCTCCGCCGACATGCTGCCAGCTCTCCACATCCCCCGGGACGAACGCAGAGCCCCAGACCCTGGAGCCCCCCCAGGCAGAGACCACCTTCCGGTCCCGCCCAGTTCACGTCTGGTGTGACCCAATCGCAGCTCACCACTGAGTCGTCTCACCCAATCGACACCGGGCAGCGCGGGGGCGGGACGGGGGCAGTGTGGCGGGAGGCCCCACCCCGCCGCGGCGGCCATCTTGGGGAGGTCGTCCCCGGCCTTACTGGGGACAGCCTGGCCCCGCTCTGGAGGCGGCGCTCCGGAGGCGGGGGATGGGTGTGGGGAGGCCGGCCTGACGTGGTTCCGGTGCCCCCTGGCAAGCCTTGCCAGTCCTCCTGCCTGAGCCACGGTCCGCGTCCCCGCGGGAGCTTCTTGACGCAAAAAACGCGGCCTGTTCCGGGGTCCTGGTTCCTTTCTAAAAGACCCACATTTTTGCCGGTCCCTGGCGTTGAGAGAGCTGTGAGCTAAGATTTCTGTGCGCGGGGACCAGGGTTCGAAGCTGCTAGAGCCGGAGACATGGCTGCTGGTGTCTCAGATGAGGCTCGTGAGGAACCCTTAAGAGACAGAAAACAGTTTCTGGAGGAAACGGCACGATGCAATTATATGGTTATTCTTGTCATCCTTGTCACCAGTGATGTCAAATAGCAATATGATGCGATCCACACATGTATTCAAAGAATTATCAATAGGCGCAGAAAAAGTAAGACATTTTAATGAATACATTAAACACCAAGTTAAAACCCAGTACCTCCAAGGTAAGGTTTCGGTATGCAACCAATAGGAAACCTTACTGAGATCTTTTTAAGCGTACGTAATTTACAAAACCCGGTGCAGAGTTTTGACTTACCGCATGCCCCAGTTCGGGCTATCCATTATTTCAAGAGATTGGTGACCACCTGCGGTAGCGCTGCCTTATCGGAGGGCACAGGTGGCCTTGGACCGCCTAGCATGAGCTCCGCACACATTCAGTCCAGTCTTGAGTGTCCTTATGTGTCCAGCTCTGGGCAGTGTGAAGGTCATAAACATGGCGAGGAGCCAAACAATGTAAAGGCTAACACAGTAAAATACGAAGTTTAATAGATGGTGAAATAGTAGGTGCTGTGGGTGGGTAGAGAGAATTCTGTTACGGAAAGTGCTTTTGGCTGTACTGTTTAAAGATTCTCAAACGTTTCAACTGGCTGGAGTGGGACGCTATTATGTTGGAGAAAGGGCCAAAGTGCGTCCCCCAGGTTGTCTTGGGGTGACTGGGCTTACTTCAAATCTTCGGGAAATAAAGGGCAATATTCTTTCTTCTATTACCATCTCCCCAGGCCCCAGGAACTGAGATAAAATTTCATATGTTGTGTTCCGGAAAATCACTTTGAGCAGAACCGAGGGTGCTTGCCATCAAGAACTACTTTGGGGGAAGTTTCTGTTTACAGGTAACTGGGGGTATCTGTAAATTAGGGTTGTCAAAATGGCTCTGGACTTGATAATTTCTACTCCTGACAAAATGATAAAAATTTTAAAAATGACTAGAATAATTATTCATGGTGTGTACATAATAGACCTTTGCTCTAGAGAGAGGGAGTTGAAAGGTCTGGGGCTAGGCAGCGGTCACTGGTGAAACAAAAGGGATTACAGTGATGGAGATCATGTTGAAGAGATGTATAGAGGAAGCATTGGGTGAACCTGACATAAAGTGACACGCTATTTGGAAAACATTTAAAAAACCATAAACACCTCATCAGAGCTAAAGGATGTATAATTCAGGTGATAGGTTGTTAACAAGTAGGAGTAACTTCGTAGGTCAGGTGTCGTCTTTGAATTCTAAGGTCAACCTCCCCCACCGCAGCCTCCACTGTTGAATGTGTGCATGGCTCCCAAAAAGGCATCAGGAGAGTGATTTGAACTTTCAAGTTAATAAGAATAGTGGTGCCAAGATTGGGTAGTGGTGGCACAGGATTGACACACCGAATTTTGGTTTCATTGTTGAACTGGCATCTTGGATAAGTTACTGAAGTCCTTAGTTTTTCTTTTATAAAATGGAGTCACAATCTCCTTCAGAGCTGCAGGGGGGGGATCAATCAAGATAACGTGTTAACACCCTTAGTAGAGTGCTCTGCCAAAGCGAGTGCAAAAACGTTCAACACATGTGAGTTCCCCCACCCTTCTTATCTATTCAGTCAACATTTATTGAGGCATTTCTCTGTAAAGGTACCTTTGGGGAGACCAGGATGAGTAAGACAGGCTTTACTACGGATTCATTTCTAAGATGCTTTTCATCGCTAACCTTCTATAACCCTACGGAAATAAATGGAAGTAAAGGCAAAAAGATCAAGGTGACCCCGGTCATCATTTCACATTTTCCAATTTCTTTACTTCTTAGCTATGCTTTTGAATGAATTGTATTCCACTTTTTTCTCCTGGTTTTCCTTTTTAATTTCTTCTCTTCCTCTTTCTGGGACATCAACCATGTAATTTATTTAACCTTTCATTCTTCCCTACCACCTAATCCTTAAAAAATGGAAGTCCACAATCACATCATCACCAGCAACTGTCTTTACATTGCTCTGACAGTTTGCAAGGATAAAGGGGAGAAGAGAAAGATTAAAAAGCCAAATACCCAGAGGAACAGATTATATAATTTTATAAAAATCTAGTATACTTATTCATCCTAAAGGCCATCAAGTGTTTAAAACATTCACCTCTATAGTCTGAGGCCCTGAATTATGGGAAATGCATTCATGGATTTTAAAACTGTTTCCTTCTGCGCATACTGTGATTCTTTCGGGGATAAAAAGAGATAAAATAATAGAAAATTAATGTTGCCTGGTTACTTGGCTCTAAAGAGAAATGGAGAAGTGATGTCTGTGCCCCAGTTTAAATGAATTGAGGTAGAGAAACCATGACAACAATCCCTCAGCAAACATACTGTCACATTTGGCTTTTGAAATGTGAATATAGATTCTAGAACCACAGACCTAGGGAGGACCTTTAGAGATCATTTGATCTTTCCTACAGAATTAGAATGACATTTAAACCCTCCAAACAGCATAGAATCTCCCCAATTTTTGAAAAGCATCAGAGAAAATGTTATTCATGTTAATCCCTGGATTTATTTCCTATTTGCACACAACTACTTTTCTGGATTTCAAATTTTAGCCGGTCTTATCTCAAGTAGAATCTTTTAAAAAATACTTCATTCTGCAAACTAATTTCCTCTTCTCTGGTCTCTGGGGAGCTAGAGGATACCTAGCCAACCATTATGCAACTTCTATGAATGTGAAGTCGCTAAATTCCCCTTATGCCTTTTATGGGGTCAACCCATGGGCTTTATTTTCTTACTTTTTACATTTTGGTCTTAGCATTTTGCTTTGCTAGCCTCCTCAACTTTATTTTTTATTAAAAAATTTTTTTAATGTCTTATTTTATTTATGAGAGATACAGAGCTTGTGCATGGGAAGGGCAGAGAGAGAGGGAGATCGGGAATCCGAAGCAGGCTCCAGGCTCTGAGCTGTCAGCTCAGCGCAGAGCCCAAAGCGGGGCTCAAATGCACGAACCAAGAGATCATGACATGAGCCAGAGTCAGATGCTCACTACTGACCGAGCCACCCAGGTGTCCCACCTCAACTGCTTTTAAATCAGAGAACTGGGAGTTCTCCACAGTTGCAAACCTGCTTACTTTTTACACATGCCATTTCTGTAGAAGCTGTATTCTTAATACTGTTTGCTGCATTCTAATATTGTTCCCCTTTCCCTCTCTGTGCCGGGCAGTCTGTAATCTTACCCACTTTATAGTTGTATGCTTCCTAGGCCTGTTTTTCCAAATGATTGAAAATGTTATTTCTGAGCACTTACCCACAGTAGGCACAGTGCTAACCCCTTCACGTGCGTTATTTCATTTCCTCCACTCACCCCATTTTATAGATGAGGAAACTGAGGCTCAGAGAGGTTAAAGAATTTAAGGCCATACACCTAAAAAATGGTAGAGCAGGGATCTAAATCATGGCAGTCTAATGCCAGTAACTACATTCTTAACTTACCTGTTCAATTGTAAGTTCATAGTATTTGCGTAGCAGCTCTCAAACCAATAGAAAAAGTTTGGGAGCATCATTAAAAAAAAAAAAAAAACTCAGAAAGCCTGGGCTAGGGTTGCCAAGTTTGGCAAATAAAAATATAGGATATCCAGTTAAGTGTGCATTTCATATAAATTAATATTTTTTTAGTGTGTCTCATGCAGTGTTTGCGACATCCTTACACTAAAAATTATTAGTTGTTCATGTGAAATTCAGACTGAACGGAGCACCCTGTATTTTGTTTGGCAGCCTTAGGCTGGGCGGCTTTCCGGAGTAGAGACTGTGACTTTCTCACTAAATTGATATCAAAATGAGTTTTGGCTCAACTCAAGGTATCTCTGCCCTTTGGGGAAGTGCAGCCGCTATGGAATCTTTAAAATCAGCAACCTCTACAGCACCTACCCAGAATCATGCCAAGTTTACAGGTTAGTTGTTTACTGTTTCTACATTGATGATGGGGGTATTCGTCTGAATATATTTATGTATATATATATTTTTTAAAGTTTACTTTTGAGAGAGAGAAAGCACGTACAAATGAGGGGGTGGGGGGAGGGAGGGGAGAGGGGGAGAGGGGGAGAGAGAGAGAGAGAGAGAGAGAGAGAGAGAGAGAGAGAGAGAGAGAATATGAATCCTAAGCAGGCTCCATGCTCAGCAGAGCCAGAAGGGCCTTGATCCCATCATGAATCTGGGGTCATGACCTGAGCCAAAATCAAGACTCAGATTCTCAACCTATTGAGCCACCCAGGTGCCCCACTAGTTTTATTTCTTTATATCACCTATCCTAACATGAGCTATTGCTGAATTTCACTTTAACAAAGAAGTAAATACAGGGGCACCTGGGTGGCTCAGTCAGTTAAGCGTCTGACTTCAGCTCAGGTCATAATCTCACTGTGGGTTTGAGCCCCACGTTGGGCTCTGTGCTGACAGCTCAGAGCCTGGAGCCTGCCTCAGATTCTGTGTCTCCCTCTCTTCTTCCCCTCCTCTGCTTGTGCTCTGTCGCTCTCAAAAATGAATAAATGTTAAAAAAAATAAAAAGTAAATACAAAGACTTGTTTTATTTAGCAAGACTGAAAATAAAACTCAGATATAAATTCACACCTTTAGTGTTGTCTAAAACAATTCCTCCAGCTATCAACCTAAGGCAATTAATCCAGCATATAATTTATAGAGTTATTAATATAACAAGAATCATTTCTCATTTACAAAGGGGATCATTAAACTGTTGGGGCTCTTTCAAAGTAGAGTTTGTTTGACTATTCAATTACCAGCTTACACAGAAATGGAAATACAAACACAAACTGATTGGCTATTAACTCTTTTCTAAGGAAGCAATAGAAACCGTGGCTAGAATCCTACTGAGCACTAAAGTAGAGGTTAAGTTCATGGACACAGAGCAGCCACTAGCCAAGATACAGGTTTATTTTCAACTGAGGGAGGTTTATCTTCAATCAAACTTAGAGAAGTCAGTAAATACGGTGATCTTACTTTCACTACTTACTCTCTGTAAATGGCAAAGTTATCAGTGCTGAAAGATACACATACCCATAGAAATTACAACAGATCATGTATAAAACAACTTTTTTTGGATCAATATAGTGCTACAATTGTCAATTTTTTTCCTCCTTCAACTTAATATGACCACAGTTACCTTCAGATTTATGTTATTTTAGTCTTATAAAAATTATTAACAAACTTTGGCTTCCTTGCAAATATTCTGTCCTTATATTAAAAAAGTGATTAAAAACAGTACCGAATATGAACCACTTCTGTAAAGTTTAGTGAGAAACATTCAGCCAAGGTGACTTTTCCTTGGAAAATCCTACAAAAACTGAATTTTATAAACAGTTACTTATTTTGATAGAAGTTCCATTTATAAATAGCAGCCATGACTTTGCTGCCTACAAAATCGTAGGCTGTCACATTTTACATGTTTAGAACTCAAATGTTTTAAGATCGGATTTTCTAGTGAGTGTTAAAGAAACAAAGTCGCACAGACAGACTGGTTAGTCCCATGCTGAGGAAACCGCTGACCTCCATGATTTCACCATTTAGGCAGGTTATAGATAACCGTTGAATTTGAACCGAGGGCTACTGCAACATTTATACTTTGTGGTTAAAGAGGAAGCAACATTAGCAGTGAGGGGGGCAGGTGCAGCAGACTTTACTGAGGCTCTGTTGTGGTTAAAGTGTATCTAGTGCAAGGGACAAACTATCACAGAATGTTGGTATTAGGGAGACTTTCAAGTTAAGAACCTGAGCAAACGTACTGTTCAGAGGCTGAGACATCCTTGCCTTGGGTTCTGTTAAGGTAGCGTTTTCTGAGGCCGAGGCGGCAAGTCTCAGGGTAGGGGGAGCTGACAAATATGAAAACTGGGGATGCTGGATGTCATGTGTCCTGTTGCTCCTAACAAGGGATCAATGGCACCGAAATGGAGGAGGGTGAGTATATCTTAATGACGGTTACCCTGTTGGCCTCAGGAGACTGACTGTCTTCTGCAAGCGCCTGTGAGCACATTAAAACCCATCATTCCCACAAACATGTGGTTGCTTGCACAAAGTGTGACCAGGACCAGTGGTTTGAAAATTCTAAGTCCCAGAGATAAGAACAGAGAAGGGCAGCATTTCAGAGGAGTTCACATTTTGTTTCTACCTAAGCAGGCTGATTGTTCCCAGGAACCTAGACAAGCCTGGTGCTACTTGGGAGCAAGCTGGCCCGAATTTTGGGGCCGTTCGATAAACCAGGTCTGGGCATGGGATCAAAAATGAAGTGGGGATCTGTGCCAGAAAGTATCATTCATAGTATCGCTGAGGGGGTACAGTGGTAGTTTCTTTGGTGGCAGGGGGAGGGGGGGAGGCTAATAACAAGGCTGAATCCTCAACCAGAGTTTGTCATGGAGAATACCAACGTGTTTGCAAGTTAACTCAAGACAACCTAACAATCTGGTTCACGACTCGTGGGCTACATAAGCTGAACGCCACCCCACCCCCCGTTTTAGGATAGAAGAAAACCTTTCTTTCATGTTTGTTCTCCTCCATCCCAAATCTCCCAGAGTGACTCAAATTTTTCCTACTTAGAAATGGAAAAACAAAAACAAAACTAAAACCAAACTCAAACATTTGAACAGATTTTGATGCAGCCCTTCCAACCCAGGGGCCAGGGCAGGGCCTCGGGCATGTACCCCCATCACTGTCTCTGGAGATTTAGCACTCAGTCTGACCCCTGTGTGGCTGTCAGTGCCTTAGATTTAAAAACACGTGCTACTTAGAGAATGGGCTCCCTTTTTATCGCTGCGTCAGACTAATGCCAGCACAAGCTAGAAGCATTATGACTAGGAGATCTTCCAGGGGACCGTCCTCCTCCCCCACAGGAGCTCTTCAAGGTAGAATCCCCACAATAGAAAAGACACGTGATCTCAAGGAACATACGCAGTTTGCCAAGCAGGTGCCACGGTGGCTGAGAGAGATGACGACCCCACGTCAGCAGCTATTAAGACACTTGGGTTGTTTGTTCCTGTCTTCCTGATCCCGAGTGGATTCAATGAACAGACGTGAGAGGAAAAAACCAAATCACAGAACACGTGAAAAGTTTTAAAAAGAAGCGTGTGGTGGTGCCCAAAGCCTGACTCTGGAATGTAGTTGGAAGCCACCGTTCTTTGAGCCCTGGGGCAAGGAGGGCAGTGGACAGAAAGGTCTGCAGAGCCGACAGCTCAGGTTCTTCCTTAAGAGGACTCCAGAAAAGCATGCCAACGTGACTCACAGACGCCCCGAGAGAAATGCCAGCAAAGCCCAACATCCCCTGCAGCTGTCCCCCCGCAGCTCTGCTGGCAAACTCAAAAGCACACGTTTGCTCAGTTGCTGGGCCTCACCCCCAGGTGTCTCCCACCTTGGAGGCAGCGGCGAGAAAACTGGACCCCGTTTTCCCAAATAAGGGAAATCAGATCACCTGGAGGCAACACCCTACGTTTCTCCCACTCTGTAATGACTGAGTCCCTCCTTAAATCTGCTTCAAAGGGCTAAAATTAGTGTCTAGAGGGCAAAGGTCAAAGCCATGGTTTCCCAGTTTTAACAGAAGTCATCTGACCCACTTACCTGAATAAAACCCCAAATCATCAACCCCTTCCCGTCCTTCCCAGGGAGGGGATCTATTTAAATCCATTTCTTCTTTTTTTTCACCACCGAATGTGGGAGAGAGTCAAGGCAGGTAATGTGGGAGGGAGGAGCATCCTGGTTCATCATTCAAAAATAAAGATCTCTTTTAAGTGTCATTTGAGGTCATATACAAAAATTTCAATTCTCCTCAGGGTCTGCTTCCAAGGGGTCATCATCGAAACTCAGCTTGTCAGCTAGCCCCTCGAACTGCTTGCCCAGACCGCCTGCGGAGTCCATGAACATGTTCGGGATGTCTTTGCCAAAGTAAATCTTGCTGTTGGAAGCAATGGCTTTGTACTTCATCAGCTGCAAATACTCAGGGGTCAGCTTCAGCTGTAAGAAAAAAGAAAGGCGGCTATGTGGAGGCAGATTCGAGAAAACTCTGGGTGGCACCCTTCACTTTTCACAAGGAGAGCATCTTTGTCAAAGAAATGTGCCTTCCCTACCCCTTCCTGGTCTCACTGTTCTGTTAGTAACGGGTACTGATTTCCAAGGTCAGAGCTGCAAGGGAGTTTTAGGGAGTTTCTGGGTTTAGCACGACAACTGAGCTTCTATTGAGGCACGGCTAAGGAACAGGGGAGCACCAGGCCCACACAGCACGGCAGCCAGCACGTCTGGCTAGGAGGGGCTTTGGTGGCAGTGGCCATCCAACATCACAAACCCTCAAACCACATCAGCCCAAAGCCAAATATACCCTCTCGTCACCAGGTGCATTGGGCTTTACCTTGTTTGCTTCAGCGATTTTCATAGCGGTGTAGCACTCGGCATCAGCCTTTGCCTTCTCCCGGGCCAGAAAGGCAGCATCTGAGGGCAAGAACGCAGTGAACTGCAGTGTAGACGTTACCAGAACCCTGGGCCCTGTGACGTTCCCCTGGTTGCCTCTGTGACCTTGGGAGACTGCTCTTTTCTCTCTGTGGTTTGGTTTCCTGTTCCATGAAATGGTGGAAAGAGGCATTTTTTCCTACTTCACAAGTTGTTGTGAAAATCAACCATGGGTGAAAAATGCTTTGAAGGCATCTCCGGGTAGTGGGGACCAACTCTGAGCACGTCTGTTGCTATGCCCAGCGACACTTACAAAGGCAGTCTCAGGAAAAGTGCTGCCAAGGGACACTTCCTGTGTCCACAGGCTGAGTCCTTGTCGCTCCGCGTCTGGGAAGACGGGTGGGGTGCCACTTCACCCCTCTTGTGCTGCACAGCAAGAGCGCGAGGAGCCCAAAGAAGGCTCTAAAGACAGCCAGAAGTGGCTCCCCCTAAACCTGGATGCCACGAACATGAAACAGCTCGGTCCCTCTCCAACTTCATTTCTCTTTTATTTCCACTGACCATTTCAAAAAGATTCTAGTTAACACTGGTTAAGCTGGCACAACTCCCAACAAGAGAAGTCCATGCCATGGTCCAGACTAATACCTGTTTGGATGAAGACCTACTTAAACTTCCACCATGCAAGCAAAACACTTCCTTAATCTGCTGAGACCAGCTTTCTGTCAAGCTGATGCAAAACTTTTGATGCTTGCTCCCTTGCCTTGGGAATGCGGCCAGCCTCGTGTAGTATCTGTAGCAAAAAGCCTGGAAGAAAGGTCAGCCTGTGGGTGGGTTCTTACTGCACACCCCCAGCACGGCCCTGGGCGGAAAGAGTGCACAGTCTGGCAGGGGCGCTGGCTGCATGGGGCCCACTCAAGTGGTCTTAGCACCTGATGACATGTTTTTATAAGAAATAAAAATGCGTTGTTTTGCAGAGAGCTCCCTAACAAGGAACTGCTGGCCTGTAAAATCCCAGCTGGCTCCTCACTGGGCCCCTGCAAAGCCTGAGAGCCCCATGGTGAGTTCAAGTTGACATGGCATTTCGAAGCTGGGCCTCGAGGTCCTATTTTTGTCATAGAATTTGCTTGATATAAGGCACCACGTGAAGGAAAGGGCAGGTGGTGGGGATGAGCTGAGGGCTCAGGGGCAGGGAACTGAAGGTGCATAATATTCAGAAAAGCCAGTCAAGAAAACACTTTTTCTCCAGCTCCAGTGTTGTTGGTACCGAAAAGGTGTCTTTTTCAGACCTGCCTCAGTATCTACCATAGGGATACTGAGAACAGACTTAGAAGCCACAGCTGTGGGGGGTAGGCACGGCACAAGGAGGGGCTGTTCTGGCCTAGCCTCTGAGTTCACTGCCACTGAGACCCTTGCCAGACAGCAGGGATTTACACAATTTCCCTTTTTCTTACTCCTCACCCGAGAGCACCTAACAGCACTACATGGACATTTGTTGAATGAATGAACGCTCTCTGAAGTGGAAAACGTATGCCAGCCTGGCCCAAATCTCCCCCAAACTTGAGTCAAAGCACAGAGAAAAAGGAATTTTCCAAAGAAATCAGGACACCTTAGAACAAAGGTTAAAGAGCCAAGGAAAGGGCTCGCCCGACCCCACCCCCACCCAGCCACACAGTGGGGCGTGAGGAAAACTCAGGCACTCATTTCAGCTTTGCTCACCTTCAATTTCTGAAATCTTTTTCTCGGTCTCCTTCTCCATCACCTTCTGCCCATAGGTGATTTCTGCCACCTGAGCCACTTTTTCTGCCTCTGTAGTGACGATGTTGAGAAAAGGCTTAGAGCACTATGGATATCTCACAGGCTAGACTAAATCCCACCCTTCCTGTGATCAGAGTCCCTGATGCGGGGATGCGGATGTGTTCAGAGGGAGGGCCCCAGAGGGTGACCACGGCGGGCACGTGTGGACTGCACCCGTGAGTGCAGTACCCCGACATCGGCACGAGACAGTCAGCCGGGAGACCTGGGCCCTCCCACGAAAGCGAGGAATGAGTCCCAACCTCTCTCCTAAGTCACAGGGGTGTTTCTCCCAAAAGAGTATTTTAAGGAATACGGTAGTGTCTAAAAAGGTTCTTCCTGCCACTTGACTCTGGGAAGCAGTCAGTAGTCGTTGATGATCTAGTGCAGAGGTTAGGAGCTGGGTTCTGGCCAGGGTCTCTGCGGGTGAACCCCATTTCCACCACTTACTTGCCACATGACACTGGGCACGTTAATTAGTCCCTTCGTGCTTGTGAGGAGACGAGTCACATGTAAGTGCTTAGAAAAGTGCACGGCTCATGGTAGGTGCTTGAGAAGTATTAGCTACTACTATTATCGATTAAGAATTAACTAGGAAGGGATCCTTTCATTTCAGAGATAGGGGGAGACTCAAAGCTCACCGGCCCTGCCCACCATCTGACAACTTCAGCGTCGCTTCCGGGAGTACAAGTGCCGCTCCTGTGCACGGCCAGGGTTTGCAGGACTGTGTGACCTAATCGCGCCCGAGGCTTCCTCGCCATCTGCCCGCCTTCCCCAGCCCTTCCGCCCTGAGAGGGGATCCCAGAACCACATCCAGACCGATCAGGGCCTTCTTGCGCTCTGTCTCAGCTTCCTTCTCCACCACCTTCTGTTTCTGGGCTGCAATGAGCAGCTTTGTCTTCTCGCTTTCCCTGAAGGGAAGAACAGTATGCAGCCGTGAGGCGGCTGCTGAAAACGCTTCCAAGGAATTTCACTGTCCCCTGGAGGAACCAAACTTCTGCTGAGGAGAGGCAAACCTGGCTTTCTCACTCTCGCCTGGAAGGCTGTTCCCTGTCCCAAGTAAGAGCAGATCTGTTGCAGGCAGTAACGCGGCTCTCTTTCTCCTCCCAAATAACTCATTTGTGAGAACTAAAGCATAACTTACTTAGGTAAAATGCACCTGCCTGCCCACTGAACCGCCTCTCCCTCCCATCTTCTTTGGCACGAGCCATGAAGCACAAACAATGCCCCCTGGCCCTTTTCAAAGCATTGCTGCTTGAAAGGGCTTCTCCGGAGCCCAGGTGACTGTTGCGACACACCCGCCCCATCTTACGGTGCAGCGGGCTGTGCTGAATACTCAAGGAGGGGAAGAAACGCGTGGCATGGCTTCGGTTAACTCTGGGATGGGATGAGGTGAGGGGTGTGGGACAGAGTGGGGGGTACAGGTTGGGCAGAGGGAATACTCACATCAACTCGTAGTTTCTGCGGATCGCCTCGGGTATATTGGGCTTTGTCACCCGCACAGCCTGGGAAAGGATAAAAATAGCACCTGATGGGAAGGTGAGGGTGGTGAGGGACCCGAGCAGCTGCCACTAGCCCTTGATCTGCTTGCACGAGAAGGACATCCCTTGGAAGAGCGGGGGATACACCTTTACCAGGGGGTGTCCCACAGTGGCCATGCTTACTTGGATGACGAGCCCGGGGGCCATGGAGGTCAGGTCCTGTTGCAAAGCCAGCTTGAGATTTTCATCAATCTGATCTGGAATCAAGAAAGACCGAAAATGTTGTTGTTACGTTTTTTAGGCAGGGTGGAGGAAAGTGTGAGGGCAGAGTACAAACTAACACGCCAGCTCAAGAATGCACCTGACAGGCCAAAGGTCTTTCCAAGGCAGAGCCCAGAAATCTAAAGATACCCTGCACATCTTTCTTGTTTTAAAAAAATTTTTATGTTTATTTATTTTTGAGAGAGAGACAGAGCACGAGCGGGAGAGGGGCAGAGAGAGAGGGAGACACAGAATCTGAAGCAGGCTCCAGGCTCTGAGCTGTCAGCACAGAGCCAGACATGGAACTTGAACTCATGAACCAGAAGATCGTGACCTGAGCTGAAGTCAGATGCTTAAATGACTAAGCCACCCAGGCGTCCCCCGCCACCCATCTTTCAAAGTGACATCCCTGTGCGGCCCCTCTACATAAGCTAGATGGGAGAGTGTCCTTTTCCTGTGGCCTCCAGATAAAATCACCGAGGCTGTTGAAATATCAACCTTGCCCAAAAGGAAACTGAGCTTTCAAAAGAACAAGTACAAACAACAATTCTAGCACATTTCTTGAGTCAGGCAGCAGCCTTCCCCTAGACAACAGCAGCGAAACAGAGGGCGGGCCCCCATTTTCAAGAGGAAGGAAGGTGGAGTGGTTGTGTTAGGTATTTCGAAGGGAGCCAAGCACATTAAATCTGGTAATTTTAGAAGTTTCTACCAGAAAAACAGACTCTGACGTCAAGGAAAGCCCCAGGGAAGACTATTTCCATTAAGAACTCCCATCAAATAACACAAGGGGAAAATGAAAATTTACGGTTCTGGAAATGAGCCCAAGTCCTCTGATGTGTCGTTTGCTTTGGCCCTGATTGCTCTGTCAGAATTCACATGGGAGTCGTTTCATAGAGAAGTTTAGGAAGAGCTCTAACTGGTTGCCCCTTCTGGCTGTGACTGTGCGGGGCCACAGCTGCCCTCTCTGGCCTGGGCCTTCTCTTCCAGTTTGACTATTAGCAGTCAAACTAATAAACCTGTTTGGTCACTATGCTTTAATTTTTAGGTCTAAAATGGCACTTTCTTCAACTGTCATATCGGTCAGCAAGGAATTTTAACATTTCTATGGACTGGATATGCTCTCATGAGCCTGTCAGCATGAGGGAGAAATGCCCCAAAGGCAGCACCTCAGACCTGATATGTGTTTAACAATTTGACAGATGGAGGTAAACATCACGTTTCATATTTTCTATTTTAGATAGATCAACCAAATTTGAGATGTTCTGTGCCCTCCCTAGGTTAATAATAACATTGTCATTTATTAGTGGACACCTGTGGTCCTGGGCTAGTAACTTTCTAGGACAATCTGGAAGAAATATTTTGCAAGGTGGTTTATTATCAAAGCAATACTAGTAAGTTTTTTACACATTATAGTTCTGCAGATAAATTCTGATTAGGTTATATTACACAAAGAGGTTGAATCAGGTCAACTTCTGAGCAAGTACCAGGTAATGTTTTTATAAAGTGGGCAGACTGGGGTGCCTGGGTGGCTCAGTTGGTTAAGGGTCCGACTTCAGCTCAGGTCATGATCTCATGGTTTGTGAGTTCAAGCCCTGCATTAGGCTCTGTGTGGACAGCTCAGAGCCTGGAGCCTGCTTCAGATTCTGTCTCTGTCTCTCTGCCCCTCCCCTACTCGCTCTCTGTCTCTCTCTCAAATATAAAAAATAAAACATAAAAAAATTTATAAAGTGGGCAGAGAGGATGCAGCAGGGTAAGCAGTGATGAGAATTAGGCCGCGAAGCTGAGTCAGGTCTGTGAGTCCTGAGAGGACAGAACCAGGAGAAAACCTCCATGCCTAACGAGTGGGATTTAAGACATGAATTTCTTCTTTACAGATGCAAATAGATTCTAAGCAAGACAGTGATCTCCCAAGACTTAATTTTTTTAATCAATTGATTAATTTTTTGAGAAAGAGAGAGAGCATGAGCAAGGGAGAGGGGCAGAGGGAGACAGAGAGAATCTTAAGAATCTAAGCATGGAGCCTGACGTGGGACTCGATTCTACAACCCTGGGATCATGAGCTGAGCCAAAATCAAAAGTCAGATGCTCAAGCGACTGAGCCACCCAGGCACCCCAAGACTTAACTTTATTTATTTTTAAAAAAAAAATTTTTTTTTTTCAACGTTTATTTTATTTTTGGGACAGAGAGAGACAGAGCATGAATGGGGGAGGGGCAGAGAGAGAGAGGGAGACACAGAATCAGAAACAGGCTCCAGGCTCTGAGCCATCAGCCCAGAGCCTGACGCGGGGCTCGAACTCCCGGACCGCGAGATCGTGACCTGGCTGAAGTCGGACGCTTAACCGACTGCGCCACCCAGGCGCCCCCCCAAGACTTAACTTTAAAAAGAAAAACATGGGGCGCCTGGGTGGCTTGGTCGGTTAAGTGTCCGACTTCGGCTCAGGTCATGATCTCACGGTCCGTGAGTTCGAGCCCCGCGTCGGGCTCTGTGCTGACAGCTCAGAGCCTGGAGCCTGTTTCAGATTCTGTGTCTCCCTCTCTCTCTGCTCCTCCCCTGTTCATGCTCTGTCTCTCTCTGTCTCAAAAATAAATAAACGTTAAAAAAAATTAAAAAAAAAGAAAAAGAAAAAGAAAAACATTTCAAAGCAAATATATTTTCTGAGCTTTTCTGTAAAAGAAGCTTCACTAAGCTACTAAGTTTATCTCTGTGACAGTAAGTTTTCTTTCTTTCTTTTTACTTTGTCTTGAAGATTTTATTTTTAAGTAATCTCTACCCCCAATGTGGGGCCCGAACCCTGAGATCAAGAGTCACGTGCTCCACTGACTTAGCCAGCCAGGCGCCTTGACAGTAAGAAGTTTTCTAATGCAAAATGATGTCACATTTTCATTTTCTCTTCATGGAAATTAGACTCCTTTGCCTTTTGTTGTTTCAAATGCTTTAAAATGTTCATTTAATGGCACAAGTTCTAAAACAGTGGCTGTAGAGAAAAGTAATGATATTTTATAAAATGCTAATCAGTTTGAGGTAAAAAAAAGAAAAAAATAAGGCAAACTTACTGCATTTTTTGTAAAAGCATGCTGAATCCAAACCCTCTAAAGGGAATTTAGATTCACTTCCTACTGCAGAAAAATTGAAAGTGACTCTGACGATTTCCCAAATCTGGAACACCGTGTGCAGGGGGCTCTGATCGCGGTCTCCGGCAGCACCAGGTGCTCCTCCCCTGTCTACTCTGAAACGTCCTCACGCACGGTCCTTTTTCAGAAGATTCCTGGGAAAAGTCACTGTCTAGTCCTCATATCAAGACTAGCTGTACCATCGTTTACTTTCGGCACCGGCTACTAGAACACTTCCGGCAGCAAGCTGAACCAGAACGCTTCTTGCGAAAGAGCTTTAAGGATTACTGAACTGTTTCCCTCCCTTGCTGCTATAGTCACACTATGTTTACTTTGGTGGCTAAAGAGGACAAAAGGTATCCACTTAAGTACGTGGATTCTTTTAAGGATTTTCCTATTCATCCCTACAGGTATAGGGTTAAAAAGACCCACCACCACAAAGCTCTGGGAACTTTAAGTAGCTCTGGTCCTTGTCCCCCTTCCAGAATTAAATGCGACTCCTGCCGTCCTCCTCACCTTTCCTGGCTTCCCTGCATTCGGCGTGGTGTGGTGGGAAGCAAGGTGAAGCGAGAGTTCTAGCTTCAGCCCTGCCATTTGTCTCTTTGGGCCTCACTCAGTACCCTTATCTGAAAATGAGGCTGCTGGGTTGGATACTCTCTCGGGTTCTTGAGAACTGACCCTGTCTTATTATAGAAGGGTGTTTTAGGGACAGCAGGTGTTTTACGACTGCCACTCCAGCCCTGATGTGGACCAGGAGGCCTCCAGTCCACTGTCATCTGTGTGCCCAAACTTCACCTGCCTTCTTGACCTTCTGCTGCTATCAGCACAGACCGGTTCCTGAGCACTGGGCTTGCACTTCCTGTCCACCCGTACCCATCCTGCCCTACGGTGGCTAGGAAGTCGGTGGTGGGGGGGAACAGCTGCCAAGGCATGCCATGGCCAGAAGAGGCTTCCTTACCAAAGAGCTCGATGTAGACCTCCTGAAGCGTATGCACGCTGCAGAACTGGTTCAGTTCGTGGTGGATCTTGTTGAAGATGAGGGCCTTGTCGTAGTCGGCAGTGTAGTTCTTCACTATGTCATACACTGGGAGGGAGGGTGGGATTGCAAGGTAAGAAAAGGCAGCCCCCCACCCCCCGCCACTGCCTGAGGTGCTGCAGCAGACCCTGGTGGGGGGTTGGTGTGGGGGGACACGCTGGGCAAAGTAAGCCGGTGGAGAAGGGAAACTGGGAAAACGTACCTGCATTTGGGACCAAGAAGTTCACCACTTCAATTCTGTCAAAGTAGATCATTACACCACCACTGTTGGAGGAAGAAGGGACAAAGAAGTCACCAGTAGGCTCTGGAACATAGTGCAGTCCCAGGGCGATGGTGTAAGAAGTGTGACTCAGCAAGAAAGAGTTCTCGGGAGGTCAGAAGGCAGGAGGGATCTCCAAGTAGGAATCTTCCAAGTTTGGAGCAAGAACACAGTCTCCCAAGAAACCACACATCCTAAAAATATCTCCAGATGGAGAAAAATGAAACTTTTGGGGGTACCAGTAAGAAAAAATAGTCTGTATCTTTTGAATCTGCCATGCCTTTTGACTGAAGCAATCAATTGCAGGGAAAAGTCAAGGTGTTCTCAGAACTTAAAGGTCACAGTGGGATTTTCCGGTCACCATTTCTCACGGTCTCCACCCTCACTTTGGTTCAGCCCTTCCCTTTCCCTGCAAATATTCGTTTTTATAAACAATTTTGGGTATACAGGAACGGTGAAAAGAATAGTACAACTAACGGCCATACACGAACACTAAACTTAACAACTGTTAACATTTTACCTTATTGATTGATCTTTTTTATGCTGAACATTTCAACGTTGCAGTCATGATACTCTTTACCCCTTCATACTTTAGTAAGCAACACTCACCTAGGAGTAATGACATTCTCCTATGTAGTCCTAACTCCATCCCCAAACCTAAGAAAATTAGCAAGAATTCCTTAACAGCCTCTGATACCTAGTCCTTATTCCAATTTCCTCACTCGATCCTGCTGCAGACTGAAGTGTGTGCCCTCCACAAAGCCTTAAGTGTAAACTCCAAAACCCCCAGGTGACTGTATTGAGAGATGGCCTTTCAGGTGGTAATTAAGGTTATGAGGGCTTAGGGGTGGGGCACTCACCCAATTAGAGTGGTAAACGAAAAAAGGCAGCCACCAAACATCTTTCTCCCTGCATGTACAGAGGAAAGGCCGTGTGAGCACACAGCAAAGCCACCACATGCAAACGAGGAAGAGAGGCTTCACCAGTTTCCACCCAGTCTGTGGCGCTGTGTTATAGCAGCCCGAGCTGACGAATCCAGGCCTTTTCTGTCTTTCATAGCTGGTATTTTTGAACCAGGTTCTAATCAAGGCTCACCATCCATCACATTTATGTCCTTTAAGTCTCCTTTTCAACCCAAAGCTCCTCCTTGTGATGAGATCAGGCCCATTATCCCGTGAGATGCCCTAATTCTGGATTTGCTCCCATGTTTCCTTGTGGTGGTGTTTGTCACCCTGTCCAGTTTAGATCTCCTTTACTTTCCAAGCGGACCACTAGAGCAGTGTTCTGTTTGGATCACCAGACCCTGAGGTCTCCCCCTACCTTTTTATTTATTTTTTATTATTATTTTAATGTTTATTTATTTTTGACACAGGGAGAGTGCAAGCGGAGGAGGAGCAGAGAGAGAGGGAGACACAGAATCCAAAGCAGGCTCCAGGTGCTGAGCTGTCAGCACAGAGCCTGATGTGGGGCTTGAACTCACGAACTGTAAGATCATGACCTGAGCGGAAGTCGGCCGCTTAACCGACTGAGCCACCCAGGCGCCCCTCCCCCTACCTTTAAAACATTCTCCATAGCTGGTTATGCGAAACCTATCTTCTTGTATCGGGTCATTTGCCTGCTGAAGGCCTTTAGTGGATCTTCACTTGCAACAGAAAAAGTCCAAACTTACCACAGCATCCCAGGCTCTCCCAAACCTGTCTACCTCCTATGATTTTCCCCGATGCACTGCACCACCTAGTCAAATTGGAGCCTAGGGAGCTAGGAGGTGGGGAACTTGGTAAAACTACCAAGAAGGAATGCATCCCTTTTCGCTATCTCTTGCTGCAGTCAGCCAGACAGCCCTTCTGTTGCTGCAGGTGTAACTGCTTTACCCCGGGGCCCTTACCTAGTCCCGCAAGGCACGTTCTTCACCTCATCTGTCTGCAGTGTGGTCTAGAAATGGAGGAGACATAAAATGCTGTAAAATGGGCAGTGACAAGCAAAGTAACTTCATTTTAGAATCCCAAATGGCCTGGTCCTTGAAGTTATCTGGGATGAGCTTTGCTCTTGTTAAACATGAATGTTTCACCTAATCCTCCTTACTTATAGGGTGTGACACCCAAACAAAGGTACCTACCCCCCCCCTTCACTGTAAGTGAATCACCATACAGATGAGCTTAGTAATGACTTAGTAAAAAAGACCCTGCATTAGGAGTCCTAAGACCTGTGTTTATCTCTGTCTCTTCCTTTACCAGTCTTGAAACAGCGGATTCTTTATTTGGCTCAGCCCGTTCTCAGCCTTATTGTAAGACTCGTGAGGTCATGTGCACAAATGCACTCTAGAAACCATCGAGCAGAGGAAATAGCAGCAGTGATGTACAGGGAGAATGCTGAGGAGGTATCCTGGGATATTTTCCTGGGTTAGTTTTAAAGTCATTCTCTAAATCTTATTCCTCTTAGCTGGACATACTTCAAAGATGGCTAGTCTAACTTAGCCAGGCTTTTAGATCTGTCATAACTAATCCTACTTCTACTTAGATGTCATTTCCCTTCACTGAGTCCAACCCCCCGCCCCCCCACCAAATTATGTTCACATCTATGAATTTCAAATAAGAACCAGCAAATTTACCATGTTTTATTTCTATTTATCTTGGTAGCCTGTGATTTAAAACACACAGACACACGCACCCTACTTTTCCTTCTATATATTCAGAACATATTCTTCTTTGGTTTTACCTTGAAGTGAAGAAATAATTCCCAGCTGGGGCTGCTGGGCCAAGGCAATGACCCCATCCAGCTATTTCAACAACCAAATAAAGCTCTAGAGTACATGGTTCATGGAGCCTCATTCTCCATTAGATATATATACATACACATACACATATACATATATGTACACATACACATGCATATATGCATACGTGTATATAAACATGTGCATATATACATACACATGTACGTATGTATGTATACACATATATATGTGTGTGTACGTGTGTGTGTGTGTGTGTGTGTGTGTGTGTGTATGAGATTCCTTGGAAAGGCATTATACTGACCTAATGGTTAAGTAATTACAATCACGCGTTTGTCAACACTCCAAATCTGCAGTGGTCCAAACATACCCCATAAGCCAAGTATACCTGCACAGACTTATATGATGTGATGAAAGGGAGCATGAGATGGAAACCAGGGCCACTGGTGGAAGTCAGTAGGGCACCGCCTCTGCAGAGGAAGAAGAGAGAGGCAGTTTAGCAAGAGGTATCTATTACATCAATACTATTTGCACCGGCCCCATAAACGTTTCATATAGAGTGCCACGTGCCTCAGCCATGTCCACAGACCCCTTCCTCTCAACTCGACCCTAATATTCTAGGAAGTCTGATGGTAAAACATAAAACCATTATTTATGCTTTTGTGGCAAGAAAAATAGGCACATGGGCCAAGTGGAATAAAGACGGCAGAATCCCTGGCAATACTTAACGTAAGAGGAACTCTGTCATATCCGTTGAGCTTGTGGCAATCCAGGAGGGCAGTTAAGTCCAGTAACACATTTATCAATTAACTGCACTAATGCTGGATCCCAGTGACATGAACAATCAAAAGAATAATTTAGAAATGCTTTAAAAATCATTTACAAACAAGGGGCGCCTGGGTGGCTCTGTCGGTTAAGCATCCGACTTTGGCTCAGATCATGATGTCACGGTTCATGAGTTTGAGCCCCATGTCGGGCTCTGTGCTGACAGCTCAGAGCCTGGAGCCTGCTTTGGATTCTGTGTCTCCCTCTCTCTCTGCCCCTGCCCCCCACCCCCCCCCCACCACACTCTGTCTCTATCTCTCAAAAATAAATAAAAATGTTTAAAAAATTGTTAAAAATCATTTACAAATATTTTTCAGGCGGTAGCATTACTTTATAACCAAGTTGTATGTAAAGGGTAACAAAGTTAAAAGCCTTTTTTGGGGGACACATAAGCAGAAGGTGGGGAGAAATAAAGGGGAGAGTGGATCCCAAGGAGACTTTTAGAACTTGCTATCAGCAATCCAGGAATATCTTGAGCATATATAAGAAGGAGCTCATAAAGACTTAAAGCAAAAAACCTGGTCATGGAGGTTACTGAAAGGAAAGCAACCCAAGATTTGTAAGTGCTTCTTTGCTTTATATTATGAAGGAAAAAAATACATTATTATATTTTTTAAAAAGAGCAATAAAACAGCTACCCAACGGAGCTTTCTTGTAAGAACCACTATCCTAGCGCTTGCCTGAACGGTTATGTATCAATCTGCAGGATTTCTCATTTTGCCTGAAACGTTAATTTTAAAGAGTGGGTACAAACTGGCAGATCAGGCTAGCTCAAGTTGCCATCAAGAACTGGTGCTCGTCGGAGGTAACCTTGTGGCACCAAGATGCCGGGAGGGGGATATGAGAAAACGAGGTTTCAGAGATAACCTGCAAGCACTGGTTTCCTGTGGATTTTAACTCTAAACCTCTATACACATTTATCATTCACCGTCCACAGCATCAACTTGAGACTATGAAGTTTCATATTTACATTTATGTATGTATATAAGCGTGTGTGTAGATGCCCCCCTCCCCTGGTCACTGACACAACAGCTCAGTCTAAAAGATTCCTCTATTCAATGTACACAGATATTCAACAGAATCTGCTAGACAGTGAGTAGGAAAGAAAGTCATTTAACAGGAAGTTGCAAGCTTCTCCCTGTCCCTTTCTTACCTGTAATACACCCCAATATGTCCCTCTTCTATCTTGTGCACAGCTGAGAAAAGAGACGCACAAAAGAAACTGGAAGCCACAGCCACAACTGCTCCCAACTGAGCCATCAGTGAGCCTTTATCCTAGGGAAAAAGAGGCAAGAAAATGTGTGTGGTCCGACATGCAGGAGAAAAGCTATGACAAACAGAGAGAGCACCTTACTAAGCTGGGCTCCCTGTAAGTGGCTCCTATCCAGCCTGCTGTAGTATGAACACAAGGCTAGATCTACAACTCTCTTCATCCCTGTTCTCAGGCAACATTCCCACTCCTTCCTTAGCTGTGGAATTATATTCCCCACCTCGCTGGAGAGGCAGTGGCTCCAGATACAGCCGGGCCCCAAGAGAGAACCAGTGCCAATTGGGCAGCGTTCAGAACACAGCCTTCTCTTCCTGTGAACACGAATGTGCTGTCACGGGAGCCACTCACGCTAGTAAAAGGGAAGAGAGGCAGCTGCAGTATGTTGCCCAAATTACAGAGGATGTCAAATGACAGGCAGTTGTGGCTATGTAATTCTGGTCAGAGCCTCCCAGTCCTAATTGCCTGCCATTTCAAAAGAAACCATTATTTAGTCCTTCCAGATGCTGGAGCGACAGACACAGCATGTGAGCAGAATTCCATGATGGGATTCTCTGGCTTTTCGTCCACCTTCCCAGTTATTCCTCTGGATCTAAAGGGGGGAGGGCTCTACACTCCCTCCCATACACTTGACTGGCACTTTGCACCCGACAGGTCCCCAAGCCCCACGGTTAGAGAAGAAAGAGGGTTCCCAAGGGTGCGCAGATGGGCTCCTGGGTCCAATTGGGTCCAGGCACCAGGATGAGAAAGAGCTGGCATCTAGAGACTCATTTTCTGAACACCGAAGGATCTGGAAAAACGATGGTAACTGACAGCAAAGTTCACAGGCGTGCCCGGGCCCACCCGTGCAGGGCGTGGATTCTGCCTCCCAGGACTAACATAGCTAGGGCTCAGACATCTGCAAGGCGCTTATTTTACCGTAGCGGACTCCAGCTACCGATCTGCAGCTGTGTCCTTTCTGCAGATGCCCTCCTCCCCGCTCCCAAATCGCGCCCCTTCCCTGCCCTCTTCCGAGAGAGGGTCGCGCGTCCCAAGCGCCCTGGGGTTCAGGGGGAAGGGACGAAACAGAAAGGGGTTGCTTTCTAGCTCCTGAGGGAGAGAGGCTGCTGGGGTTCGAGCCCGGGAGAACGGCTGATCAGCTCGGGCCGGGAGCCGCAAAAAGGCCCAGTGCGAACACTAAGGGGCGGGGGCCGCGTACCAGGCTGTCCCTCCAGGCGCTCCGTACTCGTCCGAACCCCCGTGCAACCGTAGAAACCGCCACGCCCCTCCACACGCTACTTCCTTCCGGGTCCGTCGCCTCGATGACGCCTTTAGTTCACGCGAGAAGACTCCCGCCTTCTTAGCTCGTCAGCCCCGCCCCCGCGCTCCCCGAGTTCAGTGTCCGCGCGTGGGCGCCAGGGGGCGCCCTCGGCTTGGTCCGGCCCGTTGGGACCTCTGGTTAGGGTTTCCAGGGCGGGGACGGTGCGGAGCGCCTGGAGAGTGACGCGCGGGAGGACGCTAGTAGCGGCGGGTGCTGAGTGACTGAGCGTGTAGCTTTCCGAGGTTTTGACTTTGGAATTTGCCCTGGATTCCCCCCCGCCCCCCTCCCCCCCAGCCCTGCCATTAGGTCAAGTGTATTTTTCGGGGCAGGTACCAGCGAGTTGCAGCCATTCTAGCCCTCTGCTCGCGCTTTCCTGTAGCACCGGTGAATGAAACACGTCTTTTAACGCGTGGATTAGCACCTTTACGTCGTTCATCAACAAACAGTCCCTATTTTGAATTGCTTTCCTAGGAGCCTTGGCCTTTGAGGTCCCCACAGCACCATACAGTAGACAAAAAAGGAGTTATCCCAGTTTTAGTAAATAGGATCCTGAGCTCAGTGTGGTGCGGGGGTAACGGTGGATGAAAGCCTCCCTTGCGCTCCGTCAACTTCAGGAGCTTAACTGCCTTTGTAACACCCAACTGCGGTACACAGAGGCTGGTGCGCTCTCCTTGGAGGGACTAAGTTCCCTGAGGGCAGCTTAGGTATTCAGCAAATGCAGACTGAAGGCATAATGGCACCAGGATCAGGATCTAGAGCTTGGGTGTTCTGGTCTCAGGGCCTCACGTTGTCCGCAGCTGTGGCTGTTCAACAGCAGCACATCGGGACATTTCTCATTCAGCCACTGAACTTATTTTGTTTGCAGAAGAGAAAAGAGTCCAGTTAATTGCAGCCCCCAGTAAATGAAAAGCTTTTACACAGAGAGGATGGCAAGATGGTGCTGTTAGACAGATTTAGGACACAGGGAAAGAAAAGCGTAGGTTTTCCGGGCATGTCTGCTTGGAATTCATCCTGGGTTTGCCCTGGATGAGTCTGTGCTGGGATGTTTCAGCATTACATGGTTAAGCCCACAAGTGGGCTGCCTGGTGCTGCCTTGGGGGCTCTGTGCCCACCTCCATCAGCGAGGACCTCTTCTCTCCCCATCCTGTCACTGCAAATCCCCCCTCCTCCCAGCTGGTCAGTCTCCTGATGGATCCTATCAGAACTTAAGAGCTTTTTATCTCCACCTTCAGTGAAATAAGTCACCAGGGCACACTTAGTAAGTTTATTAAATGGTTGAGTGGATGAGTCAGAGAAATAGAAATATTCAGATAGGAATATTCAGATGATCTAGCATTTCCGAAAATCCCTTTCTTAAGACTTCTGTGGTTTTTCTGACAATATCCAGTATTATCAAGCAGGTACATCTGTAATGATTTGTTTAATGAAAGTATTTAAAAATCCATTTTTAAAAAGTTTTTAAATGTTTATTTTATTTATTTATTTATTTATTTATTTATTTTTTTTTTTTTTAAATTTTTTTTTCAACGTTTATTTATTTTTGGGACAGAGAGAGACAGAGCATGAACGGGGGAGGGGCAGAGAGAGAGGGAGACACAGAATTGGAAACAGGCTCCAGGCTCTGAGCCATCAGCCCAGAGCCTGACGCGGGGCTCGAACTCCCGGACCGCGAGATCGTGACCTGGCTGAAGTCGGACGCTTAACCGACTGCGCCACCCAGGCGCCCCTATTTTATTTATTTTTGAGAGAGTAGAGAGCAAGCAGGGGAAGGGCAGGGGGTGGGGGGACAGAGAATCCATGCTGACAGCAGAGAGCCCTGATGTGGGGCTTGAACTCAACAACCGGGAGATCGTGACCTGAGCTGAAGTTGGACACTTAACAGACTGAGCCACCCAGGTGCAGATTAAAAATCCATTAAAAAAAAACTTGCAGTGTAGAGTAGTGGTTAAGTGCAGGTACTCCACAGTCAGACTGCCTGGGTTTAAATCCTGCCTTTTCACCACCCTCCCCCTCCACCCTGCCTCTTGTTAGCAGTGTGACCTTGGAAAATGATTTAATCTGTGCCTCAGTTTCTTCATCTGTGAAATGGGAGTAATGATAGTATGACCCTTATAGGACTTACAGGACTGTCATGAGCATCAAATGACAGATCAAGAAAAGCACACACACACACACACACACACACACACACACGCACACAACGAGGTAACACCTCGCAACTGTCAGAATGGTTAGATTAAAAAAGACAAGAAATAACAGGTGCTGACCAAGATGTGGTGCAAAGGGAAGCTTCGTGCCCTGTTGGTAGGGGTGTAAGTTGGTAAACCACTGTGGAAAGCAGTGTGGAGGTTTCTCAAAAAATTAGAAGTAGAAATGCCATATGATCCACTACTGGGTATTTACCCAAGAAAATGAAAACACTAATTTGAAAAGATACATGCACCTCTATGTTTACTGCAGCATTATTTATAATAGCCATGATATGGAAGCAGCCCGAGGGGCTGTGTGTATGTATGTATGTGTATGTATGTGTGTGTATGTATGTGTATATATATGTATATATATGTATATATATACACATACATACACACACATATATATATGTATATATATGTATATATATACACATACATACACACACATACATACACAACACACACACTCAGTAATGGAATATTACTCAGCCAAAAAAAGAATGAAATCTTACCATTTGTGACAACATGGCTGGACCAAGTGGGCATTATGCTAAGTGAAATAAGTCAGACAGAAGAAAACAAATCCCATATGATTTCACTCCTAAGTGGGATCTAAAAAACAAAAATGAACAAACAACCAGACTTTTAAATACAGAGAACAAACTGGAACTTTCCAGAAGGGAGGTGGGTGGATGGGGGACGGGTAAAATAGGTGAAGGGGATCAAGACATACAAACTTCCAGTTATAAAATAATTTAGTCATGGAGATGAAATGCACAGCACAGGGACTATGGCCAATAACATTGTAATGACGTTGTATGGTGACAGATGGTGACCACACTTATTGTGGGGAGCACCGCGTAATGTATAGACCTGTCCAGTCACCGTGTTGTGTACCTGAAACTAATATAACATTGTATGTCAATGACAATTAAAAAAGCACACACAGTGTTTGGCACGTTTTAAGTGTTCAATAGTGTTAGCTGTCACTGTTTTAAATAACAAATCCCTGTAATGTGTTCTTGTCTGTTTGCGGGTTTGGATTATTAATGTGGCAGAAATTGAGAAGGATAAGCTTAAAGTTATGTGGCATTGAGTAATAACCAGATGAAGACTTGTCAGAAGGAGAGATAAGGGACTCTGGAATTACACTTCAACGGATATTTATTTACAATACAAATTTCATAAAGCACGATCTAGTGCTTTCCATGGACCAGGCCCTATGCCACTCTCCTTTTATTTAATCTTCAGGTCAGCCCTTTGAGTTCAGCTCCACTTTAGAGGAGGAAGTTGAAGCTGAGAGAAGTCAAGGGATTTCCCAGGAGCACAAAGCTTGTAAATTGCAAAGCAGAATTCAAGTGATCCCAAGTCTGTTTCTTCCTTACAGCAAATGATGAGAACATAATGATTCAACTAAAACACATTCACACACACACACACACACACACACACACTTACACACTCACACTCACACACACACAGAGTTACCACATTTATCTCTTGCACGTAACCTTTCGGGAATGTAGACCAATGGTCAGAAATTGCAAAACTTTACATCAGGCCAGTTCCTTTTATAATTGTAGGTTGAAGCAGGATAAGAAGGTGCTCCCACCCCAGCCACCCACATCTCCCTATCTCTGGATTGTTGTTTGTTTAGTCCTCTTATCAGGCTCCTTGTTGGTGAGAGAGCCTCTCTAATGAGAGAAGAGACCCCCTTTTTGCACAGTCAGAGCCCTAATTATTAATAACCAGGTTAGCCCCAAAGGAACCAGGCAACTCTTAAAATCTTGGCTTCACGGCATTGCATCACAAGACTGGAAGTTGCTGGAAAAAACTTTTAAAAAACGTTTTCTTCCTCATGCCCTCAAACAGGGAATAGAGGTCTTCTTTCAAGACATTTGATCCCAGTAAGATTTGGGTGAGCTTGGTAGACGAGGAGTGGAAAACCATATCTTTAACGATAATCAAGGGGGTTACTTACAATATTCCCCTCTTATTTTCAGTTGGAATAACCAGGATCTGGGTGACTTTTTTTTATTAACATGTTTTATTTTTATTTTTTAAAAATTTACATCCAAATTCGTGAGCATATAGTGCAACGATTTCAGGAGTAGATTCCTTAAAGCCCCTTACCCATTTAGCCCATCCCCCCTCCCATAACCCCTCCGGAAACCCTCAGTTTGTTCTCCATATTTATGAGTCTCTTCTGTTTTGTCCCCTCCCCGTTTTTATATTATTTTTTTTTCCCTTCCCTTATGTTTATCTGTTTTGTCTCTTAAAGTCCTCATATGAGTGAAGTCATATGATTTTTGTCTTTCTCTGACTGACTAATTTCACTTAGCAAAATACCCTCCAGTTCCATCCACGTAGTTGCAAATGGCAAGATTTCATTCTTTTTGATTGTCGAGTAATACTCCATTGTATATATATATACCACATCTTCTTTATCCATTCATCCATCGATGGACATTTGGGCTCTTTCCATACTTTGGCTATTGTCAATAGTGCTGCTATAAACATGGGGGTGCATGTGTCCCTTCGAAACAGCACACCTGTATCCCTTGGATAAATGCCTAGTAGTGCAATTGCTGGGTCTTGGGGTAGTTCTATTTTTAGTTTCTTGAGGAATCTCCATACTGTTTTCCAGAGTGGCTGCACCAGCTTGCACTTCCAGGATTTGGGTGACTTTTAAGAACAAAAGTATAGGGGCGCCTGGGTGGCGCAGTCGGTTAAGTGTCCGACTTCAGCCAGGTCACCATCTCGCGGTCCAGGAGTTCGAGCCCCGCGTCAGGCTCTGGGCTGATGGCTCGGAGCCTGGAGCCTGTTTCCGATTCTGTGTCTCCCTCTCTCTCTGCCCCTCCCCCGTTCATGCTCTGTCTCTCTCTGTCCCAAAAATAAATAAAAGCGTTGAAAAAAAAATTAAAAATTCTAAAAAAAAAAAAAAAAGAACAAAAGTATATTTGCTTGGGGCTAAAGTTTTTTTTCAAAGGACAAAGGGATCAAAGGGATCAAAGGGGAGTCATGAGAAAAATGGGAGTTGGGAGTTGGTTGGAAGTCACCTGAAGATCATGTTGTGATGATGTGTTTTTACAGCCTTCTTGAGGTATAATGGGTATAATAAAGTGCATATAAGGTGTATAATTTGATAAGTTTTGACATATGTCTACACCTGTGAAACCATTACCACAACCCAGATAATGAACACATGCATCATACCCCCAAATTTCCTCATGCCCCTTTACAACTCTCCCTCTTACCCCTCTCTCTCTGTGACTCTGCAACCCTGATTCCCAAGCAGCAACTGATCTTGTCCCTATAGATTAGTTTGCATTTTGTACAATTTTATACAGATGGAACGCATACCGTATAGACTCTTTTATGGGGGGAGCCATAATGCTGGCTTTGTTTTTCCCAGAAAATTTAGAGGCTCATCCACGTTGCTGAGTATATCAACAGCTCATCCCCTTTTTACTATTGTGTAGCACTCCATTGTGCCATGAGACAGTTTGTTTACCCATTCATCTGTCGATGGACCCAGTTATTGCCTGTGATTTTAATACAGCCTTCTATGTCACTCTTGGAAGAACAGAAGGCAAAGGGGGGGAAGTCTCCAGAGCAGGGACTCGGTCAAGGTCCACACCGCATTCGGGGAGTGAGAAAAAGGCCCTGTTACTCTGGGAAACTGCCAAGACGCCTCATGGTTTGAGGTGTGGCTTGGCCTCTTTTGCTGGGATGACCATTCTTTTGACATCTCTGAATCCATAATAATTTTAGGAATTAAAGAAAAAGACGTTATGGAATTTTGTCTGCATATATTTTTCTAGATATCTCTTTGTTTCACCGATAGACTCCTTTTTGCATAGACAGAGATACCTTATATACTTGGTGTGTGCATCTCAAAGGATAAGGGAATCCATGTTTCATTCTCAGCCAGTCTGTTTCCACGTGGATTCCTAAATTCATCCCTCCTTTCTCCTCGGGGACCAAGAGCCTTCCATGACCTCCTCACTCCACCATCTCTTTGGATGTGGGATGGGGCCAAACCAATCATGTTGCAAACACGTTCCCCCCAGACATACTCCTCCCATGAAAGGCGTCACCATGCACTCAACCATGCAGGCCACCCAGCCTCTATCTTAATCTGCCCCCTTCATTTAGATACGAAGCTCTAATTGTTCCTTTATGCTGCCACCCTCCTCTTTACGCATTGCCCTGGTTCGGGGCTTTATCATTTCTCACTTGGATTATCGGTGAGAGTCTGCTGTTAGCGACTTCCTTACTCCGCCTAAAAGCTTACCCTTAAATCAGTGTATCATCCACACTGTGTTCTGTGTGATCTTTGTGCACCTTTTCTGCTTCGAAACCTGATCATATCGGGGGAACAACTTCCCATCTCTTACCTCGTCATACGTGGCCTTCAATGATGTGATCCCCTACCTTCCCCTCCAGCTTTTATGATACCATTCCATTGTGTGTTTGTGTTTTGCTCGACCAATTCTTGCTCATCCTTTAAGAACCTTCTCAATGCTTCTTCTCTGTGTTTTCACAGAGTCTTGTGCATTGTCCCGCACATGCTTTTCTCATATGGCACACCCTTTAATATGCCGAAGTATTCTGGTTATGTCAGTACGTGCCACAGGAGTGTAAGCTTTGGGAGGGCAGGGAATTCTTTTACCTGTCTTTGTGTCTCCCACACCCACCCCAGAGAGTCTAACATAATTCCTAGTATATAAGTGGCACTCAATAAATGCTTGTTGAACAAAATAATAAACATCGTATGTCCCTTTAGGACGTACATGAGCTCACGTGATCCTCATGACAGTCCACCAGGATTTTATGACAATAACCCCGTTTTACAAACAAGGACACGCAGGTTAGATGGGTAAGTCACTTCCTCATCTGATTGTTGATCCAGTATTTCCCCTCTCCCCCATATTTGTGAATGTGGAAAATGTCAATGCACCCGGACAAATATTTAGTTCAATTCAATCAACCTTTATTAAACACCTCCTAGCCATGAGCCACAGTCCTAAGTGTTGAAAGCATGGAAGAGTGAGAGAGGCCACCTGTGCCCGCTAAGTTCCAATGGCAGGTTTCTCAGCCTTGCTACTATTAACATTGCAGGCCAGATGGTTCTTTGGGGATTCCTTGGTGGGGGGAGGGCTATCCTGTGCATTGTGGGATGTTTAGCGTCATCTCTGGCCTCTATCCCTAGGGGTCAGCAGCAGCCCTCTTCCTCCCCCATACCCAATTGTGACAACCAAATGTATCTCCAGACATTGCCAACTGTCCCCTGGGGTGGTGGTGTGACAAAATTGCCCCTAGCTGAGAACCACTGTTGTAGAGCAAGACATAGCAATGGGGTTCGAGAATGGAAGAGCAAGCTTTTCCAGGTTCCAGCTGTTCCAGTTGGGGTGGGGGGGCTGGAACATTCCAGGCACGACAGATGTGCCAATGCAGTTCTGTGTGGGCTAAGAGAGTCAGGGGAGCAGAGCCTGGAGGGAGAGATCATGAATGTGGAGCCCAGGAGTTAAGCATGGGGGGCAGGTATTGCTGGTGGGGTCCTAGGGAACCTACCAGGATAACCCCCGCTGGCTGTGGGATGGGAGAGGTGGAAACATTCGTGTAGATGTTGGAAATGTAGATCTCAGCTGACTTACTGAACTGAATTCCAAAGAGGGAAGCTCTGCCTTGGGGAGAGGCTGGGCTGTAAATCCTAGAGGGGAGGACTTTAATGCCACTTAGAAATCAGGCCTGAAACACCCGTAATGTTTGTCAGTCCACATTTTAGTGTTCTTAAGTAAGTGTGCAGGGTGTGGGGGATGAAATATGGCAGGTATTTGATTTAAAAAGCCTGCACAGATTTAATGTCCTGATAAAATGTATTAAATCTTTTAAGGTTTTAATGAATCTAGTATGTGTTTCATAAATCAAGAACTCTGCTAAGCCGTCTCCTGGTTTAATAAGAGTAAACTAGGAAATTGCTCTGAGCAGAAGCAAAATACATTTATATCACATTGAAAAGTAATAGAGTTTTAAGCTGAGGGGGTCTTTCTGGGCCTTTTAAGCTGTTTGCTTATTACATTGCTCCTACTCCTTCAAATATTAAACCCCAGGCAAACACGTGCTTAACCGTATCAAGATGTGAACTAGCACAGAGGTAAAGATTATTTGTAAGAGAGCAGAAAACAAAGCCAGTATATTTCCTTACCCTGAGACCTCGGACCAAGTTGATTTCTTCTCTGAAACCTGGCTTTGTGTATCTAGGTTTGAGGCGGTTGGTTAAAAATCATTATTAACTGTTATTAAACCCTTCTTCCTAAATTCCCTCACCCCTCCATCCTGGCCTCCTCCACACATATGCTGGATTGAAGTGGTAAGTGTGTAAAATTCTTGCATTTTACAGCTGACTGTGGAGTGGCTTGTGAAGGCTGCTGGTCAGACGGTCCAGAGCAAGCATGCAGAAACGTCTTCCCCCTTGTCTTAAACCCAAGGGCTGTAATGTTTGCTTTTGTTCCTTTCCCTTCCCTCCACGCAGTCCCACCGCTCAGCTCTAGCAGGGCTGGGGAGGAGGCGCTTAGGGGTATGGGTATAATAGATGGATCTCTGTGAGCAGGCTGGAGATCGGAACCCCGTTACTCTGCTTCCTTTGTGGATGGGGCAGGTTCTGGGTGAGATGGGTGGTTCAGGGCACTGTGGGGCGGGGGGAGGTAGTGATGGAGGAACAAAGTTGGGGTGGGGGGGCTGGAACATTCCTGTGCACAAAAGCTGGCAGGGCTTGTGAGCTCTGCAGGGGAGGGAGCCGGCCCCATAAAGCTCAGCGTGGAGAAGCCTGTCCAACCTCATTAGCTGTCACGGGCAACAATACTGATCTGGCAATAAAGGCGATTCCAAACCTGTTGGTCATTAATCACTCGCCTGACAGTTGCGAATGGAAGTGGAAAAACCTCATCCCCCTCTACCCTTCCCCTCCTCCTCTGGCCCAGCTCCGGGGTTTCGAGTTACCTCTCTGTATATATGGGGTTCGCTGCTGGGGCGGGTTTCTTCCCCCTTTGGCTTTTCAAGGGAACCTTTTCAGTGTGGAGAGGCCACAGGTTGGCCAGAGCCTGGCAGGCCATGGCTCTACACAGAGATGGAAGACTGAGGAGGAGAAAGGAGGTGGCCTCAGAGGTCAGCCCTGGGCTGTGACCCCTGTGGGATCCAGGGCTGGGCCTTGGCAAGACTGTGGAGTTGGGGAAGCTTGTCATCAGCTCTCCAGCTCCAGCCTCGTCTTTCTACACCCTCCACCTTGTTCCCTGGCACTCTCCTCCCTCCCTCCTTCAGCCACTAAGTGCCAACATATTTCCCTGTGCATGTTCCTTTACCCTCCCTTTCCTGCCCGCCCCCCCCCCCCCCCTTCCCGAATAAGCAGATCTAGCACTCAGGACAAGTTTGCATCTAAGACCTTTACATCCTACCTGAATGTAAGCGCGCGTCCTTTTCCGGAGGCACGGGTATTGTTAGCTTCATCCCTAACAGTGGCAGGTGGTGAATAGTGACTTCCAGTGACTGTGCTACTTTTTAAAAAAAATTTTTAATTGTTTAAGTTTTATTTATTTTGAGAGAGAGAGAGAGAGAGAGAGAGAGGGAGAGAGAGAGAGGGAGAGAATCCCAAGCAGGATCCACGCTGTCAGCACAGAGCCTGACTCGGGGCTGGAGCTCACTCATGAACGGTGAGATCATGACCTGAACTGAAATCAAGAGTCGGAGGCTCAATCCACTGAGCCACGCAGGCGCCCCTGTGCTGTTTTGTGGGTGGGGACTGGGGTCCGGGACTGGGGTGGGACGGCAGGCCCAGGCTGCACTGGCGCCCCTGCAGGCAGCTCCCGGGAAGTGCACCTCGGTTGCTGGTCTGCGTTTTGTAGGTCAAGGGAATGAAAAGAGGAGAAAAAGCGGTGTGCCAGAGAGCATCTACAGACCAGAACGGGCGAGGACTCACAGAGCCGCCAAGTTCCTGGCATGCTCTTCAATGCCCTTGAGCCGGGCTGCCTTGTAGAGTGAGGAGGTGTAACTTCTGCTCGATTTCAGAGGATGTGGGGGCAAGAGGGGTGTGAAGAATTAGGCAAGAATTTCTGAACCGGCAGCCTGAATATAATTGGCGTGCTTCTTGGCTCTTTGGATGGGCAGGCACGAGAGAGTAAACTGAATTCTAACAACCTGGGAAGGGAGACACTGCAGTATAAATTTCTCAGTGATCGAAAATAAGTCTCTAGCTTCCCCAAGCTTTTCTGATTCCCGTGGGTACCCACGGACCCTGGCTGGGCCCACATATGTCACTGCTGCCTATTCTCTGCCGGGCACGGGGCAGGATCATCTGGCCACAGCGCTGATCCATCCGGACTACTCTGACAAAGACAAATTCCCATGACAAATTAATAGAAACAAAATAGAGAGCGAGAGAGAAAAAAAAGGACAGGCACAAGAGGGTTTTTTTGGGTCTGTTTTCCAGTTTCCTTGACACCTTTTTTACTTTTACTCATTCCCCGCCCACCCCCCCGCCGCCGCCCCAATAGTGTGGTTGTTCTTAACTCTTGCTCCAGAATAGAATCACTTGAGGACATCTGCAAAATAGTGATGCCTCGGCCACATTCCCTGACACTCTGATGAAACTGTCTGGGATCAAGCCTCCACCTGGAGATCTTGGTTAAAAGCCCTCTTGGTGATTCAGATCTCAGCCAGGCTGAGAACTACTGGCGTAATATCTTGAAGCTCATCATGTCAATTCACGCCACTCTATCGTTGCTTCTGAGGTTTCCCGTGCCTGCAATACCTTCCCCTTTTCTCTCTGACTGTTGACCAACCAATGGGAGCCACTTGGGTCAGGAGCCACTACCGGACAGGGCTGGAGTTGTTCAGAGAAGCAGCCAAAGACGTCCTTAGTAATACCCATCTACACAGAGCATTTCTATTTAAAGACTACATCGTCTGATACAAAAGATGTGTGCCACGGGAGCTCAGAGGACAGAGATTTCAGGGAGGGCTAGAATAATCAAGGAAGATGGTATGGAGGAGGGGGACTGGGGCTAAGCATTGATGGGCGGGTAGGGTATAGGTAAGGGGGCAGCAAGGGTAGAGGACTTTAGGCAGAGTATTCCCAAGGCTGAAATGATCCAGGCAGGTGCTGGGGACAAGGACAAGGTTTGCTTGACCAGATGGAAGCCTCAGCCTCCTTGCACCTGCACCGACCACTGCTCCTGCAGCCCGACTGAATCCCATGTGCACTGTTCAGCTGCTTTCATGTGCGTGCCTCTCATTCTCTCCATCATATCTGTCAGCAACTGGTAGGCAGGGACTACACTTCATATAAGTTGGGACCTGTCATTCAATTCAGTTGAAATCAGTTCAAGTCAACTCAACTCAATTCAATTCGCTATGTATGTAGTGAGTACCAGCTAAGTGCCAGTTCTAAGCTTTTGGGATTCAACTAAATAGGCAAAGACATTGGGCCTTCCTGGGCCTGGATTCTAGCAGGGGGATACAAACAACAATAAATATAATAAATAATACGTAGGTAAATTACATACTTTAGTGAAAGGTGATATGTACCACAGAAAAGAGAAACAGAGGAGTAGGATAAGGGGATCCTGTGTGTAGCCGAGTCTTCATCTGTGTCTATGTGGTAGAGTTATCACCTGGAAGGTATTGAATAGAAGGTTAGGGGCGCCTGGGTGGTTCAGTTGGTTAAGCGTCCGACTTCGGCTCAGGTCATGATCTCACGGCTTGTGAGTTTGAGCCCCGAGTCGGGCTCTGTGCCGACAGCTCAGACCCTGGAGCCTGCTTCAGATTCTGTGTCTTTCTTTCTCTCTCTGCCCCTCCCCCGCTCACACTCTGTCTCTCTCTGTCTCTCAAAAATAGATAAACGTTAAAAATTTTTTTTTAGAAAAAATAGAAGGTTAGACTAGGTCTCCAGGAGAAAGTGAGAGTTGATCAAAGGCTTGAAGGAAATGAAGGAGTTGGCCACGTGGATCTGTGGGAGAGAAGCTTTCCAGAGAGAGGGGACAGCTAGGGCAAAGCCCCTAAGTGGAATCCTGCCTGACAGGCATGAGGGATGGCGGGGAGGTCACCTGACTGGAGCCCACAGTGGTGGGAGAGGAGCCGGGAGGGAATGGGAGCTGGCTCACGTGAGGTTTCAGAAGCCACCCTATGGACTTTGGCCTCCACTCTAGATGAGACAGAAGCCTTTGCAGGGTTTCAAGCGGATGAGTGGCATGATCTGACTCCTGGGTGCTGTGTTGAGGGTAGAGGATGGGGGTTGGGGTGGGCTGTAGGGCAATGATAGAAGCCACAGGAAGTCTACCGCGGGATTGATTGTTACCCACACAGTCAAACGCACACAACTTGGTCAAAGACCTTCAAAGTATTCACAGGCAAAGGCTGCACAGTATTCCTGTATGCTCATTAAGAGCTTTTTTTTTTTTTTTTTTGTAAGTGGCTCCTGGGTGGCCTATTCGGTTAAGTGTCCAACTCTTGGTTTTGGCTCAGGTCATGATCTCGTGGTTGGTGGGTTCAAACCCTGCATCGGGCTCTATACTGTTAGCTGCTTTGGATTCTCTCTCTCTCTCTCTCTCTCTCTCTCTCTCTCCCTCTCTCTCTGACCGTCCCCCGCTCATACTCTCTCTCTCTCTCAAAATAAATAGGCTTCAAAAAAATTTTTTTTGAGGAAGCTTTTTTTTTTTTTTTTTTTTTTTTTTTAGAAGATGCACATTATTTAGATTTTTGACCTGACTGCATAAGCCTGACCATCCAGCTTATTCACCAGGCTTGGCTTCAAAAGACATTTCTCTCACCTAATCAACACATTAAGATTTGTCATTGTCAGTAAAAAATGCAACAGGGTTTGGAGATGGTTTTCAAAGAATGCCAAATTGGTTAGAGCAAGATAAGGTATTAGAATGAGTATATATCCTTTCCAAAGTAACTGTTTTGAATGGGACGGTATATATTCTGCTAATTCCTGCTACGTTTGTTGCAAACGTTCTCTGACTTGATAGTGTTTCTTCTGTATTTCCCCTACTACTGGGCGGGGGCTTGGCACTCAGAGCACAGTATACTTAGTAAGAATGGAATTAAGCCGCTGGCATGCTGGTTTGTGCTAATTTGCAAGGCGTTATTAAAAATTCCGCTTGAATTTCCAAATCCAACTAATTTTAAGGGGCAAACTACCTTTTTCCCTCAAGAGAAATGAGACATGCCTATTTCAAGGTCCTTTACCTTCCCCTCCTAAAAAGCGAAGGTGACCACTTTTCTGTTATTTTCTTACAAGTCCACTTAAGTGAAGGAGCGGCCTGGAGGGTAATCAGTCTGTCACCCAGTAAGCAATGCTGGTGAGTGGCCTCTGTGAGCATTAGTCACTGAGAGAGCATACAGAAGAAATCGAATCCGCCAGCTCTGCCCTCACGTTGCCCCCAGTCTGTGGAGAAAAACAGGAACCACGAGAACAATGGGACGCTTGCAGGGACATGCCGGTTGGCGATTGGAGGAAAGGAGACTCTTTATTACGCTGTTTGGGGATCATTTTAAACTTTTCAGTCTATCATAGTATCTATTATCTCATTTCATTGGGCCCTCATAATAACTCTCTGAAATAAAACCATGGACTGTTACAGTCAAAAGGGGCCTTAGGATCATCCCTTTTTATCCGATCTCTTCGATCCCTTCACTCTACTGGGAGGAAACTGAGGCACAGATGTGTGAAGTGCTTTGCCCCGGGTGGGGGCCCAGAGGGGCCAGAAGTGAGACCCAGTTCTCCTGGCTCCCCTAGGCTCCCCTCGCTCCTACACTGTCAGTGTGGGGTCGAGTTACAGGGTGGAAGGTCATGGGAGCATTTAATGAAGCTGGGGGAACAGCCTAATTTGACGAGGGGGAAGAAAAAGCAGCTAGTGGGAAAAGCCCCTAACGGTTTGTTGCTGAAAAGAGGAGAGGCCTCGGCAGGGAAGATTTGGTGGCTCCTGGACAGGGTTTGGAAGGTCGGGTCACAGGAGGGGCACCCTTAGGCACAGAGTCACAAGAGGAAACATTAGCTTTTAGTGATTATTTTCTGAGGTGTTGCAGCCGTGGTTCAGAGGGCCACAGGGCAAGGGCACGGAGGGCCACAGGGCAGATGCTGTAGTCCTGGTCTCCTTCCAGGCTGAGGAGGCCCCAGGGGACATTGCTAGGTGTTGCAGTACTGTCAGTGGGTGAATGTCAGGGGACTTCCGGACATATCGGGTTCTGGGGCCAGGGCTGCTTCTGTGTGTGGCTTCCTGCCCAGGGCATTTAGAGCTTTGCTCATCAAACTTCAACATGCATGCAACTCCCTGGGGTGTTGTCCTAATGCAGACTGAGAGCCATAGGTCAGGCCTGGGGCCTGAGATTCTGCATTTCTAACAGGCTCCAAGGCCATGGTGATGTTGCTGATTTTAGGGTCACACTTCGAGGAATAAGGCTTTGAAGGGGAATTAATGAGAATTCAAATTTCCAAAGCCCTCACCTGGATGGTGGCCTTGCCACCTCTTTCTGCCTGAGGACTTCCATCTTTCAAACATCGTAGGTATGTTTCCTGCCTTTTCTAGACATTTCCAGCCCCGGACTCCGCCTGACCCTGAACCGACCTCTCCTTTGCATGCTGTCGGCACTGACCCCCTCTGCCGCTCCTTTGGCCCTTAGCGTCCACTGTCCGGGCTGTTCTTATGTTTGTTATTTCCCCAGCTAGCGTGCTGGCTACCTGCGTTCCACCTACTTCCCTCCGTCCAAGCCACAGCATCGTGACTGTAGCCAGGATTCCATGAGTGCAGACGCCTTGCATTAGATCCGCCCTTTTGGAGCCAACATCTCCTTTTCCACACCCGTTGTCACCTTGCTCAGCTGGCCTACAGAATCCTTGCTGGGCCAGTCCCTCTGTCCCCATTGCCGGGGACTCTTTTTCCAGAACAATAAGATGGATTCCGTTCCTCTCCTAAGAGAGTGTTGAGTTCCGGAATGGGGGTAACAGTTCTCTCTTGGCAGGGGAGGAGCCGCCCAGGCAGGCGGGCCAAGCGGCCATTGATCTGAGTCCAGTGAAAAAGTGGCTTCTCGGGAGCCCTGGATCCAGGCCCACTTCTAGACAACTTCTTCTTTCAACTCTCTTTCATGTGTTCTAACTTCACAAACATGCCAGTTCCCAGCTGCCCCTGAGAGACAGCGGTGATGGTGGTGGGTGGTGTGGGGGGACCGCAGCAGGAGTCAGATGCGTTGGCGGGGTGGGGGAGGGTGTGGTGGCCTGTTCCACCATATCAGAGACTTTTCTGCTGGGGGCTGCGGTTGCATTTCAGGTCTGCGGAGACAGTCGTGTGGACTCGCTCCACCTGACTTGGGCGATCGCACCGCTACACGTATTAAAATAGAGATGTCCTTGTAGGGCAGATTCACCCACCAACATCTCATCCCTTTCTTCTGCCCTTTATACCTCCCTCCCCCCACCCCCCTCACACACACACACACACACACACACACACAAATACTTAACCAATTAAATCTGTTGAGCGCTATTTGCAGATGATGGTGTGGAATTGTGCTGGACTTGTGTCCGGCCTCATTAAATGTCAGCATTAACAATACGGCACTTGGCAATCAAGGCTGCTCTGTGGCTGTTAGTCATTAATCACCATCTGACAGTCCTGAATTGGAAACGAGGAGCCTGTTCACATGTGCTCTGTGTACCTAGTTACCCTCTTGGTAATCGGTCTCGAAAAAGTTTTCTTTGACTCCCTGCCTGCGAGGACCTCTGTCCTGGCAAGGGGGCACGGGGTCATTAGGCTCTGCTCCCCTCTCCTCCTCCTCCTCCTCCTCACTGGGAAAAGAGGTTGAGGTCCTAAAGAAACAGGGGGGAGAGGAGCATATTGTTTTTGGCCTACTCTTTCCGTCTTAGGCCTGTTTTATGTAGCCTTGTTTTTATATTCTGGCCCAGTGGCCGGAAAAATTCTCTTTCTCCCGGAAGAAATCCCGAAAGACAGCAGGGAGGTCGGTTCTGTTCCAAAAGCCGGTGGGGTAAGTGTGCAAATGCGTCCTTTCCAGGCTGCTCAGCTGTGGACCTCTGTCTGCTAGATGGGGGTGCTTGGCTAATTTCAGGGATTGCTTCCCGCGACGTGGGTCTGAACTTCCACAGGTCTGCTGGATCCCTTTGCAGAATTGAGAGCAAGGACCAGCTTCCCCTTGGGACCCATCCCCAGACCTTCCTACAGCCGTATTAATTTATTTGTTGATTCAAGGAATACCTGTTGAGGGCCTGTTGCGTGCCAGGCACGGACTGGACACTGTGGGTACAGCAGTGAGCACGGGGTGGGTCAGCACTGAGACAGGGAAGGGAAGTCCTTCTGGCAGCATTCTGGCTGCCGGGTGCTCCCCAGGGACACCAACCCTGGAGCTGCCATTCGTGGGGAAGTGTTCATGTTGCGGAGCTTTTCGGACCTGGCTCCTTCCCACCTCTCTATCTTCTGACGTCTCATTCCCGGGAGCCCTGCTCTCTGTCTACTTAGGTGTGGGCTGCTCCCAAACAGGTTTGGTGAACACTGATGTATTAAGGGGGGGGTGTCTTCTCTCTTTGCCCCATTCATAGAACATTGTTATGATTTTTTCCCCCCAGGACTTTGCTCCTTAACTCCAAGAAATGAGTTGAGTGGGAGAATGCCAGCCACCATGGCAACTTGGGAGAGGAAGGAGGGTCTCCTCTGCCTGCCTCTAGGGTTTGCCGCCCTACCCCAAATCCTGTGTCCTCAGGAGCACCTCTCCTGTTCTGGGCATGGGGAGACAGAGGAGAGAAGGGAAGACTTCTGGAACAAGTGGCCAGTGGGCCACTGGTAAAGGACGTGCATCTTTTCTCTCTTGCCTGATTGCCTTTTTTGTCTCTCTTCTTCCTTCTTTGAGTTTTACCTCCCGGGGGGTCTCTTCTCTCATCAAAGTAGTGACTTCAGTTTAAAGATGTTGACAAATGCTTAAGCTCTTTAGCTCTTTTCAGATTAAATGGAATTTGGCAAGCATTTATGGATGGCCTGTCTCATGCCTGGCACTGTCCTAGGCACACAGGGGGCATGAGTATGCATAAGAGATCCTTCTTGCCTTTAAGGTACTCATGGGCCAGTGAGGGGTGGTGAGGGGTCCTCACATAGACAAAGACTATCAGAGAGATAACATAAAGGGCTCAGAGGATTCAGAGCAACCGGTTGGGGTGAAAACGAGATCAGTGAATTTGTGAGAGGGGGTAGGCTTTTGAGGAGGAAGGAGCAACTGGATGCAAGAGCTGGGTGTCTAGGAAACAGTGAGCCGTCATGCTTGGCTCCTGTGACGTTTCCGGCAGGGACGGGTGGAAAGGTGTCAGGGCCATTCCGCGGAGGACTTGATTTTTAGGTTAAAGGTTTGGCCTCGATTAGAGAGGGGCCGCTCAGGGGGAGAGCCAAGGAAGGCCTATGGGTTTCCAAGAGTAAGTAACACACTCTCCAGTATTTCATTAAAATATTATCTTTCTGGAAGAGAGAAAGCTGAGTCACCCTCAAGCTTCCCTCTTGGGCAAGAATCTTGTAATTATGTATTAATTTGTGTCATCGTTCATTTAATTTCTGTCTCCATCAGCCGTTGCCCACATCACAGCTCCAGGAGCTGGCGAAGCTCAAAGCTCGGCCTGAGAGCATCCCTGAAACCCTCCTGAGAGGTCCTGTCAGCCCCAGACCAGTCTCCAGTTCCCCCTCTTGCTTGCCGAGGTAACCACCTTAGTGGTGCCCTGGACTGTGGGGTGACTGGGTGGTCAGTGCTTTCCCTCCACACCCCCTCGCCGCCCTTCTCCTCCCAGCTCCTCCCCATTCCTGGTTTCTCCAGGGCTCTGGCTGAGTTACTGAGCTTTTGTCCTTCCAGGGAGGCACAGCTGCAAGGGAAAAGGATCTCCATGACAGGAGAATTTGGCTGATGCCCGGGCATGAATTTCCCCAGCCTGAGACACTCTTCCTTCTTTATCTGGCTGGCCGTGCTCAGCCTTCTGGTCTCAGCTTCACGGTCATGGTCCCAAAGAGGCTCTCTCTGACCTTAGTTCTAAACGAGCGTTCCTTGTTACACCCTCTCTGTATGCGCGGTAGAACACTCTCCTTTTCCTTCATTGCGACCACCACGATGTATAATCCTACATTGAATTGTTTAATTTTGTTCTCCTTGTTAGTCTATAAGCTTCAGGAAGGCAGGGGCTGTGTGTCTTTTCGCTCACTATTTTACTCCGAGAGTTGAGCCCAATTCCTGGCGTGTAACAGATGCTTAGTAGATGGTACTGAAGGATCCTACAGATGGTGCTAGGTCCATCTAGGGGCTGGATGATCTCAGAGCTCACTGGGCATCTACCCAGTGGCCTGGGGTGGGTAAACTATAGTGTTTTTTCCTTTTTCTTTTTCTGTTTCAGAAGGAAAGGGGGAGAAGAAAATATAGAGTGAAGAGAGTACGTATGGCTTGGCATTCTTGGAAACCCTCTCTCATGGACTGGCTTAGCCTACTCCACAGGAGATCATGGGTGGGTTGGGGTTAGGACCCTGCTTCTCCTCTGATAGAGTCCCCAGACCTTGGAGCCTGGCTTGAAAACAACAACAACAACAAAACCCCCTATGGATGTTCCATAGGAAAAAACCATGTTCCATGTTCCAAAAAGAAACAGCACTTTTCTGACCCCAACTACCTTTCACTGGCCTGTTCCTGAAGGATTCTGAGCTTGGAAAGCCCAAAGAAGTTTCAGGCAACATTTTTTTTTCACCTGAAGCATGCGTAAGCTGTAATCTGCTAGGAAAAATAGGACAGCAGGAGAGGAAGGCAAGAGGACAGAGGTTAAAGCAGGGCTGGTTTGGGGCAAGCAGTGGAGGAGAAAAGTTAGTATTGTGGTGGGTGGGAGAACCTCCTTCTTTCCTTCTTTCCCCTCCTTCAAGGTGCTCTCTCCACTGAGCGAGCTTGAGGGTGTGAGAGCAGAAGGAGGCAGAGATGAGGACAAGGCCCCCAAAGCATGCGGGAGAGGGGAGACTCGTCCCTCTAATGGTGGTTCTCAAGCAGGGCTGGACCACCCCAGGGCTGTTTGGAGGTGTAGGGGATAGTTTTGGTTGTCTCCATGACTGGGGGGTGGGGGGATGCCAAAAACCAGTCATGTCTTGAGACCAAGGATGCTAGACCTTCTTCCCTGCACCGGAGGGTCCTGCCCAATAAAGAACTCTCTTGGTTAAAATAATTGTGAGAAACAGTGAGATGAGGAAAAACAAGGACTTGAAGGCTTTATCTCTCTGGGGCATTAGACACCCTGTGGGTCCTGTCCCCAGAGTTGCTGAAGTCCATGGAGAAAAAGTGGAGAGGCCTACCCTGCCCACTGGAGCATGTGACGTGGCACTCAGGGGTCACTGTCCTGTTTGGTCCCCTCTCAGCACTCCCTCCATGCCCCTCAAAAACCTGCAAAGCTGTCCAGCGGGCCCTGTTAGCTCAAGCCGGGCCTCCCTCAGCTGCGACAGCTAACTTTTTCCATATGCCGGGGCTGCTCCTGCATCAGACGAGGGAGGATGGGGAGAGATACGCGGTCAGAGTGGTTGCAGGTGGAGGCGAGGGGCGGCCTGCAGGAATGTCCAAGGGTTGGTGGGAGAGGTTTTTTTGGGGGGTGTCGCCTTGTGGGGGGAAGTGCTGGGGGAAGTCAACGGCAACACGTTCTAGCCTGTTGGGGGGACGGCCGTTGGCACCAGGAGAAATCCATCCAGCGGAGCCAACCCTCATTAATCATCCGGGCGGCTGAACTGCCAGCTCCTTTCAAGATCTTTCAAGAAGGGTTTTCACCCAAAATAGAGTTGAAAATGTGCTGGGCCCTACTCAGAATCTCATCAGTCTGGGCATTATGGGAAGTGTCAGGCCGGCTGTGACAGACAAGGCCCACTCTGTTCAAGGGGTCCTGACTCCCACGGCCTGTCATATCAAGCGCCTGATCAAATTTGACAGCTTCATTTGTACCTACAGAATAGATAAAAGGGGCTGTTCATTGAAACAAATGGAGGGGAAGGGGTGGGGGAGGGAAGGGAGGTGAGAGGGAGTGTGTGTGTGTGTGTGTGTGTGTATGTGTATTGGGGGGAGGAATGACATTGGGGGTAGGACAGGGGAGGGTGATGTTGGGAGCAGGGGTGCAAAGGAGGATGCTCTCCATGAGCATTTGGGCCAACACCCCCAGAAGAGGGAATAGGGGTCAGGGAAGACAGGTGAGTATCAGGAAGGGGATGGACGTGAAGGTCCCACCTATCACCGTCACCATCAAGAGGCTCCTGAGACCCTCTCTGTGCTCTGGGTCCTGACACTGTATAACTGGAGCCAGGTAGGTGGGCCCTGGGGGTGAGAGAGCCCAGGATGGGTGGCCGTGACTGGGAGAGCAAGGCCAGCGCAGGTGATGCATGTTTCAATTCCAAGCCTTGAGCTGAATTTTGCAAAGAGCCTTCCTTCCCTCGGAAGCAACCCCTTCACTGTGCTGTGTCCACAGTGAGGCTGTCGTCCTCCTTTGACTGCTTGCCCACATTTGTGCTGGTGGCCCCAAAGCCCTGGCTCCCTTAAGTTACTCTTGCCTTCATGCTCCCTGCAGGTGGAAGCTGGTTGGTGTGCACCGGAGGGACATCCTCCAACACACTCTGGCTTTGGGCTTTGCTCAGGCTGTCCCACTGGCCTCAAAGACCTCTCTCCTCCTTCCCGTGGGGGACTGGGTGAACGAATGCATCCCTCCAACTCCCAGGGTGCTCTGAACGCCTGGCACTTTTTAGGAGTCCCCTTCATGTGTTAATGTCATACTTTATCTCACATTGTTAGTAGGTGTTTATATGGTCTTCCCTAAGAGATTTTAAACAGTTTGATGTGAGGGGCCATGTCTTATGCATCTTCTCTTCTTTGACAGCATTTAGCACAGGTAGCAGGTTCTCAGGAAACATTCCCACAAGTACGCGTACACTGCAAAGTTCAGCTGTGACCAGCAGGGGGTGAGCTGGGGATCAGGGGATTTAAAGTTCTTTTCTGACCCAGTCTTTTTTTTTTTTTTTTAAATTTTTTTTTTTCAACGTTTATTTATTTTTGGGACAGAGAGAGACAGAGCATGAACGGGGGAGGGGCAGAGAGAGAGGGAGACACAGAATTGGAAACAGGCTCCAGGCTCTGAGCCATCAGCCCAGAGCCTGACGCGGGGCTCGAACTCCCGGACCGCGAGATCGTGACCTGGCTGAAGTCGGACGCCTAACCGACTGCGCCACCCAGGCGCCCCATGACCCAGTCTTTAGAGGAGAGGGTCTGAGGTTGACAAGGCTCCGCCTATCCTGCCCCCACCCATTTAGAGCCATTGGGAGATTTAGAGAAAGGCCCTCTTGGACACGGATGCGGCCCAGGCTAGGTGTCCTGGGGCCGCCACGGAGACCCCACGCGCTCCGCTTGGCCAGATGCTCTCATGCAAGGCAACAGCCTCACCACAGTACGTGGTGGCTCCTGTGGCAGGAGTATAGGTTTTTGGAATCAGAGAGACTTGACAGGGATCTTGCTTCTACTGTTTACTGGCTTTGTGTCCCTGGGCAAAAAGTGTTCAATAATAGACTCACTGCAGAGACTTGCTACCAGGATGAAACTTGTATGGAAAGTGCTTAGCACGGTGCCTGGCACACAGCAAGCGCTCCGTAAATGTTAGAGAAGGAAAAGAAGCCACGTCTGATCCCTGTTGCCCAGACCTTTCTCGTCTCAAATGAGAGTACATACTGTTGATGGCACTTGTTTGTCAGTGACCATTGATCACTATCACTTTCGGTCCATCCTGAACCTTTTTGTAAGTTTCATGGATGAAAGCATTCCTAGAATCCAATACATGGGAGGTCTCCACCCTTCTTGTAAGGAGGGCTTGTTAATACACTGCCTCGATGATCTGAGAGGAGGTTCTTTGCAAGCCACCTGGTGGAGATCTCGGGACTACAAGGTATGCAGAAAGTCACAAATCTCTTTGAACTTCAGGGTCTCATAGCTCTGAGATGTCCGCCCTAACTGCGAGGCCAGGCTTGTCTGGCTAGAGCATTCCATCCCCAGAGGCACCTGTTTCCTGTGATTTCAAGTGTAAACTTTCTCCAGGTAAACAGGGCTCAGTGGGTTTGGAAGGAGTTTCTGTTTGTTGAGGCCCGAGGAAGCAGGGTGGAGGTGAGCTGGACGGAGGGAGAGGAGAGTTCCGCCTCACTTACTGTGGCCATGGACAGTCACGCATGCCTTCATCACACCGAAAACTCAGTTTCCCCCTGTGTAAAACGAGCATGGGGAGGGCGGGGTGGAAGCTGGTCAGAGTGCCCAGACAGCACCCTCTCCAATTCTCCTCTCCTTGCCGGGAGGGTCAGTGTCCTGCCCTTGGCAGTTAGGAGAGGCTGGGTGATCAGTTCTAGCCAGAGGAGTATGAACAGATGAACAGAAGTGACATATGTCATTTTGGCCTGAAATGTTGTTTGTACAAGATTCTTCAGTTCTTCCCCCGCTGACCACCAAGGATGTTCCTGTTAGTCAGTGGGCCTGGTAAATTATGTGCAACACTGTGATGCTTTCTGATGATGGGTCACCTTGGTTAGACTGAGTGACAGTTCCCGGTTAGCTAACCAATGAATGAATCTAGGTGCTTCTGTGAAGGAATTTTGCAGGTAGAATTCAAGTTCTTAATCAGTTGACTTTAAGTAGATCAAAAGGGAGGTTGTCTGGGGTGGGCCTGACCTAACCAGGCAAGCCCTTTGAAAGAGGGCTCAGGCCTTCCCTGAATTTAGAGACTCCAAAGGGCTCATGCCAGTAGTTCCAGCCTTGGATCTTCCCTGCCTGCATGTCCTACAGACTTGCTTAGCTAGCCACCACAATCGCATAAGCTGATGCTTTGCAATAAACGCCTTACTATATTACTGGTTCTGCTTCTCTGTTCAAACCCTGACAGATACAGAGATCTTTGTCAATGATGGAGATGTAGTATAAAAGAGAAATAAGCCTTTGTTGTTAAGCCCCTGAGACGGTGGGGCTCGTTTGTGACCACAGCATACTCTGGCCTGTACTGACCATCGCAACACGAATAGAACTGTTGGTCCATCATATATTTCAGCTCGCACGTCTGCCTCCTACTGGACTGGAAGCTCCCTGAGGCAAGGTCCGTGTCTCTCCCGTCTTTCTAGTCCTAGAGAAGACCGTGGAACCTAGTATGTAGTGGGCACTTTGTTAATGTTTACCGAGTTGCAAACCCACTGCACCAAGCAGCATCTTGGCTCTTGGAAGGGAGGGGCAGGACTGAGGTAGTCACCCCATTTCCTTATGGGCTGGCTACAAACCTGTGTGCAACCCACACTACACACATGTACACGCTCGTATGTTCACACACCCAGGAGAGCAAACGGGACGCAGGGAATGTGCCCTGACAGGTTCCAAATTACTGTTTCCACTCTAAAATCTGGCTCTGATTTAAACTCCAGAAGGATCACTTGATTTTATGTTCCAAAGAGCTGTGGAGATACCCGCTGCCCACTCAGAGCAAAGGTCCCCCCAACTCCTCCATGGTTTGATTTTTATCTGCTTTTCACTTCTTCTCTTGCCAGTTCCATTTTCCAAAAGCAATTGGCGGTAGGTTATGAAACATGATTCTTTCTGTAGACCTTGATTTAACCTCACGGGATTCTCAACGTTATTTTCAACCATCATTTCTGACCCACTTAAGTACCCAATCAGTCTTTGAAATACCCGCATCAAAACTAAACTACACTCAGGATCTCGTCAAATTAAAAAAAATATTTTAATAATTCATTTTGTTGAAATGGAAAAGAGAGTCCCTTCTCTGGGTGAAAATTCCACATTACAGTATTTTTCTTCTGTATGCTCCCCTGCTCCCCGCCCCCCCCCCCCCGCCATTATTGAGGTAAAGTCATGACATTTCTTCTTCTGGACCTTTCACACTCACTGTCTTGATAGGAACTTTAGAACTGTACTTGACTGGGGATGAGTGATGGAGCATTCTAACCAGCTCTGACCTCCATAATGCTTTACTCTAAACATTTTATAAACTCATAGAATATTCCAGTTAGAAAGGGCTTCAAGATTAGAGGGCCCAATAGCTTCATTTCAGAAATAGAAAAATAGACTCAGAGATTAAGTGACTTGTTCAAAGTCACACAGCAATTAAGTTTCAGAACTAGAAGAAAATCCCAGTTTTCTGGCTCCCATTTCTATACTCTTTCTCCCCAATATGCAATGACTAGACATCCTGGACTTTCCAGGACAGTCTTAAAGTACACTTTAAGTGTACTTATACTTTTATCTCCGTTTTGAAGTTTATAAAATACAGTCGCTTCATTTCTCTCAGCCAGTAGGTTCAACTTCTTTTCTCTTAAGAGAGAGTTTTCCCCGTTCATCTGTGATCCAAATCCACTGACAGCTTTTCCTGTTTTAGTAAGTGCTAATAGTGCTTGGAAGTCTTGGGAAGTCTTGGGAAGGCACCCTGGGAAGACTTGGAAAGGCCCTTCATTTAGGAAGAGTACAAACCATTTCTGTGCCACGAACGCTCTCTGGCAGGTGCAAGTTGGTTAGGAAGAAAGGAATGGAAGAAAATTCAGATGTGCCGTATACAGTGTCAGTAAAGCCTCTTCCTTCATCTGCTTTAGAAATGGAAATTATGGGGGCGCCTGGGTGGCGCAGTCGGTTAAGCGTCCGACTTCAGCCAGGTCACAATCTCGCGGTCTGTGAGTTCGAGCCCCGCGTCGGGTTCTGGGCTGATGGCTCGGAGCCTGGAGCCTGCTTCCGATTCTGTGTCTCCCTCTCTCTCTGCCCCTTCCCCGTTCATGCTCTGTCTCTCTCTGTCCCCAAAATAAATAAACGTTGAAAGAAATGGAAATTATGGGCTCAGGGGCTCAAGTTCCAGCTCTCTTATCACTATGGAATGAAGGCCTCATCCATCTTCAGCCTTCAGAAAAAGGATGGGCCTCCAAGGAGCCTCCCAACAGATTGGAGCTTCCATGGCAAGGTGCCCCCCATCAGCTCCAGTGGTCTCCCCCTCCGGCTCCTACAGCCCACCCATCTGGTCCACACAATTAGCACCTCCTTACATCCTGTCCTATCCTCCACTGTCTGCGCAGTACGAGTTAGCACTTTATTAGATCAGCATAAACGCGCTTATATGTAATGCTATCTTGCTCCCTGACTCACGGGTGTGTCTTATCTCCCCCAACTAAATCAGACAAGAATTTCGTCTGAGTTTTCTCCTGTGCCTTATGGCATCCAGCACATAAACAGGAATTCTGTAAATCCTGTCCCTTTGATGACTGACCTCCTGGAAGTATTAATCCCCAAATACCAGCACTCGAATTTCAAGCTGCCATTTCTCTATTTTTGTCATCAGGTGCATCATTTGTCAAAACATTAACTGTACCAGCGGAAAGAAGTAGATATCACTTTTGTGGTCCCCCTACCTCTTTTTAAAAGTGGAAATCAACTGTTGGGCTCCATCGATTCCCCATGAAGCCCTTGGCCTGGCTCCCATCCCGGACCCAGGCAGAGGTAGGTGTGTGTGTGTGTGTGTGTGTGTGTGTGTGTGTGTTGGGGTGGGAGGATGCTTCAGTTCTCTGTTTCTGGCCTCTGCAGCCTCCTCCTCTGCTGGGTGCCTTTTCTGTACTTGGACCCAGTGGCTGACAGCTGTTTTGGGGGGACTGGAGGAGAAAACGTGGGCATGCCGAGTGTTACAATAGGACAGGCTTTGTCCAGGGGCCGTGGTGCGTCTTCACTGACCTTGGAACTGAGTGACCGGGGACAAGTGAGGGGAGGCAGCTTCCTTCCCTTTCCAGGCTGCAGGTTTTTAATGTCTCCTTTGTTGGTCTGGGCCCCTGGAGACGGCACTGAAGGGAGAGACTTTAGGCTGTTCCCTCCCTCCCGGACAAAATGGTGCATGCTTTTCCTGTTTAAACAGGGCGCAGTTGTGAAGTGCCCTGACTCCGCACACACCAAGGCCCGGCAACGGCTGCAATAAATCAATAGGAAAATAGAAGCTGCCAGTTAGACTAAACAAGTGCATTTGCAAAGACGGCTAGCCCTCATTAATCACTCTGACAGTCCTAAAAACACATTTCCCCTTTAATGACTGTATTTGGATAATCAGTGCTTTTTCCTCCTCAGTCAGAGTTTGAGTAACAGACAGCTGGTGTTATTACAGCCATTGGGGAGGGAGGGCTGGGATTAGGGTCTACGGAGAGCCATCCACTGGCGGTCTCCTCAAACCGGGTCGGCTGCAAAAGCCGTTGTTATGCAATAATGAGAGGGAGCTTTGTACTGCCATCGATGGCTCCCGGGCAGCCATGTGCAAGTTCCCCCCCAAACCTGGACACCCACCTGCATTATGTGAAACACAAAAGCCTCATGTTGGGTTTTATGAGCTTTGGCAGATTTAACCACAGGCTGGGAGGCAGGAGTTTCTCTGGCAGCAAGGTAAGAAGATGGGTCGATGTGATCTGGCTTTGCTTCCTTTAGGTGACTTTGGCTTTCAGGAGAAACTTTGAAACCCAGCACATTCCTCTCTATAAATGATGTAACACATTAATGCACAGCACATTATGAAAATGGTAATTCAAACCCATAGTGCTCCAAATTAAACCATACATTATCGGATGCACTCAACCATCTATTTTGCAAAAAGACAGGACGAATGAAATCAAATCAAACAGAAAACTGGAGTGCAGCTTCCCCTACAGAATGATTAATAAAGTACAGAGCCTCAGCATTATTGCAAGACGAATTCCACGGTAACCCAGACATACATCAGGCACGAGTTAGCTCATATATCGAGAGGCACGTCCCAGTACGCCGGGTAGGGCAAGGCAATTGTGGCTGCCTAAAGAAGGGCGCCACACCTCCTGAGCTCCCCAATTTCTCTGGAGGTGGGTTAGCGGAGGGGAGGGGGGGACGACTGGCAAGTTAAAAACCCAACGCCATGCCACTCTGTTCGTGTCAACCCTGTATCTGAGAAGGAGCCTTTCCCCTCCCTCACCTCCTCCCTTCCTCCCGCAGCTGCCCACGAGGCCACAAAAATAACCAGGCAAGAGGTGTGAAAATCTGACCTGGGGCCAGGAACGTCCAGTGTCTCAAGTTCCAGCTCTTTGCTTCCACCCTTCCTGGTGCCTTGGGAACACAGGCCCCATTTCTGGCGCCTGGGAGAGATTAGGAGGAAAAGGGGGAGGAGGGCTAGGAAGAGAATGAGGTGGAGAAATAGAAGGTAGAGGTGATTCTCAAAGAAAAGAGTGGCTAGATGAATTAATTATGCAAATAAGCAGTTGGTGGGGAGTATTATCTCTATTAAAACAGCAACTTTGTCTAATGAGAATTTAGCTATTGAAAGTAAGCAACTCCCCACCAGCTAATTAAAACAGCCACATTTCTTTGGAACTGGCACCCATTTATGGCGGGGAGGGCTGACATTTCAGGGTGAGAACTGGGACACTCCAGACCACAATGCTTGCCCTTTGATGTCACAAGGGTAGTTGGGGGCAGCTTATTCCAACTACGCAAAGGGCATCCTTCCCAGTCTGCAAAGGCCACAAATACATTTTCTGGGGAAACTCAATGGTCTGGGGGGTTTCTAAGCTCATGCATAAGCCAAGAAGCTTTAGAAACACGACTTTTGCTATACAGAGAGTTCACTATTGGAGACAGTGAGTCTATTCCTTTCTCTTTCCCAACAAGAGGAACGCTGTGGTCCTTAGCTAGGGAGGTCTGAAGCCCATGAAGTTTAAAGAAAAGAGAAAAGTTTAAGTCTTCCTGCAGGGGGAGCAATTTCCAGAAGTTTTAGCAGCCATAAAAAAAAAAAAAAGGTATCTGAAGGAAAGAGGACTTGAGAGGAAGGGAAGTGGGAAATAACCAACAGCAGACAAAACAACAGAGAGAAAGAAAAACAAAGCAAGTCCCTACAGTTTTAAGTCATTTAAAGATTCTGACCAATTGGAACTTTGAGAACCCAGATAATGACGACTCCCCAGGAAGGTCCTGAGTTGGTCCCAGGGTGACTTCCGCAGCCTGTTTAGCCTCTCCCGGACTTGCCCTCCCCCACGTGCCCAAAGACACTAGCAGCCGAGGTCCCTTCCCCTGGGACACACCTAAGTTCTTTTGGTGGCCAGCACGGACATTTTCTGCAGAAGAAGCCTGAGGTCCTCTTGACAGAGAAAGGAATTTTGGCCAGAAACAAAGATATAGTGGCAAAGCTTCAAAGAACCCTAATCACCGCCCCCCCCCCCCCCCCCCCCCCCGCCACCTCCCAAGAACATCTAACGTTGAGGCTTTGTCAAGTCCAGAGAGCGTGACACCGGGTGAGGGAGGCCCCCCTGTGATTCTCTAGCGGGGTGTGGTGTCTTTCCAAACAGTGCGGACGGACGGACAGAGAAGGCATCCCTCCCACCCCACCTTCCGCCCTTGACCTCGGGTCTACGGACGGACGTTTCAGACGCACGAAGCTTGCGGAGCACGAACTGCCTAGTTAAGTCACGATCCTCACAGAGAAAGCAAAGCAAAACAGCAGCGCCAACAGCAGATCCCCAAAGCGGCGCGGGGCCAACGCAGAGGAGAGCGGCCAGGAGGGGGCGAGGCAGACCACTTTGAAGTGCGCCCAACAGGAGGCCCGTCGCGTCCAAGAGGAGCAGGCCGATCGCCCGCGCGCCCTGGCCGGGTGCACCGGGGAGCCAGCGACCTTGGCCGCTCACCGCCCAGGGTAGACGTGAGGGCCGTCCGTCCTCTCCTCCGGCCTCGCGGAAAACCCGGGCAGTGGGAGGTGCCCGACCCTGGTCCCACCATCCTGGCAAAGGGCGCCCCATCATCGCCTGCCCGGGGATGCCCCAGCGGGTGTCAGTCGTGTGAGCTCAAGACAACAGGGACCGAAGAGTGGTCTCAAAGTCTTGAGGAAACACCGCGTCTTCTCAGCAAAACTGAAACCCCTCCAGAGAAGTCTCTGGGGGCGCAAATGACTCGGGTCGGCAACTCAGCGCTGGCCTTGGGTAGCCCCCAAGCTCTGCAAAGCACCCATGTCAGCAGGTGCATTTGGTTTCAAGGAGTAGAAAAGGCAGTCAAGAGGAGGAAATCATTCGCATTTCCAGTGGGAAGCGCGGAAGGTGTCGTCGGGGCCGGCGCCAGTCACCTGTCTTCCTGCCACTAGGTGGCGCCAGAGGCACGTCGACTTTGCATACCTACAGGGCTCGGGGGACGGTGCTGCCAAGTCTGAGCCCCGGGTCCTGGTTCCCTGCTCAGCCCCTTGTACCTCGAATCTAAGGCCCAGAGGAAAAACCGCATTTACACACTCCCTTCACCCTGTCCCCAGGAAATGTCAAGGACTTTGAAGCGAGGCTGGGAGCTAAACAACCAAGTGGGAGAAACAAACAAACAAACCCATAAAGACGGCTGCATGTTATTTGTAATGCGTTGGCATAAGTTTTGTTTTTTTTTTCCCTCCCCTCCCCTTTCTTGAGGAAAGGCATTAAATTCGTCCTTGAACGGAAATCTCAGAAGGAAACCATAAGGTATTTAAGCAAGAATAAAAGGACATCTGCTTAGGTGTCTGGAAGCAGGACAGTGGGTGAGGCAAGAGAGAAACACACCACGGTGTGAATATAGCCAAG